>NW_026000294.1:4731471-4767711 GCF_001458135.2 Marmota marmota marmota | reverse complement strand
GGGGAAGGGGGGGAAGCTCCTTTCCATTTGCTTATAGGTTAAAGTCCAAATTTTTTTAGTCTGGTGTTCATGTCTCTTCATGATCTGGCTATTTTTCCAGCTTGAATTCCTATAATTCCTGTACAAAAATCTTAAATTCTAGCCAAGTGGATTTAGTCACTATCACTTTAAACCATCCACACTCTTTCTTTCCTCAAATTTGTTATTTTTTCTATTATCCATTTAACCTTGAATTCTGTCCCAATTTCAACAGTGTCTGTTTTCTAAGCTTAGTCCAAATACAGCCTCCTTCAAGAGAATTTTCTCATTCCCTATCCCAAGGGGAAGTGATCTCTATGACATGATATAGTTGAAAGAATATTGGTTTCAGTTTCCTCATTGTAAACTAGGACTAGAAATCTGTAGTTTATAAGATTTTGAGGGGAGATCAGCTGAGTTGATGGATATGAGGTACAAATGAAGTATCAATGCTTATAAATAAGTTTGTCCCTTTATTCTTTCTTCATCTGTAGTACTTGATCCCTTGAACTATAATTATTTGCACGTCTGATAAAGCCTTCTAACATACTTGTCCTTTAGGGCAAAGGTTGTTTCGTGGATATCTCTGTACAAGATCTCCAACACACAGAGCTTAGAGTGTGTTACATAGTAGATGTTCTTTATTAAGTGATTGTCTAGAACAACTGATGGATCATAAGTTCCATTAAAAGAAATATGGGATTCAGAATAAAAGAGATGATTATCTTGCTCTGCTAAATTCTAGTATTTGCAACGTGGTGTTTAACTCCAATATTCATGGGGCATTGAATCTTGTAAAGCATGGAGGAAATGAGATGCTGGAATAAATATGGTAAGGGAGGCAGGGAGAAGTAGACATAACTAGTATCTCCATATATCCTAAACACTGTCCTGGAAATAAAATGGATATTTTTTCTGTAGTACCAGAAAACACAACATCAATGAGGACAGATTACAATTTAGTAAAGGGAAAGTTTATCTGAGAGTGATTTCACCCTAATTGAAAGTTGACAAATCAGACCAGATGAGCTTTGTTTAGCTTATTCAGTGTGCCTCTGTGTGTGTGTGTGTGTATGTGTGTGTTGAATCACTTGCTAACATTGCACATGCAAATTCAGATTTTTCACCTTTGGGAATGAAAATCTGGCAATACTTGACCTTCATTCCTGCCAGGCAATGATCTGATGGAGGTGAAAAGCCACTGCTCCTCTTGATAGAGCATTAGCTTTCCAGTTTGCTCAAGCACCAGTAACCTGCTTTCTTTACTGAAGTTACCTTACATTTACAAATTTAAATTTGCCATCCATGTCAAATCAGAGACCTGGGGAATCTTGAGAGGCTTCCTGACTCCAAGAGCTTTTGCACTTTATGCAGGGGGGGCTAAAAATACAAGGGTCACTGCAATCAGAGCAAACTTAGCTTTTAAATCTGGCTTAGCCATCTATCAGCTGTATGACCTCAGGTGAGTACTAACCTCTCTGATTCTCAAGATCTTCCTCATCTGTAGAATGTGCTCCTTACAAAGTTATTGTGAGGATGAAATAAGGCAACTTAATTAAAAGGCATGGCACTTCAGTAAGTGCCAAAACATTAGTTCCCTTTTTCTTATTCATCACTCCTTGTTTATTGGCAAGATGGCATAAGTAGTAAATTCACCCTCATTGAATGCATTAAAAAAGAGACTGGACCTTTTGGGAACCATGTGTAGGGCAGAGGTTTGGACTCAAATGATTTCTACAGTCACTTCTTAAAAATTTAAAAACTTATAAATGACTCCAAAATGCCAATCTAGATGATTTTATAATGCCTTATGTAGCTAGGGATTTTGAATAAGTAACAAAAGAGCTGAAGGGTCCTTGAGAAAGAAGCTGGGGACAGGGCGAGCTAAAATAAATGTTTAGACTGACATTTAGGCATAGGCTTTGGCATCTAACAGCCTTTGGTTTAAATCCTGGCTCTGACTCTTGCTGGATGTGAATTCTGGGCCACTTCACCTCTCTTTTCCCTTATTTCTAAAATTAAGATATTAATCTTTTCCTCATTGGTTTTGGTGGAGAAAAGTGAAATAATAAATATGAAACATCTAGCCCAGTACCTGGCCCAGAGTATAGGCTTGAAAAGCTGCACCTGTCCTCATTATCACCACCATGATTATTATTATTATTATTTATTAGACTAGATAAGTAGAGTTCAGGGAAACTACTTCAGCTATAATACATCAGCTTTTTCCTAGGCCACCACTACCCAGCCCTCCCTTTCACAAAGCTCCCAGTTTCCAAAATGCTTTGGCTAGAATGTAAGTGTGAGGTCATTGCAGATAACAGGGAGCCTGATTTGCTTTGGTAATGCAAGTCATTAAGTTTCTTCCCTCCATGCAGCTGAAGCTCTTTTTACTAGTTGATGCTTGCTTCAGATTGCATGACTGAGCTGGTTTGAGAAGAGAGGGAGAGTGAGAAGATCTTTTCTCAGCCAGAGGTCATGGTCCTCCACAGGGAACAGAATGACCCAGTGCAGAGTCTGGGCTCTTAGTGAGTTCAGATCCTCTATTTTTCTATCAGTCACTCCATTACACACATTCGTCCCCTTCCCCCACAAATCATTGGATGGTAATTTCCTTGACTTCTTCTGTGGCCTGGAACCATCCCCCTTCTTGTCCCTGTGATCCACACAGCTGGCAAAAGGCAGACAGCAGAACAAAAACAAGCCTTTTAGCATAGAGAAAGGGAGATTCACAGCAGTCCTGAATTAGCTTGGGAACCTCATGTTAACAAAGGACCTTCCTGACCTCCTTGCAACACCCCAAACAATTAAAAAAGATTTTTAATGGCTGTGTCTCAGAGAAACTCCTTGCCTAGATATATTTAAAGATCTGCTGAGTCATTTAAGAGCAGCCTGAGAGATCACAAGAGGCAAGGACTGTATCCCAGTCTATGGGGGAGTAAGTGGAGAGGTGAAATCTGTTTGGTTTTTTTCTCATGGGGATGAAAAAACATGACCCATCTCTAGCCCACACAACTCTAGGGATCACCTATTAATACTTCTTTTTTTATCATATTTGGGCTCCTCAGTTTATAAAAGAGTAAGAGTGAGAGGTGGAGTACTTTAATCCAGTGTGTCTCTTATCTGGAATTGTAAATGTGCCTGTTATTGGTAGCCAAGAGTGACGTGAAAATATCATCTTGATGTGTTCATTTCCCTCTTTCCTTTTCAGTTTCTGGTCACATGCATTGTTACCATGGTGCATGCCAGTTGCTGGAAAATTATATATTCACACACACACATGTATTTTTGTATACACATGTACATTCACATATGCATATATATATATATATATATATATATATATATATATGCATATACACACATATTTCTATATGCACACATACATACATATACACATATGTGTGTATCTATCTATATGCACATACACACACATATATCTTGTTTTACTTTATTCTCCACTGCACTTCTGAATTAATTAGTGTAAAAATCAGCAGCTAACTATAGTTCACTGTAGGTACGCATCGGGTGCCCTTAGAGCCAGTTGTCTCCATGGTTTTCATCCTGTTATCCTGCAGATCTGTAAGTTGGTAGAATCCAGAGCTTCTCCTTGGTCCTGGCCTCTTTGAACCCTGTCTGACAGACCTGAGGCTTCTTTCTTTTTCAGGGCATTTGTTCTTCTCTTTGTTTACCTACTCCATGTTGTTTCATTTTCTTTTCCCATCTCTAGCATATTAGTCTGCCTCTCATATCTGCAATAGCCTCCCACTCCACTTTCACAATGCCATCTCTATCACTACCATCTAAACCTTCCTCACAGCCCCCTTCTTCTGCTGAAATCACCTCTGGGCAGAGGATTCAGATTAGACCAGAAAAGATGATTCCTGGAAGACTTTAAAAATATTAGTTATTAAGAGCTTTTATCATTGGTCACATTGAGTTGTTCACCAGCCATGCTAAGGACCTAGATGAAATCAAGTAAGCTAAAAGTTGCTTGGAGCTGGTAGGAGACCTAGTTATCTGCCTTTGTTTGTATTCAGTTTTTAGATGGTTTTCAGAAGGTCAAGTGGGAGAGAGGCTTTGGAATAGCCAGTTGATATGAGGAATGGGGGAGGATGGGAAAATGGGAGTGGAACCACTGGACATATTTAAGCCTAAAATATTACAATCTCTAGGAAGTATATCTACCTGAAAATCCATCAAGCATATTCAGGCACATAATTTCTTTTGATTCTCATAAGAAGCAAACTTGAAAGTAGGTACATCAAGAAGCAATATCTCCAGTTTGTGCATAGGAAACTAAGACTAGTGGCAATAAAGGGATATTCCAATGAAAATCAGACTAGAAGTGGTAAAACTAGGATTTGAATTTTTATCGTAGGTCCATTTTTTTTAAAGATTTCCATTTTTTTTGTGTGTGCAGGAATTAAACCCAGGGCCTTTCACATGCTAAGCAAGAGCTCTACCACTGAATTATATTCTAACCCTACAGATTTGCTGCTGAATAAATGAATGAACAAGTACATATGTGCACTGGGATCATTCTTCCCAAGTTTTGATTAAGGATTTGGTCCATCCTTTGTGGAACATTCTTTTAATTCTCAGCAATGTCATTCTGGTTAAGTGATAACATTTTTTTCATTAATTCACTAAGTAATTCTTTCATTCATTAATGCATTTCTTGAATGCCAACTTTGTACCAAACCCTGTGCTGGATTCCAGGGTTACAAAGAGGAATAAGAAACCATCTCATGACTCAAAGATCTTATGGACTGGAAACTGGCATTTCAGTAATAAACATTTAATCAGCTGCTTATGAAATGCCATTAGCAAAATATCAAGTTATATCCATCATACATAGTAAGTATGACCATCATAAGAACGGGGGTGTCTTTTTCTTGAGAGATGATGATGAAGTCTTATGAATAATTGCATTTTAATCTAATCTTGTCTTCCAAAGAACAGAAGTAAAGTGATTCATCCTGTTTATGCATGTGCTGTGTATTCTAGTGAGAGAGTGTGTGTGTGTGTGTGTGTTTGAGAGAGAGAGAGAGAGAGAGAGAGAGAGAGAGAGAGAGAGAGCAATGGGGAAAGGCTAGATGCACGATAATGGACAGGAACTGGGAAATCCCTGAATAGGATCTATGGTTGACTTAGGTTCTCCTGGTGAATTCAAACCCCCTGTATTTCTGTTGTACATAGAGGGTAAGGGTGTCAAAGATTGTTGTATAAGAGCTGATTTTAGATTTTTTTCCAAGTAAATAGTTAGCTGACTGAAATAATAACTCGTTTTGAAAACCTGACACTCAAGGCACTTTCCCACCATGGTAATCAGTTTCTGGTCAAATGTGTCGGTTTTTGATCATTTACCTCTCAGTGCTAGGTGCTGTTAGATGTTGTCTCTTTTCTTGTTTAATCTTTACTCTGATACTAAGTAGTTCTTATGAGCTCCATTTTATGGATAAGGAACTGAACTCCACAGAGTTCAATGACTTATTGAAAGTTACACAATGAGTACCTTGGTGGATATGGGATTTGAATTTTGATTTTTCAATTTTTGTCCTCTGGTCTCTGCTGTTTTCACTATTCCAAACCACTTTAGCTTTATTTTTCATAGAGGCCATTAAATCTACCCTCCATTAGCCAAAGCCTCTTGCCTCCCTTCAACATAACTCTTCTCTAGCATGTTCTTAATAATCCTCTGAAAAGGTTTTACAGCCTTCCTGGGTACTGTGGCTCAGAGTCTTAATCCAGGCTCTTAAGTGCCTTGGTTAACTGTAAAATGGAAAATCAAAGTCACAGCTAATTCAGGAAAAATGAGTTTGGGATGTGTATTTCCTGGGCAACTTGTCATCTCTTTTTTATTTCTTTAGCTTCATAAACTTACCCACAATGTTCCCTGAGGACTAGGAGTAATGGGGATGATGGAGAAATGCTTCCTTCTTTTCCTTTCCAAGAGTCCTTCAGCCAAGTGCTACACCTCCTCCTACTTCCCTATTCACTCTGCAGAGATGGCAATGAGAGGTAGACATGAGTGCCTTTCATCCCTGAGTTCATGACAGAGCTTTCTTTCCCTCTGGCTCGACTAAGGTAGGAGGAGAAGTTGAATGGCTACCAACCAAGAGTACCAGAACTAAAGAAGAAGCCTGAGGTCCTTGAAAGAACAGTGGACCTATGCTTAAAACACCAGACTTTGTGGGTTACTATCTGCATTCCTTATCTGTAGATTAGAACATAAATTCTAATTTTATAAATGAAACATTAATTCTAAAAATATTTTGTAAACTTGGAAAGGACTTATAGATTTAAAGCATAGCTGTGTTTATTATCGCAAACTGATGCTATATTTTGGCAACCAAACCTCATCCTCTTTATCCTAAAATCCTGAGCATGTGTTGTTTCAGGGGTGGGTCTTGCCCCTGTACCATCCACTTTATAATCATAGTAACGATGGGCTGCTTACACATTGAGCAAGTGTGAAAGTCCCTTCAAATGCCCCTGTCACCCCCAAAGCCAATCTTATTTATCCAAACAACATTTGAAGCTCATTTCAAGTAGACATGTCTGTGTATGGGCTTTTTTTCTCCCTTCTTTGTATATAATAGGTATTTGTTGACTTGAAGAAAAACATTACTCTTCTTTCCATTCCCTAGGACTAATTGTGCCTCTCCTGTAGACAACATTTCAGAACAGTGTTGAAAAGAGTACAAGCTTAGACCAAAGAATCAGAGGTACTAAGAATTAAGAGAGTACCCTAAATATCAGTCCCTTTTGTGTAAACTGGGTAACTAAAACCCAGTCAGGAAAGGAGATAAAACCAAGTTCACAAAGGATGTCATTGGTATATTTAGGCTGTAAATCTGGATTTTCTTCTCCAAGGTCCCTAGTAGATGCCCTTTCTAGCTCAGATATTTGGTGATCTCAATGATTCTGACTCTTTCTACTATACTGTGGATGATGGGATCAGAAATCCCAGCTTAGATAAAAGTGAGAGTATGTGCCATCCCCACTCCATTGTTTTTATCTAGGGGTCTGGCAGTCAGGAGTACAACCTTCACATGTACTATTTTCACACTATTTTCTCATAAAAAATCACATTTTGAAAATTGTAAATTAACAAAGTAGTTATTAGCATGGCGAGAGTGTGTTTCTTTATTTGACCCTTCCCCTGCCTTCAATCCACTATGCCCAGCAAAACGTTTTATCAGCTCTCATTTGCCAAGCTGCTCTTTTTTTTTTCCTGTAAATTCTGAGAGCAGAGTGGTTCTTCAGAGGGAATCTCCTTCATCTTCCTGCCTGTTCCAAAGCCTTCCCCAAGCTTCTGGAGGTTGGCTTTGACTTTGTACACAGCACCAGGGAAATGAATGCAGAGTGCTTGTGGTATCCTTTGTCACTTTTCCCCTTGATTTTCTGGCCTCATAGGTGGAAGGCTCTTCAATTAAAAACTTAGAACTCATTATCTATGGTAGTGAGTGTAATAAAGTTTGGACTATGACCCGTAAGATACATCATTATTTATTAGGCATCTAGACTAGCTATCCTGGTAAACTGTTTTGTGTGCAGCAATTTGGGGCAAACTACAGTGTGGGGGGATAGTGTTGGTGAGTTTGAGAAATTCATTATTATTCTTACCAGGCCACCTTTTTCATTCATATTGGCCTGCCTGTAGAACATTCGAGACAGTAATTAATGTTCCTGGAATCCTCCATTTTGCAACTTTTATACAAGTGATGGTTTGGGGTTTTCACACATGTGTGTTTGGGCTTCATATTTGCATGTGATTATGTACCAGACCATGTATGTTTATTTTTGTGAATCCTAGAATTTCTGAGTAGTTGTGACATAGAGATCTAGCAATAGTTTCTTGCTCTGTGTTCTTTGCTAGTGGGATCATGTCGCTTGTACCTGTGTCTCTGAATAAGCATGTGTACTGCATCAATGTGCCTCTGTCATTTTACCAGCTCTCCTAACCTTGTATCACTATGCTTTTTTTTGTTGTTGTTCTCTGAGTTTAGATATATGTCTGTCTTTGTGGGTAACTCTCATTCCAGACCCACCTTTCATAGTGTCTGTATGTATAGCTGTTTCTTACTTACTATGTATGGATCTCCCTGTCTGGTATGGTTTTTATTTGTGTGTCTCTGCACAACCCTATTTTGTGTGAATATTTGAGGGGGATAGTAGTAGCCCTTCTTTGCATGTCTGCTTCTCTGTGTATCTTCTTTGTTCCAAGTTTCCCATCTTCATGTGTTTCTGCTTTGATGCATCTATTTCTTATCTGAGTTCATGTTTCTCTCGGCATGAATCTGTCTTGCTCTTCTGGGCCCTTGAAATTTCTCATTTGTTTTTATGTTTTGTTTATATCGGTTGAAATTGGCCTCTTCATCTTTTTCCATGTACACATCTTCCCTCCTTTTAGTTTGTGTGCGATAACACCTATCCCCCCCGCACACACACAAACACAACTCTGGCTTTATTTTTGGCAGAGTTTATGTGTGTTTACTATCAGTTGTGCCAGCTCTCTCTTCTTATGTCATCATGTATACATCCCTGTATCTTACTGTTTCTGCCACCAGGTATTTCCATGTAGGTATTTTCTGTGTGTTGCCTTTTGTCTGTTTCTGTGTCATTGACTGTATGTCTGTAAATACATGCCCCTTGATCTTCTAAGAAATCTGTTTTTTGAAGATTCTACTAGATTATTTTGTGAGATAGTTCACAGGTCTTGTTTTTAACCTTGATTACTTTCTGGCTTGCCGGCTGTCTTGGTACTTAGGTGGTGTATATACATAGTTGTGCATAATTATTCATAAGTGATGTTAAAAGATCAGTTAAAATTAAACATATTATCTTTATTAATAGGACAGATGTGTTTAAAGAATTGTTGGGAAATGAGTAGTATATAGATTGTGAAACCTTTCATGTTAAGTTTGCTATGTCAACGAATTACATTTAAAAGTTTGGGGTTGGATAAGATGCTATTTATCCTTAGAGAAACTCAGCATATTGATGGTAGAGAAAATACTTAGTTATACCATCAAATCCAGTTTGTGTTGTTTAGTACTAGGCTAGGTGTTACTTTCTGTTTTTGTTTGGCTTTTTGTTTTGAAGAGTTCCACAAATGACATGGTGAAAGCTATGGAGCTTGAGTCTAAGCTCCATGTTCATTAAGATGTAGAATATGACCTGGGCATAGTGGTATATACCTGAAATCCCAGCACCTCCAGAGGCCAAGGCAGGAGAATCGCAAGTTCAGAGCCAGCCTCATCAACTTAACAAGGTCCTAGAGACTCTGGCTCTAAATAAAGTATTTTTTTAGAGGGGCTAGAGATGTCACTCAGTGAATAAGTGCCCCTGAGTTCAGTCCCTGATACCAAAAAGATGACTGAGACATGGCCATTCTTCTTATCACATGGAGCAAGCCAGGCGCCCAAGATGAAGTTCACAGAAAATGAAGAGATGAATCATGGAAGGAAGCTTTGCAGAGCCCCATCTTTCCTTGTCTTGTGTCCTGTGTCCCTACAAGGAAGGTGGTAGGGGTGGAGCAGGAATAAGGAGGAAGCCAGCTCTTCCTCTTCTTTCTGGTGAAAGGTCATTTCGTAGATGTATATTTTCTGTTTTTTCCCCCCATTTGGCTTCTCTTTCTTTGCTTGATCATGTTCTTTTCTGATCTTATTTGACCACGGCAAGAAGGAAATCCCAAAATGTGGCTTACCCATTATTATACTTTTTTTCTTAGTAAGATGTCAAGGAGAGATTTTCTAAATGTCACTGTAATTTGCATAAAAACTGATCAAGTAATATGGACAGGCATCATTTATGACAGCTCTGTACCCTTCACAAGGTTTATATTGTGCTTACTAAGGGCAGTTATGATTTCTGTGATAGTAGCCTGTGTTGTGTTGTCAGTTTATAAACAAAATGCCTAAGACTTTAGTCCCTTTTTTACTCTAGCAGTCTCTGAGAAGAAAGTGGTCACTAATACAAGACTAGACTTGGTGGAAACATCTAAAGCAACTAGGTGTAGGAAATTAATTTGGAATCCATCTAAGGGAATGCCTATCTAGAAGTTAGTTGTTTTATGGTTAATAAAGAGAATACATATGTTCCATGAGTATTTTAATGTGAGCCATGAGTATTTTAATTTCCCATAAGATTATTGGAGAGATAATTAAAATATTCAAAATATTGAAAAATTAGCAAATATTCTAGACATACTATTTATGTAGTTATTTATATACTATTTATATACAATTAAACCATTGTATCTGTTTTATTATAGCAGACTCTTAGCTTACTTTGAATGTAAAATAAGACAACAAAATCAAGGGATGGTGGAAGGGATCTATCTTATTTTATAGTTCAGACAGTTGAGTTTTTATTTTGTATGCTATCTTAAATACAGAGGAGTCTGCGGGACTGGGTTCTAGTTAGAATGTGGAAGTTTAGCCTGGCACCACTGAACACGTCTGTAATACCAGCAGCTGGGAAGGCTGAGGCACGAGGATTGCAAGTTCAAAGCCAGATTCGGAAATTTAGCAAAGCTGAAAACAACTTACTGAGACCCCTTTTCAAAATAAAGAATAAAATAACTGGGGATGTGGCTCAGTGGTTGAGTGCCCCAGGGTTCAATCCCTTGTGCCAAAGAAAGAAAATAAATGGAGATCTGTATTTTGGTTCCACATTCTGATCAACTTTGATAGTTTCCAACCTTAATTTCCTCATTTGTATAATGGTCTTAATAAAACCTCTCTCAGCAGTTACCAAATGACTGCATATGACAAACTTCTCATTTATTTAGGGAACAAATATGGAAATAAGGATGGGTGGGTGACTTTTTCATAAAGCAATATTGCAAGATATTTCTTTTGCAGCAAACTGTAGCTATTAAGTTTTGTTTAGGGAGATAGTTATCAGGTCTGATGCTGCCTTTTCTGGGGAAGGACAGTTTTGTGGTGACAAGGAATTATCACTTTTCTGGGTAAAAAAAAAAGATTGTCCATTTTATAAAAATTTAATCTTGTTTAAATACTTAAGTGGCACTCTTATGACCTTGGGTGTATAGTGAATTCCTTACTTTTTATTAATTAATTGTAAAAATAAATCTAAATCAACATGTCTGGTAAAATCTCATTACAGAAATATTATAAAAATTTTTATATTCTAGGAGTTGAGGTCCTCATCACCATCTAATTCATTGATAGAATATTAGATTTTAATCTGGTATCTAAGAGAAAATACACCTTCTTGGAGTTTATTGTGATTTTATTTGAAATGTCAATTCATATTTTTTCTATTTTACAACCAGATCAAAACTTGTTGTGAGTTCTAAGTACATCAATAGACTGCAAGGTAAGCGTTAAAACTTGAGGAATTAAAGTAATCCAAACAGTGTATCAAATACATCAGTCTTCAGACAGGAAACTCTGTCATGTACTTTCCTAGTTCAATATTATAGTTGACAATAGTTAAATATCCAAATCAGCATTCTAAAAAAATTGTTCCATTGTGCCTTTTTGTACTGCCTCAGCTTATTTATTGAAAAGATATGATATACATATAAAATGATCTGACATGATCCTCAAAAGAAACCCATGAGGTGGGTAGTGATCTTCAGCTTTATTTTATAGAACAAAGAATTAAGACTTAGACACATAAATTAACTTGACTAGAGTTCTACCACTGAAAGGTGATAGAATTGAAATTTGAACCTCACAAATAATTATCTCCCTAAAGGTATTCATTTTATGATTGTATGGAAATCTGCCAACCAACCTTAGTCTCTGCTGTCTGGGATTAACCATTCTACAAAGTAGAAACTAGAAGGTCATTCAGATGAAGTGTCTACAGATTCGGAGGGCCATTAATAATGCTCCAGTTAAGGAAAAGCAAACAGACAAACAAAATACTTCAACTAAAGAACTTCAGAAAGCACTTGTGAAACATTTAACCTTGGATAAGTTGGCTTTGAAATAGAAAGGTGGAGGAGTAAGATGGAGGGACCAGTTCTTCCCTGGATTGGTATTTATTTACCTTGCTCTTCTGACATTGGGTCAACAGTCATATTTGTTCTGCATGGTCCCAGTTAATTTCTTTCCATTTGAAGACAATATATTTTACACAAATTGATTGGATTTCTGAGGTACTATATAGAGTACTGTAGTGATTGGCTTTTAAGAGTCCCTTCCAACTCTTCAAACCTGTGACATTTTCTTAGGATCTTCTGATCCCAGTCCTTCATTTGTGATATCATTTATCTCACCTTTGTGATTAACAACTGAAAACTGCAAGCTGACTTACTACAAATATGGACTGATGCTCCTGCCCCATCACCCTTTGAGATACAATTCAAGGGTGGCATTAACATCTCTCATTATATAGAGAGACTGTGAAGATCAAGAGTGGCAAAGGGGCTTTCCCAAGGACATAGCTATTGTCAAATGAGATACCAGGTTTGAATTTGTAGAACCCATGGCTTTTCTCCTAATGTCTTAGTTTAATGTGAAAGTTTTGGGAACAATAATTTATTAAAAGTAGAACTTTTGGTAAACAAATAAATACATATGTAATTGTAAAAACTTTATTGCAGCACCACCTAAATTCATTGCACCCTCCAACCAGTAGTATATGTTCCCTAACTGGATTAATATTGCCCTGAATCTTATAGTCATTGAAGAGGCCCAAATCCTTTTTCTCTCTGGTCCTATTTCCCCCCGTTTGTGAGGCATGATGGAAGTGAAGATTACTGTGGTCCCTGCCAACACACTGCATCATAGGATTCTTCTAAGTGCTAACTTATTTCACTCCAGCTATGGAAGGCCCTATGGGACACCACCCACAGAGGGTAGTTTGAAAAAAAATACTGGTGATTAAGCATGTTTCCTTCCTAATGTATCTTCTAGAAGGTGATGAGTTCCAGGTTTTTCAGAGTTACATTTCAATCCACTTCTCCACCCATCCTTTCCATCAACAGAAGCAGCATCCATTTATACAATTTTTAATAGAAAAGTACTCCTGAGAATGCCATTTGTCAAAATGGAAATATATTCAAATATTCCAGTGTCCCATTGGGCTAGTTTGAAAGTGTGTATGCACTGTGTTCTCAATTTTGCCCTAGGCTCACTCCCCAACTAGTTGAGAACTTTTATGTCACCCAGCCATGAAGCCTAGGGAATAACTTTCATCACATCTTTTTCTGTTGCCTCTCACAACATTGAAGAGATTTGTAGCAAAAGTCTACTCTATCATTCCCAGAACCTTGGTAGTAGTATTGAGTTAAAGAAGAATTTGAATCCAGTGTAGTGTTTCCCAGACTTTTCTTATAGTTGCTCCTTAGCCTTTAGAAAACAAATTCTACAGAAGTGCTATAGTTAATCCAAACAAAGGAAGAGATGTCAATAAGCCTTTCCTTCTTCTTACACGTGTGACAACTTCTGACTAGTGACATTAGAAAAGGTAAGAAAATGTTTTATTTTATTTAAAGAAATATGGATTGTGCTGGGTGTGATGGCACACACTTGTAATACCAGTGGCTTTGGAGCCTGAGTCAGGAGGATCACATGTTCAGAGTCAGCCTCAGCAACTTAACAGGGCCCTAAGCAACTTGGGGAGACCTTGTCTCAACATAAAAAATAAAAAGGGCTGGGTATGGAGCTGGGACTGTGGTAGAGCCCTTGACTAGCACATGTGAGGCACTGGGTTCGATCCTTAGTACCACATAAAAATAAACAAATAAAATAAAGGCATGTTGTCCATCTATAATTACTTTTTTTGTTGTTGTTAAAAAAAGGCTGTGGATGTGTCTCAGTGCTTAAGCACCACTGGGTTCAATCATATATCTATCTATCTATCTATCTGGATAGTTCATAGAATCTTTGCTGATTGTACTCACAGAGTCCTTATGAGATTTCTGCCTACTTTCAGGTTCACTAAATAAATATAGAGAAAGACAGATGTGCTGAGGGTATCAAAGTTAGGCCAAGAATGAACACATTCATTCACAGCTCTGTAAACAAACTTACTGGGTAGTGTGGGAACAGTGAAGAAGTAGTTGTAATTTATTTGTTAACAGGAGAGGGAAAAAGAAATGAAAAAGCTGGATCATCCATCCATTGAAAAGAAACCTTGAAAGAGGTCCAGAAATCCCTAGAAATCCTTGACTTCTTAAAAGCGATAAGTGTTTGTTTGTTTGTTTTTCCCCTGACCGTCTTAGAGGTCAGAGAGTTTGCTTTTCTATTGCAAAACACTCAGTGGGTGTAAAAATAATTGTAGGTAGTTTAACTCTGGCCATGGCCAGAACTTTTGCTCTGTCTTTAGGGTCTGTATGGAATTGTCTAAATGAAGGTGTAAAGATTCTATGACTTATCAAATTGTATAGTTGACAAATAGAACTTGCTAGTAATTTGTGCCTAACATTTTTGACCTATCTTCTGCTGTGCCAATGAAGGAGCTACCATATTCAGTATGTACATAAGACAACAAGTCCAGGGAATTGTGTTCATGAATTAAATCATGAGTTGGTTCCTTGGAAGCTACAGTTCAAACATTTGCTGTTTCTTTAAATTAATGAAAATTTTATTTGAAAAGACAACCACAGAAAGGAAGAAATACAGGCTGGCAAGTAACTTCTTTGTGATATACTTATTCAAGGTTGGATTCCTTGGTCTCAGCCTCAGAGGTCATGTTTTTGGCAAAATGGCCAACAGCAATAGAGATTTTGTTTTCCACAGTTGATCTTTAGAGCTAGTTTGATAAGAACTGGTAGAGAGGATTTTACTTAAGGAGAAATGACAGAGGAGAATGGATATGGGTGGAAATGGCAGAGTGTTTTCTTCTTTATGTATATTTTCTCTCTTTAAGAAAAAAACATTGATGATAGATTTTCATATGAGGTATATTGTCTTTGATATGAAATTTAGATACCATAAATCACACCTCTATTTAAAGTATACATACAGTTCAGTGTTTTGTGAGTTAATCATAGAGTTGTGCTATCATTACCAAAATCAATTTTAGAACATTTTCACTATTCCAAACAAACCTTGTAGCCATTAGCAAATACTCCACATTTCTCCCATTTCCTCCAGCCCAACAGAACCATGAATCTACTTGCTGTTGGTATATATCTGCCCATTCTAGACATTTCATATAAATGAAATAATGAATATGTGGCCAATTGCATCTGACTTCTTTTATTTAGCATAATATTTTATGCTAAGGTTGATCTACATCACAGCATGAGTCAGCAATTCATTCCTCTTCATGGCTGAGTAATATTCCCTTGTAAGAATTAACCACATTTCTTTTCCATCAGTTGATCAACATTTGGGTTGTTTTCATTTTTTGCTATTAAAATTGGTATGATGAACATTCATATATAAGTTTTCATGTGAATATTTGTTTCTATTTATTTTGGGTATATATCTAGGAGAGGAATGCTTTGTAAAGTAACTTATTATCCTTGAGGAATTGTCAGATTTTTCCAAATAAATTGAAACCTTTTATATTCCCTTCAACAGTATATGAGAGTTTCAGTCATTTTTTGTCCTTTTTAGTTTTTCTTAATAATAATAGTAGGTGTGTATTAGTATCTCATTGTGCACTTCCCTGACAACTAATTATCCCAAAGATAATGTTGACTATCTTTGCATGTGCTTATTGGCTAATTGTATATACTGTCTTTGATCCTTAGGTCATTTCCAATTTGAATTGTATTTTTATTTTTGAGTTGGAATATTTAAATATATTTTGTCCATGTTTGTCTTTTAAAGGATAATGTCTTAAGGTTTGCTTTTGTTTTCTGGTAAGCATTTGTGTTATTTTACTGGTGTTACAATCTTTAACTGAATTTGCCACTTGGCTGGATATGAATGCCAAGAGAATCTGAGTGACCTTGGCTTCCCTGCTGAGAATGCAGTCCAAGCCCAGAAATGTATCAGAAATTTACCATTTAAACCCACCACCCCCATCCTTATCTGGGGCAAGGAGAATTGACATTTAAAGGTCTTTATTTTTGTTTTGTTTTGTTTTTAACTTCAGCTTACTTGAGTTGGGAGTGAGGGGATATGAAATTATCATAGAAAATGAGAATATGTTTTATTCAAATTGGCATATTCAAGTTGACATGTATGGTGGGTGATTTGACTGAAGAAACCTCTCATTTGAAGTTCTGGGATATTTCAAAGTACCAATAAGACCTATCCTATGTGTACTTACTTTATGTTTGGGCTCTTATGTACTGAAACACTGGACATGAATTGTAGTCCTCTCTACCTCACTTTTTTTATTTGAAGCAATACACATCAGTGATTTAAAAGCAAAGTAACTTAAATTGTAAAGTCATGGAACCCTATATCAGAAGAACAAGAACAGTTTTTAAAATTTCACAGACCTGAATTTCAAATATTGATTATTTTATTTTTTAGCTGTGTCACTATGCAAGTTATTTTGCTTCTCTGAATTATGATTATTTTTTATTATTATTATTACTATTGATGTTGTATATAAAAAACCAACTTCTCAAACTATTGTGAGGAAAAACTAAAATGAACATAAAGTGCCTGAAACATACTAACTAGCTCAATAAGCTAGTTACTATTCTGTGTTTGAGGATAGGGATAAATAAATGAGTTTATGACACTGTACCTTAATTATATAGTTAGATATGGGCTGATATTAGGGAGTCCGTAGACAGAATAGGTTGGGAAAATGAAAGAGCACTTATTTTCCATTTTATCTAAGCATAAGTGCTTAGTAATTATTGATAGTTTGTTTTCTTGATTATCTTATTTTTTAAGAAACTATTAGCCAGGAAAAAATTCTTATAATAATAATAATCTCGTACACTTACACATTGTTTAATGCTTGTAGAAGAGCTAAATACCCTTTACTTACTGTCTAATCATTAATGTCCTCTAAAACAGATATATAGTCAGCACCAATTTTATTTTTCAAATGAGACAGTTGGGGCCCAAAGTATTTCACAAAGTAATTTGGAGACAGTCTCAACCAGAGTCCAGGTCTTAGCTATCAGAAAAGCTGTTTTTCTGTGGTTTGTCATGCGTAGTGGGGATATATTCTTTTAGCATCTTTTTATCTTGAAGGTCCTTTTAGTGATTTACTTTCATCAAAGCTTTTTATGGTTTGGTTACATGTTCATTATTGTGTCTATAGCATTGTCATTGATATCATAATTATTCTGGTGAAAAAAAATCTACAGAAGATTGGTGAGCAGCTACCAATCACTTTTAGGGCTGGTTGACTTTTTATTGAGACAATTTGCCAAGCTACTTTATATTATCTAAAAGTACTACTTCAGGTGAGTGGTGTGAGGTATAAGGTATAAGGAATAAGGTAAGGGCTGTATACATGGATGGAAAATGTGGTGGATGATTATCTAGCATTATTTTCTTTAATGTCAAGAATGAAGCCCTTGAAATACTGTTTCAATAAGCATTGGATAGTATTAAAGATATAGTTATAGATTTTGAACATGAAATTCATAATTCTGTAATTCTCCATTTTCCTGGGCACATGAAAGAAAATTAATGAGCTTCAGGTTTCTATGCAGTTATTAAAGCATATTTAATCTGCTTTGAGTTTATTCTCATTTTGTCCTCCCCCATCAAACTGTCTTTCTTTACTATTTTTAGTTTACAATCAGCAAGTAGGTTTGTTTTCCTTCAGCAATCATCACTGCAAACATTTCTAATATTTCATCTGTTAGTTCAGCCAATGTAAAACAAAATGGCAGTACAGAGGAGGCTGAAAAAGGTGAACTGTTTCCTTCAGTTTTCTCCTCCTTTTCCCAGTTGGCACATAACCCTGATACCTAGTCAATAATGGTGTGGCCACTTTTTGTCTTTTATTTGCCTTTCCTTAGTCACTGTTCCATTGGTTTTCACAGACATTTGTCAGAGCCTGCGTACCCAATTCCATCGGATTTCTCAATTCATCTTAAGCAGGTTGATGTCTGTCTTTTTCCTCAAAATTCCCCAGTGAAAAGGCATATCCAGGGTAAATTTAGTGTCTTGCAACTCTGAGAGGAATTTCTTCCCAAACACTAATGGAAAAACTCCTTCATCCAGTTGTTTCTATTGTGTTTGAGGAGAGGTGAAACAAAATATTAATAATAAATTTGTATACAATAATGACTTTTAGAAGTAGTAATTCCTTCATCAAAAATTAAAAAATGCAGAACTTTGGATTTATGTATTACAACCATTACTCAGCTATAGTTTAAGAACAGCTATAAATATTAATTTTGTAATAATTACATTTCATAATATGTAACTTTCAAAAAAAACTGTTACTAATATTTTGACCAAGGAATGAAGTGTGTTTCTTAGTTACTGATATATAACTTGAATTTTTGGTGTACTTCTTATTGAAGCTGAAGGTATTTCTATGGTTGGTCCTTCTGACTCTTTAGATAGCAACTTAAAAGGCAGATACTCCTTCCTTGAACACTCTATTTCAAGTTGCTGCTGCTCCCATTATTTACCATTATAACATGTTATATTTCTTTTGAAGCACCTTATTCTATCAGTATAAATGATTATGCTTATTCACTTGCTTATTATCCATTTTCATCATAGATTATCAACTCTGAAGGCAAAGACCATGATCTTCAGCACTGAGTGTTTTCAACTAGAAGATACTTGGTAAATATTTGTTGAAAACAAATCATAAGAGTCATATTTTAACTCTGAGTTGAATAAGTCTAAGCCAGGAATTCTCAACCTTGGTTGCACATGAGAATCACTAATGGAATTTAAAACCATATCAAGGTTATCCCAATTTACTCATTCATATTCTACAGGTCTAAATTTCAGCAGGCATAATTTAAAGGACTATAAATGATTGTAATGTTTAACTAGGGCTAAGAACAACTGGTTAAATAGTATAAAATCAATTTACTGGATGGAAGATTTTAGACAAGACACTTTGTTTCTCTTTGACTCCAGTTTCCTCACTTGTAAAGCGGAAATGATAATAACTCACAGTGTTTTTACGTAGGTTACATGATATATCAGAGCTCCAATGTCTAGGAAGATATTTGACATATAACATATAAACCCTGAGTATTTGTCAACCAACCAGTCAATCTCCTTCCTTCCTTCTCCTCATCTCTTTTCTCTTCCCTTCTCCTCTCACGTCATTGTGAAATTGGTATGGCCCAACCACAGACTTTTAATTCACAATACTCACTGAAGAGTGTTATGGGAAAATGAGGCACATTGCCTTAAGAAGTTTTCAGATACCTCTGCTAGAGTATGTTTTAAGAATCATTACTTATTATAAGAATTTCAATTCAATCATCGTTGAACGTTTACAAAGTTGCATATACACATGTTTTATTAACCTAAACTTATGAAGTTATGTCATGTTCAACTCTAGTTTCCAGCATGTATCTCCTAGTCTAGCATGTGTCTTCTTTGCAGGTACAAAATTGTTGCTGTTATTATAAATGGCACATAATGATTATACCAGCTATAATTTTTGAGCACATGCTATATGCCATCTACTATGCTAGACAATTTGTAGTATTTCTTATAATCAAACTTCAAGGTAGTTAATATAATCTCCTTTTACAAAAGGGGAAACTGATCATAGAGAGGTTGGTTTACATAGCCAGTAAATGGCTAAGCCTAGATTGGGATGGGTGTGGGTGTGAAGAAAAAGGAAGCCTATAAGAAAAGCGATAGAGATGATTTGTTAGATACGTAATTTTACAAAACTCTAAGAAGGGACTATGTGAAAGGTAAGTTGCTAGCTATTGGAGTGAGTGCCAGAGTATAAATACCTGATTTACCTTAGGATTTAGACTAAATTAACTTGTTTGCTATCCAAACTCTTCATCTCATTAGTTTGAAATAATCTCCCCTCAACACATTTCTAATTTTCATATTTAAACCCATGGCAAGATTAAATTGATTTAAAGTTTATCTTCCATTCCTTACAAATTTAGGGTCACATCTCTTTTGCAAAACTCTAGTTTTAAGTATTTGCACATTTATACATATGAAATCTTTTCTTAATCTGTGATGTTTCTTATCTGTTCAATGGTGAAGGGAGTTTTAGAGGAAAGGTTTGATATACTATCAATCCAAGGTCTAAGTTTCCTCAACTTTGACCCTGCTCCTTTTGGCCAATGACCATACTGACAGTACATAACACTCTTTTGTTCTAATATTATCTTTGCATCACATTGATTACGTGACTCTTCAGAGCACTGATATGGGGTTCCTCTGTTGATAACCAGAAAGCATCAGGTGATATTTTCTCCATAGGGAGAGGGTGCTTAATATGTGTCAACTTTGGAAAAGGCAAGATTGTTGGCTCAACATTGTGTACAGCATGGCCTTTGATTTTATCTGTTTCAGTCTTTGTTCATGCCTAGCTTGTCCTGAGGAGACTGATATTTTAGGTCTTTCTATTTACTTTGTGTTATATTACACAAAACTGAAGGTATGGGTTCTTAGCCATGAATGTAAAGCTTTTGTAAAGCAAATGAAACAACAGAGTGAAGAGATAGTCTACAGAATCAGAGACAATCTTTGCTCGCTGTGCATCTGACAGAGAATCAATACCCAGAATATATAAAGGCAATCGCTTCTCGGCCTTTTGGCTAAGATCAAGTGCAGAATATATAAAGGCTTCAAAAATTTAACACCTAAAGAACAGATAAATCAAATCAAGTAGGCAAATAAGCGGTACAAAAACTTCTCAAAAAAGTGGCACAAGTGGCCACTAAAAATATGAAAAAAGAATCTTATTTTTAGCCATAAGGGCAACACAAATACAATCTACATCGAGATTCCATTTAAACCCAGTCAGAATGACTATTGCAAAAAATAAATAAATTACAAGTGCTGGTGAGGATGTGGGGGGAAAGGAACCCTTATACATCACTCAGGAAATCAGTGTGGAGGCTCAGATATACCATGTGATCCAATTAGACTACTCCTGTGTATATATCCAAAGGATTCAAAATCAGCAATCAAAAGATATACCTGCATACCCATGTTCATTGTAGCACTATTAATTATTCCAATTTATGGAATCAGCCTAGATTCCTATCAACGGATAAATGGATAAAGAAAATCTGGTATATATGGAAAATGGAGTATTATTCAGCCATCAGAATAATGAAATCATGTCATTTGGAAAATGAGTGGAACTAAAGATCCTCTTGTTAAAAACAAAATAAGCCAGATTTTAAAAGATAAGTATAGGAGAATAATAAAATCCAATTTAAAAAGATGAGGTGGAGGTTAGAGGGAAGATGGATAATATCCAAGCATTTTGTATGTACACATGGAAATGTCACAATGTAACCCATTAATTTGAACAATCAATATGCACTGAAATTATCATAATAAATACTCCTAGGAAACAAACATCAATTATAACAGGGCTAGGATGAAGTTCAGTGATAGAGCACTTGGCTACCTTGCACAAGGCCTTGAATTCCATCCCCAGCATGACAATAATAATTATTATGATTATTATTATACCAGTTATAATTCCTGGAATTTATGATTCATTTGATCTGGCAGTGAGGGCAGGAATCTGTATTTTAAAATTTTATTCAAATTGCTTTGATATACAACTAAAGTTGAGAATCTGTGACTGAACTTGTTCACACCCCCAACCCCTGCAATACTTTCTACAGTGGCATTTGAGTTAGACCTCAAAGAGCAGATAAGATTTCAATATTAAAGCATGAGTCAGAACCTGGGTATGTAGCTCAGTGGTAGAGAGTGTGCTTAGCGTGTACAAGACCCCAAGTTTGATCCCTAGTAACTAACACACACACACACACACACACACACACACACGAGTAGAAAGTGAAGATTTTTCATATGGAGGGAACTTGGAAGAAAATTTGCAAAACTTACAAAATATAGCAGCAGCTAGAACTTGTGAATTTTTTTTCCAATGGAGAAGTATCTCTTCATTTTTGTTCATTGCAAATAGCAGGGCCCTTACATGGGAAAAGGAGAAGATGTGGTGCTTATCAGCTTTGAATACCTTTGTATAGAGCCCTTGATACATCTCTATGCTTATTAAAAATATCTTTACTATAAAGGTGATTTACTTATGAACAATAAGTCCCTGAAATTTATGTTCACAGTTAGAGGCCTTGAAGTGTAGGAGAATTACTTGTTTCTTCAAGAGATCCACTTATTAGATATTTTCCTATTATGGATAACTCCAAGAGAACCACATTCTACTCCATTTCATTTTGACTTATGCAAAAATTTTCAAGCTCCTGAAGTGGGGTTCATTAATAAGGCAGTGATCTTCAGTTCTGTTGCAAAAGTCTGGGAGTTGTAAAAGGGAAATGCTACTGACAACAAGAGCTCTTTGATATTTGTCACTACATCACCACGGGGCTAAAAGACTGTGTGAGTGCTTGATATTTTTCTTGTTGATGGGTAAGTCTGTGTTTGTACTGATGCAATGATTTGGAGGTAGATGGCCACTGTGAATCGTGAGGTTGGGGTTGAATGTTGGCTGCCAGTGACCACTCTGATAAGCACCTGGGTTCTCCTTTAGATAGAAGCCTATTCAAGTTTCAGATCTTTCTGTATTTTGTGACATAAATATGGTACACAGCAGATGTATTAAACAACCACAAAGAAACCAATTAGGGCTCTGTAGTGTGTGTCAGAGTGTAGTCATTGATGGTATATAACTCCCCACTTCCACAAAGACTGAGGGAGAGTGCATTGTTTAGTAGCTGCATCCTACATTTGGCAGGTAGAATTGAGGGGCACATATTACCAGTAAATTTGGTGGTTCTTTGGGACTTCTTAGCAATCCCAGCAGAGCTTTCCTGGTGTCAGTTTTGTTGTAAAGTTTAGGAAATACACATTGCTGTTACTTTGTTTCTGTTTGTATAGCAAATGTAAGGTGTAGGCTGAGCACACACCTAATGATCCCAGTGGCTCGGGAAGCTTAGGCAGGAGTATCAAAAGTTCAAAGCCTGCCTCAGCAACTTAGTGAGTCCATGAGCAACGTGAGCAACTTAGCAACAACCTGTGTGAGTAAAATACAAAATAAAGGCTGGGGATGTTGCTCAGTGATTAATCACTCCTGAATTCAATTCCCAGGTCAAAAAAAATAATAGGGTGCAGGGATAGTTTGCCTCCTCGATGAAGGAGAAATTAGCTAAAAGATAAATAATACAGGGTACGGTTCTCACTCCAGTTACTCTAAGAGTATTTTCTGGGTGTTTTTTAGTTCAGTAATATATGCTATTATTTGGGGATACTAAAGAAGAATAGGTAGTGTATATTACAGGGATCACTGAGGCCCCCTTTCCGAACAGAAATTCCTCATCCTTACCACTCTTCACACTCATTGACCCAGGGTATATTTCATAAATAAGGGAGAACTGAAGCTGCCTCTTAAATAGAGTTGGACTTCATTGTAAGAGATGTAGCTCCACAGATAAGACTGGCTACATTATTTGCAGAAGAAAATGAATTGGGTAGGTTCTGGTGGAGGTCTTGAGTAAGTACTTCTGGAGATAAGCTAAAAGAAAAGTAAGTTAAAATCTTGACCCAGAAAGAACTCTTAAATATATTTATTCTATTGAAAGGGTACTTAAATTTGGATTCAGACACATTTATTTTTGATTTGTGGTTTTGCCATTTGCAAGAACTTGAGTAATGATTTTTTGTTGTTGTGTTGTTGTTGTTTTTTTGTTTGTTTTTGGTACCAGGGATTGAACTCAGGGGCACTCGAACACTGAGCCACACCCCAGCCCTATTTCGTATTTTATTTAGAGACAGGGTCTCACTGAGTTGCTTAGCGCCTCACACTTGCTGAGACTGGCTTTGAACTCATGATCCTCTGTCTAAGCCTCCCAAGCCACTGGGATTACAGGTGTTGCACACCGCGCCCAGCTAGGATTGTTTTTAAGTAAGATGCTTTATGGAGCCATGTACTCAGAAAATATTTGAATCTAAGAAAATTAACTGCCCTGCTTTTCTGTTTTTCAGTGGTCCCTCTTTATGAGAAAACCTGAGAACCACTGATATTCTTTTCTCAGAAATCAACCTGTCAGGATAGAGACTAGAAGAAATATAAGAAATTAAAAAAAGTACATTTCTAGTTTTTCCCCATATTATCTTTACTTCTCCAAGGCTTCTCTGTTTACAAAGGTGGCTTATTTAACTCTTGTTGGATAGAGAAGGTTCTTTTTCCTTGTATGTACCCCTTTGGGGTTAGACCATTCGCAGCATTATTATTTTCTAGTTCTCAGCTAACTTTACTCACAGTAGCCTCACTGGAATCAATTCAGCAGTGAGAATTTATCTCCTATTTGAAATAGTAGAAGAGTTGATAGCAAAATAACTATATCATGGGCCTAAGAACTATCATTCAGTATCAGCCTTATTAACAAAAATCAACAAACAGTATGTATTCAATTTCTATGGAGTGGAACAGTGAAGTGCATCATGGGATGATATAACTTGTTATTTGATTTCTTTATAAACATTATCAATTTGGAGCCCTGTGAATCATGTGGTGGACATTAATATAACTCAAATGACTGGCCTGGTCTGCTCATTGCCCATTTAAGGCTATCCCTAGATCAAGAAATCTGGGATTACTTGACCCTGAGGTTCCAGTATAGTAGTTTATGAAGACAGTGTATTCAAGACTTTCAGATGTGCCTGAGGCACCTCATTCACCTTTTGTACCATGACCACAGCCTACCCCTGACGCTTATAAGTAGGTTTAGAAATCACATATCAGTCCATAGCACAGCCAGTTAGCTCTGTTGTATCCAAAGCACATGAATCACCACCTATACTATATTGATAACTTATAGTCTATAATTCTGCGTCAGAGATTCTATGAAAAACTGGAAAGGCTAGTGATAGGCATCTTTGGTATCTACATACAATCCAATATCACCAAAACCTTTTCCATATCTCCTTTTTGCAAGTCCTCCTAGCCCTCAGTTGAATATCTACTATTTCTATTCTGGTTCCTAGTGTTTTTTCCCAAGAGTACTTGGACTCTAATACATTCATACATTGCTAAGCGATAGGGATACATTCTGAAAACTGTGTTGTTTTGTCATGTTGCAGGCATCCTGGAGTGTACTGACACAAACTAAAATGGCTAGGATGTCACTAGATGATATAATCTTAGAGGACCACCATCATGTATGCAGACCACGTTGACTGAAATGTGATTAAGCAGTGCATGACTGTAGAAGACTCTCGAAGGAAAGAGAAAACTTTCAAGATCCAAAATAATGAATTACTTAGGGTGGGATTTTAATAATTAGCAAATGAATGAGGAATGCATATTTCAGGGGAAGATGATTTCCTATGTACCCCTCAAATCATGGTTGAAGATGATAGATAGCCTGTTTCATCTCCATATAAGAGCATTCAATTCCCTGCTACTTTCTCCCTTCTTCTTCCCCTCAACCCCACATGTGTGCATGGACACACACCCTGTGCTTCAACTACACACAAATTTCTCACTATTTTCTCTCACTTCTCTATGGCTTTGAATGTTCTGCTCCTTTTGTCTTCTGTCATATAACAGACACCCTGTAAATGTTTGAAGGTTAAGTGAATGATTTAGTGAATTAACTTCAACCTTTTGGCCTTCCAATTTTTCCTGTGAAAAAGAGCTGAGTGAAACTGTTAATTTTGGAAGATGAGGTCAGGTGGTTGGTAGGTATAAGCAGAGAACAATTATTATTGAGACATAGGGAGCTGTATAGATTCTGTACATAAAATTCAGTGTAACGATGGTCTCAAATATAGTAAAAGCCCACTCCAGGCCCAGTTATAAAGTTGATCTTAACTGTATTGGTTCTTTTTTAAGAATTGGCTAAGAAATGATAATTCCTTATTTTTTTGCCTTGTTAAAAGAGTGAAGTTGCAATAGTGTCAATTTCATTTCATTTGTTGATTTCCTTTTCTTTCCTAGTGAAAATATAAACACACTTTGACTTTTCTGTAGCTCTGTCACATAGAGATCCTTCCTTCCCATTATCATATTTAATATTCTGAACAACCTTGTAAAACAGTCATTCTCATTTTCCAAAAGAGATAACTAAAGTTCAACTAGATGAAGTTGCTCTATCTATTGGAACACACTGGATCAGAAAGTAGGCAGTAAAATCAGGGGGGATGGGATGCCATGTGTGATGTTTGCTAAATGTGTACAGCATTTGGTGAAAGCCAGCCATGATTTATGCTGGATAAGTGTTTAATAATGTTCCTTTCATTTATTTGGCTACCCATATGCTTTCCAGGGGGAGGCAAGCTAGGGCAGGTACAGACAAACAGCCATAAAGATTGGGTGCTTTCCTTTGAAGTTGGGCTGCCTGTCTGAAAAAAAAAATACTTCTTGGTGATAGAAGATGGCTGGAGTACAGATTTTATTCATCACCGAATCTACATGGATGGACATTTTCCAAATAATCACTGAAAAGTCCCAGAATATTTTCTGATTTATACACACTCCATGAGCATCACCACCACATTTGAGATGTTAGGAAATTCTACTAGAATACTTATGAGGATCCTGGTATAGGGGAAAAAATGGAATGGAATTTGAAACTGGTTAGAGTTGGGTTTTAGTTATTTATAATGTGATGTTGGGCAAGTCATCTAGCTTATCTAAACTTCATTTTACTTGTCCTTTGAAGTGGAATTTTAAAATGCCATATTTTCTGATTGTTGTGAAAAAAGAAAATAATATCCAGCATCAGTCACAAAAAGCCATTCAGCAAATATTATCTCTCTCCTTCCCACCGCAGTCCTGTCCCCAGCTAGTAGCAGAATCCTGCCTATTGCTCCATGCTGAGATGCACAGCTCTTGCAAGAACTGATTGTTGTTCTTCATTTCAAGGCCCCCTTTGTTCTACCTCACCCACCCAATTCTGGGGGCTTCCAAAGTGGACAGGTACAGGATGTTCTGTGGAGCATCAGAAGCTGTTACTCAATCTCCTGGCCAGCAGTCCCAGTTGCTCTTTTCACATGCTCCATATGCAGGCATGCTCCTGTTCTTGGAGCCCACAAATGTGTCACACATTGCTCTGCTTCTTGTACCCAAATCCATCTCAGGGTAAAAAGACCAGGCTCAGTCTTGTCCAGTGAGCAAATCTTCCAAGTTGCCCTTGACCCTATAACCTTTTGATTAAAAGGAAATGCTTTAAACTCATTGGACTTTATATAGACTAGAATCAGACGGTCGTGCCTTCTGTCCACAAGTATCCCAAAGCACTTTGTAAGGCAATGTGACAAGCACTAAGGCCACACAGGCCAGTGCAGCAGCCGCCACCCAACACTTCACAATTAGTCATGCCTAGCCTGGGATCATCAAGCTTGTTTTTATTGGAAGAGCAAGAAAGGGAGGGAATGTTAGTTGGCAGTTTCCCTACGTACCCTTTATGAAAACGCCCTTGGCTCTTCAAATTTCACCTGAATAACCAGCTCAGGCAAATTTTCCACTATCAAAAAGCAGAATGTGATGGTGTGAAGCTGATGCCAGGGTGACACCTCTGGACATTGGCTAAATAGGCTTTGCCTCACAACTTTCAGCCTACTTTTATCCCTTATTTTCTTTTTGCAGCTTGCTTTCTTTCCTCTTCCTCACGTCTACTTGTTTTCAAGCCAAAGGGTAGTTGTGTGTCTTTAAAAAAATTGTAGTTGTAGTGGACAGAATGCCTTTATTTTATTTGTTTCTCTTTATATGGTGCTAAGGATTGAACCGAGTGCCTCACACGTACTAGGCAATTACTCTCCCACTGAGCTACAGCCCCATCCCAGTTGTGTGTCTTTTTAGAAGGTTCCCTACTATTTCCACTTTTCTTATTCCTCACTATCATACCACTGCTTTTATATGAAGGAAAATTTTGGAACTGAAACTACAATAGCTTAGGCTTCTTTCCTACTAGTAACAGTCAACACACTTGTAACTACATGCTCAAACTTGTCTTATTCTACTTAGATTGATGAAGGCAAGGGCCATGCCTGTCATGCTTATTCTCTCTTGGCGGGCACAGTATAGCAAGTCCTCAAAAATGTTTGTTAACTATAAATTAATGAGTGTTTAAGAACTCCACTGCTAGTATCTTATCTCTTGCCATGCTTATAAGCAGCTGACCCAGTCTATTTGTAGGCTGCCTCATTTTCATTTCTACAGCCCACACAGCTCAAGGCCTTGCTAAGAGTGTGTATGTTTAAATTAAATTAACTCCCCTTCTCTAGGCTTTCTAATTGGTATGAATTTGAGGCTAGACTTGCATTGACCTTTGTCCTGACTGTCAATAGAGTCCTCCTTTCCCGTTGTTTTTACTTCTGAAGCCCATAGGAGTTTCTCATGGGTAAGTTTATCATTGATATACATTTGGAGGGTAGACTCAAACTGCCATCTGCCTCCTAAAGATCACTGCCTGCAACCTGCTAAAAAGAGGATTACAGGAGCATTCTCAAGGCAGAGAGGCCTAAAATTAGACATGGCAGCTGTGTTTTTGGTGTGCAGGCGAGTGGGATACAGGCAGCCAGTTTCTCTTCTTTTTCCTTTGCTAATGCAGCCTATTTCTCCTCTCTTTCCTCCCTTACTTACACAGCCAGTGGGTGGAGCCAAGCCTTTAGGGGAGGAGTTTTCTCCTCACACAGGCCCTTGCCTAGTGACTATCTGATACTCTAGTAAAGAAGTTTAGAGCACACCTGGTTTGCCACTCTTATTCAAAGTTTGGTATTTTTAAAAGAGAAACTTGGGGCTTGAAGAAATCTTTTCTTTTTTCCTGCTTTTGATTTTTGAGTTTTTTAAAGCTACAAAGTCCAGACTATCTAAACTCTGATTCTCTTAATTTCCTCTAATTATGTTTCCTCCATCTTCCAGTGTGTTTGATGATCAGCAAGAGCCTCATCTTTGTTCAACCCTGGACAGTGATAGAGTCAAGAGTTTGGTTTAGACCATAAATAATGTGAGAACTCAAGGACTATGTTGATGTGGAGGAGGTGAAGACATTTTTTTTCCTTTCAGGGTTAAGCAGAAAGAAGAACTTAGACCTCAGAGTGAAAACCTTGAATTGTCAAATATATTCAGTGAAGAAGACTAGTTATTTGCTATAATCACAGTTGCTTAGGCTCTCTCATCTGAAGATGTGGGGTCAAGCCCTGGCTATAACCATTTAATAATCTCAAGACTTGTGATTGAACCTTTTTAAACTTTAGTTTTCTTTATCTGTAAAATAAAAATGATTATAATAATTACTCTTTCACAGGGGTGCTAAAATAACTATCTCATTAGGGAGAAAATTAAGTTAGATAAGAGATGGGGAAACATGTTGTAAATGGTAAAATGTTATACACTTAAAAGCTATTACTCTTTTCCTTTTAATCTCTATTCTCTATTTCTTGCCTTTTGTATAGCATGGGTGATTTAGATATAACTTTGTGGCTGAAGAATTGACTGGATGTCCAATTAAATTCTCCTCCAAATTAAGAGTTTGTTTTCATACTTGGGAAAGCCTGTAAGAAGGAAAAGTATAGATTGCAAACTTAACTGTGCTTTGCACCTGTTCCAGACTATCCCATGTAAGAAAATCATATTAAAAGGCAAAGAATAAATCTGGACTTCATCAGTTTTGATAATGTCTCTCCAAGTGTAATCAGAGATGGTGTTCCTCCATTTCATGCTGGTATCTAACCATTGTTCAAATAAATAGTAAAATGCAAATGACAGGAAATTGGCTGTTCTGAATCCTCTTTGTACCTGAGGTAACAATAAGCCTGTAATGGTCACTGTGACCTTTGATTTTCTGTTTTTGCAGTCTTACACTTGTCTCAGGACTTTCCTTCTGCTTCTGCATTTTATGTTGAGATTTCTTCTAGGTATCAGATAAAACTTTAAATCAGCCAAGTATATGTGTCTGCTCTGTGGGTCTGAAAGAAATTAGCCTTAGTTTGTGTGGAGATGTCAAAGTTGTGGGCAAGAAATAAGCCTAATACTCAAAAAAGGATTTGGGACCTCAGCTAGAGCATAGGAAAGCAACCTGCTAACTTCTTACAGTGGACACCAATTAGGGTAAGATGGGTTGGTGGAAAATCTGCTAACTGTCTGGATGGGAGAGAATAGAGTCAAAGCATGTCTCTCTGAAGCTGAGAAAAAAGAAAGTGAAACAAAACAGAAAAAATGAGTTTAGAGGTAAACAGGATATCATATTAGAGTGTGAAAAACAAATTGAAAATTGTGATTTCTCTTAAATATATTTTATGATTTTATTAGTGCATTATAGTTAAACATAATATTGGGATTTATTTTGATATAATCATAATGCATATAATACAGTTTGTTCATTTTCATTCTCCAGTACTTTTCTATGTTCTCCTCTCCTCCCTCCCCTGATTTCCTCTATCTACTGGTCCTCCTTCTATTTATTTATTTATTTTTTAATTGTTACATTGTAATTATACATAAAAGTAAAATTCATCCTGATGTATTCTACATGTATATTGCATAAATTGGTCAATTTCATTCCACATTTTTCCCCTATCCATCCTTCTTCCTTTCCCCTCAACCTTATCAATTTCACTGTTTTCCTTTTTATTTTCATTATATCCCCCCTTACTTTCCCTTAGTTTTCTTTAGCCTGCATATGAGAGAAACATTTGACCCTTAACTTTCTACATTTGTCTTATTTCACTTAGCATGCATGATGTTCTCAGGTCCATCCATTTACCAGCATTTTTCTTTATGGCTGAATAGAACTCCTTTGTGTGAAAAAAAAAAAAATATATATATATATATATATATAACATTGTCTTTTTTCATTCCTGGATTGATAGGCACCTGGATTGGTTCCATAACTTGCTTATTGTGAATTGTGCTGTTTTACACATTGATGTAACTTTTTCCCTGTAGTATGCTGATTTTAGTTCTTTATGATAAAGTGGGATCGCTGGGTCATATGGTGGATCCATTCCCAGTTTTTAGAGGAATCTCCATACTTCTTTCCAGAGTGGTTTACTAATATTCTGACCCAATAAAAATCTATGAGAGTATATTTTTCCCCACATCCTCAGCATTAATTATTATTATTATTATTATTATTATTATTAGTTCCTTGATGATTGCCATTCTGACTAGAGTGAGATTCCCTGTAGTTTTCATTTGCATTTCCCTGATTGCTAGATATGTTTTTTAATGGTTGTTCAAAACATTACAAAGCTCTTGACATATCATATTTCATACTTTAGATTCAAGTGGGTTATGAACTCCCATTTTTACCCCGTATACAGATTGCAGAATCACATCGGTTACACATCCACATTTTTACATAATGCCATATTAGTGTCTGTTGTATTCTGCTACCTTTCCTATCCTCTACTATCCCCCCTCCCCTCCCCTCCCATCTTCTCTCTCTACCCCATCTGCTGTAATTTAATTCTCTCCCTTGTTTTTTTCCCCTTTCCCCTCACATCTTCTTATATGTAATTTTGTATAACAATGAGGGTCTCCTTCCATTTCCATGCAATTTCCCTTTTCTCTCCCTTTCCCTCCCACCTCATGTCTCTGTTTAATGTTAATCTTTTCCTCTTGCTCTTCCTCTCTGTGCTAGATATGTTGAACATTATTTTCATATATTTGCTAGCTATTTGTTTCTTCTTTTTAGAAATATCTGTTTAGTTCTCTAGTGCATTTACTGATTAGATTATTAGGCAGGGGGATTGGTGTTTTTTGAGTTCTTTATGTATATTCTAGACATTAATCCCCCGTTGGAGGTGTAGCTGGCAAAGATTTTCTCCCATTCTGGAGGCTTTCTGTTCATATTCTTAATAATTTCCTTTGCTGTGAACAAGCTTTTAACTTTGATGGGATCCCATTTATTGATCCTTGGTTTTATTTCTCAAGCTTTAGGAGTCTTTTAAGGAAGTTGGTGCCTGCACCAATATGATAGAGTGTTAACCCTATGTTTTCTTCTAGCAGTTGCTGGGTTTCTGGTCTACTTTCTAAGTCTTTGATCTGCTTCAATTTAACTTTTGTTTTCAGGATGAAAGGTAGAGTTACGGTTCCATTCTGCTACACATGGATGTCCAGTTATCCCAGCATCATTTGTTGAAAAGGCTCTTTTTTCCAACATATATATTTGGCACCCATGAAATGATCATAGGACTACACAAATGTGGATATTCCTGTGTCTTCTATTCTGTTCCATTGGCCTTCATGCCTGTTTTTTTTTTCCAAAACCATTCTCTATTTGTTCATATAGAAGTACTCCTTTCAATTCCAATTACTATAGGCTTACTTTCCTTACCATTCCAAAGGGGAAAAAAGCTGAATAATTAAGATGGGCTTCACTATGTGGATCATGCCCCTTGGTGAGTACTGTGCCCCTTCCACAAGCCCAGTTAAGCCCAACAGGGATCTCCAAGGAGGCAAGCTAGTAAGGATCCATTGCTATTAAATGGAGGTGGGTGCAAAAAACCTGTTAGAATTAAGTTTCCAAACATAAAGTCCTTTTGGGGCTTGGTAGAATTCCTAGAAAAGAGCCAAGAGATAAAAGCCCAGGCGGGAAGGACAGTGTAGCCTCAGTGCCATTCCCTAGTTTCTGAGTTATCATTGCCCCTTCATTTGTTACCACTGCTAACACCACTTGTAAAATAATTCTTTCCTTAAGTAAGCAAGACATGCAGTCTGCTAAATTACCAAACATGAGATGTGGAAAATAAATCTCAAGGGAGTAGTTTTCTCAATTAAGGGGTGATTCTTTTTACAGAACTAGGGTAGAGGATGTGAGAAGAAGAATAAACAATGATATATGCTGAATTTAAAATATATTATATCCAAATACAAAACTGTGGGAGTTGATGTATACCTTACTGTTCTCTTTGACTGACTTGAGGTTTATTAGTAAAGAATGTGTGATTTGAGTTTTTGTTAAAATCAGCCACTTTAGGTTTATATGTATATGTGAGGATATATGTTCACTAATTGCAGTCTGACACAGGCTAACCAATAGGGAAATATGTAAACTCCCCAGATATTTCACATGCTAAGCAAACAATATAGGACAAACCATGCTTGCACAAGGGGTTAATTTGGGAACAACTATCCTCCTCTTCATTTGCCAAAAGATTTTGAATAAAGTCTATTTTAAATAAGAAGCCCTATAAATGCACTTCAAATATGATTTGATTTATATACATTCAAGTTTCTCTTACCTTTTTAGAAGGTACTATGTAACATACATACTTATGCAACATAAACAATTTTGGAGTTATAACTTAAGTTGTGAAAAAGCACAATTATGTAAGCCAGTCCCCGCAAACCAAAGGCCAAATGTTCTCTCTGATAATTGGATGCTGATCCATAATGGGTGGGAGAGAAGCAAGGGAAAAATGGAGGAACTTTGGGTAACAGAGAGGGAGGCTAGAGAGGGTGCATGGGGGCAGGAAAGATGGTGAAATGAGATGGACATTATTACTCTAGGTACATGTATGACTGCACATATGGAGCGATGCTACACTGTGTACAATGAGAGAAATGAAAATTTGTGGTGCAATTGTGTCCAATGAATCAAAATGCATTCTGCTGTAATATATACCAAATTAAAATAAATAAATTAACTTAAAAAACACAATTATGGAACTCATACCCTAAGTTATGATTCACTTCATTTGTCAGTATTGAGAAATTTCAAAATGAGTTCATTACTTTTCACATCAAGTTCCCTTTTGATTTTTTTTTCTTTTTTTAAATGATATACTTAGGGAAAACCTTTTTATCTATTAGGACTTATAGGTGAGACTGAAAATTAAACTATTTAACCTATGCCAATATCAACTACTTATAAGGATTTCTATGGGCATCTGTCACTGTAGAGATTTGAGCGTAAAGGGAATGGTTAGTGACCTCTAAAACTGTGTCAGATTTATTAAGTTATTACTAGATACTGGTTTTGGTGCTTCATGTTTTGATAGCATAGAAGTATGAATAAGTTTTAGTAAAACAAAACTTAAAAAGTCCAGGGAAAATGCCACCCCAGCATTTTTATTTGTAAAAAACAAGTAAAATGGTGCCAAGGAAAAATAATGTAATCTAACTACCCGCAAAAGTCTACAGTGTAACTGTTTGACTTTGATAATGCTATTCTAACACTATCTGTTTCAGTCCATTCCCACTCAGCTGACTTAGGAATCAAAGTCCCAATGTTTCATCACTGTTAACACTATTGTTTTACTTCTTAATTTATTTCTTAAAAGGCACAATGTCTTAAATTCCTTGACCTCCTTCACATTTGATTTCTTTTGAAACTTTTTACCTTGTCGTTAAGGCCCAAGTGATCATTTTTGAAATAGACCTTTATCTTTAGCTGCTTCTATGGAATCTTCACCTTGCTCAAATTTCTGAGTTTATTAGAATGGCTGTTTTGAAATTGCTGTAATTGGTAACAGGAGCAAGTTTTCTTTAAATTATTTCTTAGTAATATGTTTGTTTTTAGAGATCCACACTATTTTGTTAGGCAACAAAATGTTAAAACTGTTTCACAAAGTGATGGCAAATATTACATAGATTCCTCCTTAGTTACAAATGTTCTTCAAGAAATGAAATAATATATTTGAAAGATTGAATATGTTTTTGCAGATTACAGATCGGTTTGGTTTTATTTTTAGAAAAACACAAAATAAATTTAAGATGGAGGTTAATTAATTAATTAATCAGAGAGAACTGAGGAATGATTTGCTTATTACACATTTTGTCAAGTTTGGTAAAAGGAATGATTTCCAACGTAAGGGAACAATTATTGATATATTGGGCTTATTTTATCACAGTATATGTGGTCAACCACAATTCCTCCTCAGATAATGTCTTTATAATAGTTTTGTTTAAAAAATAAAAAGGTTATCTTTATGTTGATCAACAAACATACATATTTTAATGAGGCAATCATCTGCAGATTAAAATTAATAACCCAAACTATACTAAACCAACACCTTACAATAGTGGTTATTTTTTAACCAACAAAATCAAGACATAAATTTTCATCCTAATCTGAGAAAAACTGAACTTTTGCCTTATAGAACAAACTCAATCTTAAGCTTCCTCATCCTCTTATCTGGTAATTAAGAAATGAAAAACCGCCATGCTTATTTCAATTCCTGATGTTTTTTCAGTGTCAAATGCAATAGAAGGAAGACAGTTGCCATTTCAAATCTACCGAATTTAGACTAGAATATCTGTCAGATTACAGTGGGTCTCACCAGTGCTTGAACCTGCCTCTAAAATATTCTAAGTAAACAGATTCCTTAAAAATTCTTAACACATACCACCAGTGAATCTCACCATCATGTACATACAGAAGACAAAAATTAAAGAAAAACCATAAGTAAATAGCAGAAAGATCTGTACTCTAGAGGGAAGGGAATAGGGTGGGAGGAGGGGAAGGGAAGGGGAAGTACTGGGCACTGAATTAGAATAAATTATATTATATGCTTTTATAATTATGTCAAAATGAATCATGTTGTCATGTGTAACTAAAAACAACCAATAAAAAAGTCTAGCTTGAGTACTTAAGAGTACAATGCAAAAGGATTATTGATGAGTGCTATGTCACAGTTAACTCTTATTCAGTTTAGAAAAGCTAAAATAATTCTTTTAGTCTAGAAAACTTCATACCAAACACATACAAATTTACCAGCAAAAGGATCTTGGGAGAAATCATGGCATCTTTGAAAAATATTTTAGAAAGATTATAGTACTCTGTTATTTGTAAATACAGTACAATAGAAAACATAATTGTGCTTTAATAAAGCTATCTTTATACTTCAGTCTTAGATGAAAATCATTTTAAAACTAAATGATCTTTTTTGTTTACTAGTTTGTTGTATATTTCCAATAGAGTGCACAAAATTAATTAGCTTTTCAGTTTCATAGTTCATTCAATATCTGATTTGGCAGTAGGTTTCAGAGATGACTGTTCTATCTGTTCGCTTGTATTCAAGAAAGAAAAGCCTTTAATTGTCAGTTTAATTACTTCTGATAAAAATTTTAACTTTTCTGGTGTACTCACCTTAGAGAACTAGAGAACCTGATTTTTTTTTCTATCTTGAGTGAAAACATTATAAAGAAGGAGACTAAAATAGACTAGTAAGTTACAATTAGAATAGTGTAGCTCAGTGGTTCTTAACTGGATTTGATTTGCCCCCCTTCCGCCCTCCCCCC
>NW_026000294.1:4679723-4730838 GCF_001458135.2 Marmota marmota marmota | reverse complement strand
CCTCCCCCCCCACACACTTCTGGGACATTTATGTTTGTCTGGAGACATTATTTGCAAGCCTGGGTCAGGGACTGGACACTGTTCTACTGGCCTCTAGTGGGTAGAGGACAAGGATGCTGCTAAGCATCCTACAGGCCTCACACAAAGATAGGCCTCACGCAAAGAACTGTCTAACCTAGTATGTCAGGTATATCAGAATCCAGGAAACCTAGAATCAAGTCTCAAATCTACCATGGACCACAAAATTATTTAGCATATCTATGACCTCATTATCCTCAATTGCAAAATGATAAATTGAATTGCATGATCTTAAAGAATTTTGAAGCATTTAAATTTTATAAACCTATAAAACACTGTAGTGACTTCTTTCATCTCAGGAATGGGGTTTCTTAGTGACCCCATATCTTTTGTTTGTCAGTCCTGCTAGATAATGTATTTATTTACTTTGTTTCTACAATTTTTATTTAGAAATTAAATTACCTATATATTAATAGGTAAAAAGCATTTAAAATATGTTTTACACAAAGCAGTTGAGATTCGAAGTCCCATCTTAGATTATTTTGAATTTAAAAATAGTTTACCTTGGCCTCCATAAGCAATTAAACAAGAAACACACTTTAAGTATATTGCATGTTCAGAGGATTCTGCCTTCCTCTGAATTTTCAGACTGTGTATATTCAGTTCTTCCAAACTGTAAGAAGCTAGTCAGATGGATAAATGGATTATCATGCCACATAATCTTAGCAAACTCATTTTAAGCTCATACAGATTAGTGGACACCACATATTACATGTCATTTTTCTAAAAAGACCGGTTGGAACATGGCTGCAAGACTCTCACTTGCAAAATCGCATGTGGTGATATTTACCATAAAATGGTCCTTGATTTTCACTGAAAAGTCAAGATCCCTTTATGGGGAGCAGTTCTAGTTCCCTCTTATATGCCAAACATTGTTCTCTGTTCTGAAACAATAGCTAAGCTTTATACCTTGCCATGGAGACTATGTCCCACCCATTTCACAGTGATAGATACAGAGAAATGAGTGATTTGCTCCAAATTGTATGCTAAAAAGTGTGGGAACTGGTTTGGATTTGCTCCAAATTGTATGCTCTGTGTGGGAACTGGTTTGGAAAGTCCTTTCATCCAAATGTAGGAAGAGCTTTTGATACTTCTCTCAAGCAGGGATTAGCAAACTTCTTTGCAGTGACCCAGACTCTGTGGGTCACATGGTCTGATAAAATTGCTTTACTTTGTTGTTATAGCACAAAAGCAGTTATAGATAATATAGCTAGGTTCTAGTACAAACTTACAGAAAGCGCAGTAGGTTGGATTTGGCTTTCAGACTATAGCTTTCAGACCCCACTCTTGGCTATTCTCTAAGGTCCTATGACCTAGCATGGTATCTCCATTTACTTTCTATTTCACTTGTGAGAGAATAGCTAAGTTCATTAGATGCCTTTAATATGAACACAGTTATACTCTTGGGATACTCAGGTTGTCAGAAATTAACCTCCTGAACATTTTTAAACCACAGGCTGGGCTTTGTTCTAATCTATTGCCTTCTGGCCCCATCTTTGGAACCCTTGACAACCAAACACGAAAGCTTTTCAGAGAGCTGTATGATATTGAGTGGAGAACAGTTGGCTCATACTAGCCTATGGACCATCTATTAACTGTCTTAGTAACTATTTTGCAAGGTAATCCATGGTCTTTCCTTTCTAAAGAAAAATATTTGCTAGTCATAACCTAGAAATTGTAGGTATCCCTTGTTTTTAGGTTAGATGTGTTTCAACAGGATCAGCTGGCAAAGATAAAATAGAATTATCTGACTGTCACTTTATAATTGGACATGAGCTCTTTGGGGATAAAAATCATTTTAGCAGAGAAAATATACTTTTGGTGAAAAGAAGCATGTCATAGTGATAGTATATTTGAATGAAATTTCGATGAACTTTACTACCGGCTTTAACGCAGTGTTTTAGATTTGGGCAAATAATTTTCCCTCCTAACCTCAGTTTATTCATCTTTTAAATGGGACTATAAACATATTTACCTCTTAGAGTTATGTGGAAAACTGAAGGAAATAATGGATATGAAAGTGCTTTAGTGCCCAGCATGGTTCCATATGAAGACAAGGAAAAATGTGAGGTGAGAGAGCCATTGAGGCAAGAGTTCAAGAAGTGCTGAAAATGTCTGCCTAAATAAGCAGATGTTGCTGCTTTTGCAATTCTTGTTTAACAATTAGTTTTGATTATGATTAGAAAAGTAATCTCTGGTTTTGTTTGGCTTTTTGTTGACTTTATGCATAATTAAGGGTACCTGTTTACCTTTCAAAAATTAGTTCAAATATTGTTTTATAAATATAAATTTATTTTGCTCCAACTGGAGCCATAACTACCTTCTTAGCTACCCCTTATCCTGTCCTCACTGTTTTTTTGTTGTTTTTTTTTTCCATTTTAACCTACTCAGGGCAAAGTTTCAGACTAAGAGTGTCTTCTAGTGATTATAAAACAAGCGTGGTGACAGTTTATTCAATAAGCATTTCCTCTGCCTGTGTGATGGATGGAGCAGAATTACTGCACTCAGTGAACTTAGTCTAGACCTATACTTTTCAACTAGTAGACTTATATGGCATTGGAACACTTAAATGTCACTAGTTTAAATGGAAATGCAAAGGACAGAATGGAAATGAAGGTAGAGGAAACTAACCAGAGGTAGGTACCCAAACAAACCAGAAACAGGTATTTATTGGGAAAGATACCTATAATAAATAGGTCCAATAAGGCAAGGGGGTCAGAATGGTGCATATGGAATTAATTATTCCTATATATTCTGATTTAAACTAGATATGGCTTTGGTGAATATAGTCTTAAATCTAAGTTAACAAGGTTATGTTAATATGTTATAGCAATGTAGATTAAATAGGTACTCATCCTAAGATTATTGGGCAATGAAGATAATTTGGTTATTTTTGCTGTATGGAAAATATAATACACTCAGTAGATGGATTCATAGCATGGTGAATTTAACCTTTGAAATCAGACCCTGAGAATGGGTTTGAGTTCAGTAGCTATTTTGGAAGGCTGGATTCAGGGCACTTAGTTAAAAAAGACCATTGGGACTATTGTTTAGTCTCCAGGATTTTGTTTAAAGTGTTAAAACCTATAGTTCTTTTCCAGTAATCAGTAACATTTGGCAACATTTTTGTGTTATTAGTTCATCAGTAGTCAAATGAAAAAGAAGACTCTTTAACAAACTGTGCTTACTTTTGAGATTTTTTTCTGGCAACCCAGGATATTTTTTGGCAAAAAAAATGTATTATTATATTTAATCTAAGATTCAAGAGAAAATTGTGTGTTTTCAAAGTAAGTTAAATGAATATTTTTAGGTAGATCATCCCCCGAACACATGAGATAACGGGCTGGGCTGTGTAACAGCTCATAGTCGCTACATTTTTGGTTGTTTATTCAATAAACTAGGGAAGAAAAGCACATTTTGGCCCATTTACTCCCCAAATAATTACCTGTTTGTCCAATAGAGTTGTATTTTTTTGTAACTAGGGATTGAACCCAGAGGCACTTAACCACTCTATATATATATATATAAGTGTGTGTGTGTGTGTGTGTGTGTGTGTGTGTGTGTTTAAATTTTGAGACTGGGTATCACTAAGCTGTTCAGGGCCTTGCTAAATTGATGAGGCTGGCTTTGAACTTGCAATCCTCTGTCTTAGCCTCCTAGGCCACTGGGATTATAGGTATGACACCACTGCACCTGGCTAGTTATAATTTGATTGATTTCAAATGTTATATCTTAGAATAGGCATCTAAGATTTTCAGGGTTGGAAGAAATATTAAATGCAATCTATATACTACAACTTATCTTTGGATTCTTGAAATTCCCTTGCAGTAGGAAATACACAATACAGATTAGGTACTCCACAAGGTAATTATTGAATTTTGGGGGAGAGTTTTGTGCTCATAGAAGATAGTTTTAGGTTTATTATTTAAAACAGACTTAAGAGTTTATGTAATTTACCTCTTCATTGTTTTTATTATTATTAGTTATATAATTAATAATAATATATAATATGTAATATTTGATAATTATATAAATATATAATAATTTATAAAATAACTAAATAATAATTTAATTATTATTATATTATATTATTATTAGCATATGTTAATTGTATATGTAATGGGATTCATTGTGATGTTCCCATACATGAATATGACCTGCATTGTGAAGGTCCATCTACCTTCATTCTACCTTATCAACACCTCCTTTCTTTCCCTCTCCCCTTGGCAGCATTTCTAATCCTTAATAGTCCCTCTTCAACTTTCAGGTCACCTCATTTGTTTTTTAAGTTTCCACATATGATACAAAAACTGTGCTATTTGTCTTTCTGGATATGCCTTGTTTCACTATTGCCTTCAGTTCCTTTATTTGTTTTGGAAAATGACATATCATTCTTCTTTATGTATGAATAATACTCATATGTGTGTCTATTTGTGTGTGTATATGTCTATTTTATCCATTCATCTGATGATGGGCACCTACACTGGTTCCAAAACTTGGCCATTGTGAATAGTGCTATAATAAACATCCATATGCAGGTATCTTTTTCAGATGCCAACTTCGTATCATTTGGATAAATGTCCAGGAATGGTATAGCTGAATCATATAATTCTTTTATTTTTAGTTTCTGGAGGAGACTCCAGACTGTTTTCCATAGAAGCTATACTAATTTACATCTCCACCATTAGGAACTAAGTGCTCCTTTTCTTTCCACATCCTCACCAGCATTTTTTATTTTTGTTTTATTTTGTTTCAGTAGCCATATTAACTGGGTGAGATGGAATTTCAATGTAGGTTTGTTATTTGAATTTCCCTGATAGCTAAATATATTGAGCAATTTTTTGATTTTGATGTATTGTGCATGTGAATTTCTTATTTGACAAGTGTCTATTCAGATATTTTGCCCATTTTTACTAGCTTATTTTTTAAGATTATTTTAGTCCTTTACATACATAAATCCTATATAAGATGAAGAGTTGGCAAAGATTTTTCCCATTCTACAGGTTGTCCCTTCACTCTGTTGATTTTTCCTTTGATGTGCATAAGCTTTTTAATTTGATGGAATGCCATTTGTCAATTCTTATTTCTGTTTCCAGTGCTTTTGAATTCTTATCTAGGAAAACTTTGCCAGTACCAATATGTTATAGTATTTCCCTTATGTTATCCCCTAGTAATTTAAGTGTTTTAGGTCTTAAGGTCTTTGATGAGTTTTGAGTTGATTTTTTTTTTTTACAGAGATAGGGTTCAAGTTTCATTTTTTTAATTAATTAATTTATTTTTTTAAAATTCAATAGTTTTATTTATTTTTTTAAAATTTTTGTTGTTGGTTGTTCAAAACATTACATAGTTCTTGATATATCATATTTCACACTTTGATTCAAGTGGGTTATGAACTCCCATTTTTACCCCGTATACAGATTGCAGAATCACATCAGTTACAAATCCATTGATTTACATATTGCCATACTAGTGTCTGTTGTATTTTGCTGCCTTTCCTATCCTCTACTATCCCCCCTCCCCTCCTCTCCCCTCCCATCTTCTCTCTCTACCCCCTCTACTGTAATTCATTTCTCCCCCTTGTATTTTTTTCCCTTTCCCCTCACTTCCTCTTGNGCTTTCCAAGAAATCTCCATACTGCTTTCCAAATTGGCTGCACCAATTTGCAGTCCCACCAGCAATGTACAAATGTACCCTTTTCCCCACATCCTCTCCAGCACTTGTTGTTTGACTTCATAATGGCTGCCAATCTTACTGGAGTGAGATGGTATCTTAGGGTGGTTTTGATTTGCATTTCTCTGACAGGTAGAGATGGTGAGCATTTTTTTCATGTACTTGTTGATTGATTGTGGAGAATTTCTTTTATATTCATGTTTCTTTGGAGTTTATGCCTCCTATAGTTGGATGTCTATTTCTTTCCCAAGATTTGGGAATTTTTCTCCTAATATTTCATTGAGTAGGTTTTCTATTGCTTCAACCTTTAGCTCTTTTCCCTTGGTTATGCTGATGAACCAGATGTTTGATTTTTTAATGTGTTGAACTGATCAGATCTTTGATTTAAAAAATTCTGACAACAGTGTAGATAAATGTTGGTGGTGAAGGATGGATTGTGGTGAGGCAGAGACTGGAGACTAAGTGACCATTTAGGAGGGAAAGACAGTGAGAGATGATAAAGACATGATGTAGAGGAATGGTTTGGGGAAATGAGAAGAGTGGGAAGGTTTTAGGGGTATAACATAGATAAAACCAAAGTGAGGCCCAAGGGTTTTGTAAGGTCCCAATATAGGTCACCATTACAGAGCTAGGTTGTGTCAGAGGCAGAATCAATACCCCGACTGTTTGGCTCTAGAATTCATGCTTCAACATTATAGTATAACCCTGAGAGCGTTGACGATAGTAATGGTCAGGGTAAAGAGCTCTTATGCATCATATTACAGAAGCAACCCTCCCATTCAAATCTGCAGTTGCTCTTTGACAGAAGACTAGGATTTGGGTTTGTGTGTGTGTGTGCATGCACACACACTCATGCACATACACATCTCCTGTAAATGAGAATGGGAAGCAGATTAGGCAAGGTCACTATAGTGGGGTCTGTGAGTTGTCAGCCCTCACATGCTCCAATGAGACACCTTAAAAGCATGGATCGGTTTCCATGGCATCACTACATTCTAAAAATCTATGGTCTTTTGATAGAATAGGGTGACTCCATTTCACTATGGCTGAACATTACTTTGGGCATCTATGTTTCTTCTGAGTGTATGCTAAAGATTTGCCTACTATCTGATGGTGAATCTCTCTGATTCCTAGCATGTATAGACTGACCCATTGGGAAACATTTACATGTAACATTGTAACATTTACAGAATGGGAACATTTGTAATGTGATCCTAGGTCTACCTATATAGAATCCTCTCTGTGTGGTGGGGTGCTTGTTACAAATGGATATTTCTTGGCCCCACTTCAGTGGCTTAGAAATGTGAATAAATATTTATTAAAAAGCATAGGTCATTTTTTTCAACAAACCTGAATGTTTAATGCCCTCTTTAAATGTTTGAAATCTCCAAATAAATTAGTCATTGTGCCAGAATATCAAAACAATTATGTTATTGCATATGTTTCTTCTAATGATTCCTTCTTTCATGTAAACTGATGTATATTCCCCTGTACCCACACTGCTGGATAACTATCAGTACTTCTAAACCCTTTCCCTGAAGAATGAGAGTAGGACTCCATACTATTATTAGAAATTCTTTCTCTTGACTCTCAACAATGTGAGGGCGACTGTAATAAGAGCATACCATGTAAAAACGTTAATATTAGTGTATTAAACTACCAGCTACATTTAGGGAATTGTACAAATTCTTTAAATTTATCTTACTTCTGTGAAGCTCTTTATTCATGCAGAACAGTTTTCTCTGCAGGCTGTATTTGTGTGCCTCTGGAGGAAGGTGTTTAACATGGTCATGGTAACTGGGGAGTGTTTTTAAAAAATTCTTTCCAAGGTTGATGACCATGGCATCTTTGTAATAATCTCCTTCCCTTTATTTCTTCGTTGACCAGTATAAGAAAGGGAATGTTGTGGTCTAGAGTTGGTGTAATGAAGTCCAAAAATAATTCGGAAGGCATTTCCTTCCCTGGAGATGAGTTTGGTAAAAATCTCCCTGCATTGGAGAGCACCAAGATCTTAGCCTCAGGCATTCCCAAAGGATTCTCCCAGTGTGATCTGTGTTACAGAGGACACAATTGGAATTGCCTTTTAATTTTGAGAAATGTGTACATGGTTATGGGATGACTCACCCTTTTTGCTTGGATGGTTCTGCTTTCATTGTAGACAGACATTCTGGAGGGCCAGCTTGGCATGCACATGTGTATTCATTCCACCCTCAAGGATTTTTTTGTGAGAAAGCATTTGTTGAGTGGTTTGCCATCTTGTTTTACAGCTACTTTGCAGGCTATGAAATGGTCATCTGGTCTCTTAATTTTTCTGAGAAAAGTGGTTTTCTCTTTCTTATCTTTGTGACTGCCAAGTTATATAACTCAGGGAATCCAGGTGACATCTTTCCATCTGTCTATTCAGAGATGAATAAGAGACTGCACTGGACCATTCATCAAATCTGAAGTTTACTAGTTTGTATTTGCCCCAAATTGGACATATAATATTATTTGTTTGGTAGCCTAAGAGATCATTGGCAATGCTTCTTTGAAGTGAATTAATCTGAAAAACATGTAATAAGTGTCTGATATGTGCCAAACATTGTGCTAAGCATTATTTTAACAGAGATGAGACAAAGATCTGTTGTAGGAATTTGCTGTCTTGTAGAAAACACAAATACTACAGTATATGTGAGCATAAATGCTGAATATGTGATTAATTCTGAGAAAAAAGACTGGTAAGGGAAAGTTTTTAAAGGCAGTCAAGTAGAAGAAAGGCACTTGAGACACAAGGTCTTTAGTATATTGAATTTGAGGGAATGGTGCATAGTCCAGTGTGCTTCAGCAGATTGTAGGTAGTTGATAATATTCTGTCAGATCACAAAGAGCCTTGGATGTCATCCTGAACTTTCAGGGTCTGGCTGGTTTCATTTAGTAAGATGTTTTAGAGTTTTATCCATTTTACTGAAAATTTCATAATTTTGTTCTTTATGGCTGAGTAAAACTCCAGTGTGTGTGTGTGTGTGTGTGTGTGTGTGTGACATTTTCTTTATTTATTCATCTGTTAATGAACACCTAGGCTGGTTCCATAACTTCATTATTATGACGTGTGCCCTTGTTACATATGTGTCACTATAGTATGATGACTTTTAACTTTTTGAATAAATACCAAGGAGTGGTGTACCTGGGTCATATGATGGTTCCATTCCTAGTCTTTCAAAGAGCTTCCATGTTTATTTGCTTAGTGGTTGTACTAATTTACATTCCTAACAACAGTGTAAGTGTTCCCTTTTCTGCACATCCTCATCAGTGTTTATTATTATTTGTATTTGTTATTGCCATCCTATCTGGAGTAAGATGAAATGTCATTGTAGTTTTGTTTGTAATTTCCTAAATTGTTAAAGATATTTGAACATTTTTAAGATACTCATTGGCCATTTGTATTTTTTATTTTGGGAAATGCCTGTGTATTTCATTTGCCCATTTTAAGTTGTTTTATGTTAATTTTTAAAATTATTTTTATATTCAGAATATTAATTTTTGGTCAGAAGAGTAGCTGCCAAAATGTGTTCCAGTTCTGTAGGCTCTCTCTTCATGTTCATCTCTCCTTTACTTTGAAGAAGCTTTTTAACTTGTCAATTCATTTATGAATTTTGGTTTTATTCCTGAGTGTCAGGAATCTTATTGAGCAAGCTGTTGCATATACCTGAATGTTAGAGTATTCATCTTAAGTTTCATTGAAAATTTTCTGGTCTAATTCTTAGGTCTTTCTTCCATTTTGAGTTGACTTTTGTGCAGCATTAGAGGTAGATATCTAGTTTCATTCTTTTACATGTGTACATCTAAATTTCCAAGCACCATTTGTTTAAAAAGGCAATCTTTTCCCCAACATATATTCCTGCCTTTATCAAGGTTCAGATGACTATATCTGTGTGAATTTGTTTCTGTGTCTTCTATTCCATTGGCCCATGTTGTCTGTTTTTATGTTAGTACCATGCTGTTTTTGATACTATAGCTCTGTAATATAATTTAAAATTGGGTATTGTGATGCCTCCAGTATCAATCTCCTTGCTCATTGTTGCTTTTGCTATTCTGGGTCTTTTATTCATCCATATGAGACTTAGATCTGTTTTCATTCCTAGTTCTGTGAAGAATTTCATTGTTATTTCAATGGGGATTGCATTGGACCTTTATCACCTTTGGTAACTTGGTTATTTGACAGTATTATGTCTGACTATCCAAAAATATGGGAGGTCTTATCATATTCTAGTATCTTCTTCAGTTTCTTTCTTCAATTTTCTATAATTTTCATTGTAGAGACCTTTTAATTCCTCAGATTTATTCCCAAGTATTTTTGAGACTAACGTGAAGCAATTTTGAAATATACATTATTATTGATTATAGTTCTGTGCTGCACAGATCTCAAAAACTTATTTTCCTATCTAACTAAAACATTGTAATCTGTGAAATTTTTCATTGTTATCCTATGAATGTCTTAGAAGTATTTAAAAATATTTTGCTATTTATTAAGCAATTCTTATACATACTGTGCATGAAATGAATTCTGCCTTTTCCAATATTAGTTTCCCTCAGCGAGGCTTGTCAGTTATCAGTTTATATGTCCTTGGAAGGATTTTTAAGCAGAGGTATGCACTGGTAGGATGTGCAGTTTAGAATGATGACTTTGGAAGTGATATGCAGAGTGGTGAAAACACAGGTAGTGAGATCATTCAGGAGGCTGTTGCCTAAACTGAGCAGTATGTGGGTAGAATAGTATGAACATTATGTGTATCAGATGGTTCTGGTGTTGGTATTGACTGAAAATTTAATGAAAGAGTCTTAAGTCTTCTGTTGGCTGTTTGTGCACATTAACATACACGGATACAAAAAGATCACATGGTGTATTTGAAAACACTGTGAATTTGGGATTAGTACACTTAGGTAAAGGCTATGGCACTACTTTATAACCAGTTGTGCATTCATAGGCATATTCTTTCTGCTCTTTGGTGTTTGAATTCCTTAATTATAAATGGGAAATTAAAACTTTCTAGCTCCTTCTTTGAGTTATGAGGAACAAGTGAGAAAGATAGTGTGAACATGTGATAGATAATGTGCTATATGAATATTGGTTCTTGAGGCAGCTGTTGTTAATTGACTGAGTATTGAGCCTACCTCACAGGGTTGTTGTGAACATCACATGGGATAATGGACTTGAAAGTATTTTGCTAACTTTGAAGCATGATTCAAATGTTAGGAATTAGTAAAAATAATAAAAAGGGAACAATTCATTCTTCATCCAGATGTTTTGTCTCCACTGTGACTCATGTGCTCATTTAGAGTTGTGCAGATGAACCTCTGCTTAATTTGCACAAACTAGAGTTCCACATGGAATAAAATCAAATGGGACCAAAAAATTCTGTGCATTGGCTTCTCTGTCAGATTTTAGCTCTGGAACTGAAAGGACACCCATTTTGTATGAGCTGCCACTATGCTTGCACTCATGTCTATTCCTGTTGCTCATGTGCCTGCAGGATTTGGGTCCAGGCTCCAAGATCTCACAGGAAATCCTAAGATTCCTTCAAATTTGTGGGACATACCAATCTTCAAATTTGATGACCATCAGGGCCACAGGTTTTTTAAAGGCTATCAATCAGCATGAAACAAGTCATGATCTGTAAATCCAGTTTCATACTGCTTGTGGTCAAAGGAAATACCCTAGCAGGCAAAACTCAGCAGCCTTTGCTATTTCCAGTGGTGTTAATAAATACATGAAAATTCTGCTTTGGGTATCTATAAGATGGAATATGAAGATGAAATATCAGTAGTTCTAACTCCTATCCTCCACATTCCAAGATAAAAGAGGCCTTGAATAATCTTCTATCCTTTTTTTTTTATTTTAATAACAGAAGTTTGTTCATAGCTACATATTAATTCCATCTCCATTCTCTTTTAATTTCAGTGAAACCAGCCTAGGGATGCTCTGGCTTTGGCTTTCATGGACCATGTCATACTTTAAAACATTTTTGGTAGGGGTATCAGGGATTGTACTCAGTCAGGGGCACTCAACTACTGAGCCACATCCCCAGCCATATTTTTTTGTGTATATTTTATTTAGATACAGGGCCTCACTGAGTTGCTTAGTGTGCCTTGCTTTTGCTAAAGTTGGCTTTAAACTCGAGATCCTCCTGCCTCAGCTCCCAAGCTACTGGGATTACAGGTATGCACCACCACACCCAGCTAAAACTTATTTTTAAGAAAACGAAAATTAGGCAGAAGAATTCCTATCTCTTTGCTCTTGGCAAAGAAGTGAAGTTTAGAATTATATAAAGAAATTCTATATTGGCGAACTTGTTGAACCAATATTAGTGAATCTAATGCATTTTTCGAATTTTATACCATAAGTGTTGAAATTCACACCTGCAATGTAACCTTTTAAAAATATTTAAAATTTAAAAAAATAATGAAAAAAATTAAAAACAAGTAAAACATATCACTGGCTATCTGATCTTTTATTTTCTATATTTATCCACATATCCATGTTTTATATCTTCTTTATATAAAACATAAAATCTATATCATGGCTTACTTCTTTTTGATTTTTGTTTTTTGACATATGTAGTTTTAAATTTTGAATTGCTTCCTGGTATACCAAAGAGCTACACCTTTAAATACAAATAGTTAATCAGACATACATTTAAGCTAATTAAAATTAAGGCAAACTTAAATTTCAGTTTCTTAATCCTATTATCTAGAAGTCAAGTGTTCAGTAGCCATATATGTATAGTGGCTATGGTTTTGAACACTGTAGATATAGAACATTTCCATCAACATAGAAATTTCTGTTGGAATGTGCCACTATAGAGTAAATATACCTTAGTGTACCAAACTATTTTTGTTCTGATAGACAACTAAGCTACTTTTCATTTTTAGATATTATGGATAACTTGGCAGTGAATGTACATATGCCCATGCCTATTTGTTTTGGCTGAATTATTTCTCAGGATCAGTTTCAAAAGCAAAATTATTAGGTCAAAGAAAATGAACACTCTTTGGAACCTGTAGTGCATTGCCATAGTTCATTCAAAAAGGTTTATATCAACTTAAAGTTCTTTTAGAAACATATATATGATTGAACTACTTTCTGTGTGATTTTAATAATACTAATATGATCAATTTAAATTTTTATTCTACCCTGTTTTTCATTAAGATAAATTATGTTAGATTTGCCTTACATTTCATTTGCTTTACATTTGATGATGATGTATTTTTCCATGTATAGTACTGTATGTTTACATTTTTGCCCATGTATATTTTATTTCTTTAGTGTCTTCCCTATCAATTTGAATGAAACCTCTCTTTATCCCTCTCTTTCTTCCCTCCTTCTCTCTCTCCCTCTCTATCTATATATATGTAAATTTTGCCACCAATAAATCTTTGCAAATACTTTTCATAAAATGTAATCCTGTTATATTCTCTAACATGTTAGAAAATTTTAAATAAACACCAAAGTTTGTGAAGATTTTTAAAGACTATTTTGTACTATTTTTAAATGTTAAATTTAAGTTTCATAAAAAGAGACAAAATGAGATCATTTTTCAGTAAAGGATATGACCATTTAACCCTTGTCAAATTCAAGAGACATGCAGATTTCTGTAGACCAAGGGAAGAGGGATTCATCATTGTATAAGTGTTCCCAACACCCTATCCTATAATGAAATTTAGAACTTAAGGACTTAAATTTTTTAGGCTTGTTTAGTTTGTTCCTTCTCCTTAGAGCATATCTGAATAACCTGAGATAACCTCCCAAGGGAAAGTTCTTCTGTTAATCCACAGGGCTGAGAGTATCCAGAATCCCTTTTGGTCCTGGACCTGATGCCTGGGAGACCCAGAGAGGAAGTTAGTGGCATTACAGCTCAGTGTTAAAGCAGTTCATACATCACATTAATAAATTAATGTCTCAAAGGTCTCTTTTCTGGTAGGAGGAATGTGACAGATAGGATCATTTGGTAGGGTGCTTAAAGTTCGTTTGATGGGTTCTATTTATTTTTTTACCTAATAATAATAATACCTCCTCATGGTAAAATAATCAAACTGAACAAAAGGATATAAAATTATAAAGATTTTACTAATGACTCACCCATTCACCCATTCTCTGCACTACTCAGTTCTACTCCTCAGAGGTAACCAAAGAGACCAACTTCTTGTGTATATTTCCAGAATTTTTCTGTGCATTTAAAAGCATGTGTATATATATATATATATATATATATATATATATATATATATTTAAACACATGCATATTATTGTTTACAAATATTATCATACTAAAATTACTCTTTTACAATTTTATTCCTTCACTTAATAAATCAACCTTATTTTACATATTATTTCAGCTTACATGGATCAATGTTAATCTTCTTAATGATTGTACCATTTTCAAATTGTATGTTGGGTTGTAATTTATTTTGTTATTCTTCCTACTAATGGATATTTAGTAGTTTTTTTCCTAATCTTTTTGATGTTGAAACTAGGGCTGCAATTAACATCCTTAAGAGACAGTATATATGGTGCCGAAAACAAATGACTCAGGAACTAAACCAGTTTTGTTCATTTGTTGATGCCACCACCTCTTTGCTATGTGGAATTGAGCAAATAACTTCATTTTTTCTTTTGCTTCAATGTCCTCATATGTAAAACATAGATAGTAAATGATCTTTATTCCATAGGGCTGGTATATGTTTCTGAGTCAATAATGTACATTAAGGATTTAGGTATTGAAACCCATTATTTTGTATAATTAATATGCATTAATAAAGAAAAACTTTGTTATTTATACAGTAAGTAGTGCAGTTAGCACTCTGAAATTGTCAGATAATGTAAGTGTATACTTTTGTTAGCATACTTTTGTACATCAGATAAATTTTTAGATGTTAAATAGTTGAATAAAAGAGTTTATACATTTTAAGTGCTGGTTGATATTACCCTTTCCCTGCCAAAAACCTATAAACATTGGATATTTTTCATTTTTTTAATATTTGTAAATTTGACCATTAAAAACAGCAGTATATCATGACTTCAAGTTGCCTCTCTTCAACTATGAGTGAAAATGATCATCTTTTCACATGTTTATTGGCCATTTATATTTATTTCCACTTGAACTGCCTGTTCTTGGCCTTTACTCATTTGTTGTTGTTGTCATTCTTTGAGTCTTCATCTGTTTCTTATTGACTTGTGGAGCTCTTTGTATATAAAGGAATTTGGCTCCTTGTCATATGTGTTACAAATACTTTTCTCTGTTTGTCTTTCAACTTTGTTCATATGTTTTCTGATCCAGCAGTCTTACATTATATACTACAATTAAATTCAACATTCTTTTTCTTCATGGCTTCAGACTTTGGAGGCCATATTTCAAAGGTCTTCTTAGGTGGGATTGATGTAAATCATGTTCAGTAAGTATTTTTGCTAAAAAGACTCTTTAATAATGGATGCGAGAGCTAGAGATAACCATAGAAATTGCCTGATTCAACCTTCATTTCTTTATATGTTTTTAATTTTGTGTTATACAGGAAAACAAATTTAGTTTCAAGAAGGAAACTGACTCTAAAAATTCCACAGTAATCTGATAGCACAAGTATTGACAGGATCTCCTGGTTCCTGATGCCTACTGTAGTGATCATTCATTTCAACAACAAAGGCTTTCATATGTAAAAATACATATTTAAACAACTCAGAGATATGTTTCATTTTGAAGAAAATATGCAACACACTTTGAAACAAAGATTTATTTTGTTTCTCATATAAATTTTCACTTAGAGAAACATTAAGGTATGAGCTATATCAACATAAATCACATATACATTGGGTATTTAGTTGAACAAATGAACAGATATTCCAAACAAAGGATCGTGTTCTTTTTTACCTCCTTAACTATTTTAGTTATGAGTGGGAATTGGATTTATCTTAACAGTAATTAAATATATTTTTATCTGATATGAAAACTGAAAAGCACTGTGTTGGCTGCTAACTGCATTCTCACCTTCCTTTCCCTGCTTTGGCAAAGTCTGGGATTAAACCTAATTCCTTTTAAGTTGCTCAGGATCTTAGTCAGTTTGACCTGTCTTGATTGCAGAAGTGCCCAGATAATTCTCCATCCTAAAGCTCTCTCATGGCTCCTCAGTGTCTGTAGGATGAGATCCAAATTGCTTAGCCTAGCTTACTCACTGCAGCTACTTGATCTTCACTACTAATGCAGAGTCTCCCAGCCTTATTAATACTTACTTTAACATTTGCTGTTTTCCTGTATGGGACAACTTTCTTCTTTCCAATCTGCCTGCCCAACAAAAACAATTTAAATAAACATTATTTTTGTGTATTCTGTGAGACCTTTTCCAATCATTCTACTCTGAGACAGAGGTTTTCATAAAGGCAGGCATTCTGGAATGGCAAGTCAAGGATCTTGGTAGACCTTCTACCCAGCAAAACAACTATTTTACTGATAAAAATTATCCAAAAAGGTTCTCCAAATAGTGTTCTAAGGTCATACAGTAAGAATAAAAAATTTATTTAAGTAAATCTATTATATCTCAGTAAGAACAGCAAGAATCTATGATATGTGAACAATAACACACTCATATACTCACTCCTCACTCCCTGTGATGGAATATATTCTAGAGACAGATATAACCAAGAGGATAAATGCTATATCTCCTTCCAACTCCTATGTAGGGAAAGGCTTTCACCCTCAGTGGGGTTGGCTGCCAGCATCTCCTATGCCTCTAACCATGCATTGCAGAAGCACTGCTTTAATAATGCAAAGCTGAGAGCAAAACCCTTTCTACCCCTACCTTCTACTCATGAGGGCTTTCCCCCAGGGGTGTGTTCATCCAAGAATAATTGACTGTGCATACTTGTGTGTGTGTGTGTGTGTGTGTGTGTGTGTGTATATATATATATATATATATATATATATATATATATATATATATATATAGTGAAGCCTCCATACTAGAAAAGGCAATCCTGGAGGACTCATAACCAGAATATTCTTGTAGAGTTGATAGTGGGGGTGTGTTCACTCTAGGAGAAGCAGGTCTCAATTTCACTGCAGTGACACAAAGGTTCTGGTGTGGATGAGGGGGAAAAGACATGTCATTAGGACAGAGAGCTCTGAAGGTCTTCCTGAGATGATTGATTGACTTTATTTGAAACAGATCATGAGGAAGTCCTGTGCTTGAGGACACCACTAAAAAAATGAAGATCTTGGTTATGAGAAATTAAGAGTGAATTGGTAGTTCTGTGATACCAGTAGCCATAAGCCAAACAGCAGACCAACCAGATTACCAGAAAACTAGGTGGGGGGCGAGTCAGCTAAGATGAGTATTCATAGGATCACACTCATTGCTGGATATATGGAAAGTTATGTGTATCTGATCAGGATGTGGAGCAGGTTCTAAATTATTCCTAAAACCATGCATGGAACCATTAGTAAAATAGAGAAGGCTTTAAGCTGAAAAGGCTTAGGCATAATCCATGACAATTGATTATATTTTGACCAAAGGGGACATCCCTACAATGCCAAACTTAACAATAAAATCACATTTGTCCCCAGTGGAATAAGACTGTACCCTCTTAAAAGCAACTAGAGGGAGAACTTCTGAATTACTTGTCTCTTGCTGAATGTGGTGCAAAATCCTAAAGTCTCTGAATTGTGGGGCTGGGGCTGTCACTCAGTGGTAGAGTACTTTTCTAGCATGTGTGAGGCACTGGGTTCTATCCTCAGCACCACATAAAATAAATAGATAGATAGATAGATATAATTTATAAAAATATATACTTAAAAAGTCTCTGAACTGTGAAAATATTCGCTAAGCTACATGAACATCCAGTGGTAAAGAGTAAATATCTGAAATAAGGCAGTTTAAGAAAAACCTCTGATAAAAAAACTGGTTTATGTAAATCCAGAATTGACCAATAAGAAGCCAGTTTAAATGATTAAAAACAAGGAAAGATTTGAGCAGAAACATCAGAAGTTTCACAATCTTGGGGGAGCAGAATCACATAATTAGTTCAGCCAAGTCACTACACAAACAAATGACACAGCACAAGATAAAAAAAAAAATCTCAGGAAGGGGTAATCTTGTATCCAGAGTTATGATATAATATCTAAAATATCCAGTTTTCACCTAAAAATTATGAAAAAGTATGGCCCATAGAGGAATTTTTTAAAGTCAATAAAAGCTATTTATGAGAAAACCCAGATGTTGAACTTTCTAGATAAGATTTTAAATCAGCTATTTTATTTTTGTTGATTTTTAGCTTTTTAAAATATGTGCATTTTAATTGTACATATCAGTGGGATTCATTATGCCACATTTTTACATACATTTAAAAATTTGATCAATCTCATTCCCCAATACCTTTCCTTTTCTTCTCCCCCTTTCTCCCCTTGATACCACTAGTTACTGGTGATGCATTCAATTTCCCCAAGTATTGAAGCTTGAACATTGGAGGAAAAGCAAGCTTAGAAAGCAAGTTTTGTTTAAAGAATAGTAACACAGACTACTCCCAGGAGGTAGAAGGGGGCCATAGCTGGTATCCAAAGAAGTGGGAGTATCCTGCCCCTTTTATAAATTTTAGATTCTCTTTGTTTTTCTGCCTTCTTCCTCCTTGTCTCTCCCCATCCTATGTAGTGGACCAGTCCAGAGGATCTACCAAAAGGTGAAAAGCAAATGGGAAAGGGGGAAGAGTCAAATGGTTGAGTGATCTCAGGCAGTAAGGTAACAGCCAGGAGGTAGCAATTAACAACTTTTACAACTCCCTGTAGGGAGGAACAATTCATGTGGCAGGTTACCTCAGCAACAGGTGGGAGCAAGAGCAGGGAAGGACTCAGGAAGAAGTAGGGGGTAGGGCAGCATTTGATATTTTTTTTCCAACCAGTCCCCATCTTCTAGATCAGACCCAATTATTTATTATCTATATTGACTGCCTTTCTGCTTCCTGGCTTCACCCTGACCCTCTGCTGATCTCCCTTTTAGCTATTATTATTTCAATTAATGCATTATGCCTATATATAAGCAGGATTCACTGTGGTATAGTCATACATAGACAGAATAATTTGGTAGATTTTTTTACCCAGTACTTCCCCCATGTCCTCCCCTCCTGCCTTCCTCTCAGTTCTCTTCCTCTACTCTATTGGTCTATCTTCAACCTTTGTGAGATCCCCTACTTTTTTTCCTTCTTCCCCTTTTTTTTCTCTGTTTTTAGTTTCCATATATGAGAGAAAACATTCAAGTCTTGACTTTCTGAGTCTAGTATATTTCACTTAGCATAGTGTTCTTCAGTTCCATGCATTACCGACATATGGCATGATATCATTCTTCTTTATACATGAACTACTTTAGATATATTCAAAGAACTAAAGGAAATGTATCTAAAATAATAAAGTATTATAATAATTTTTTACCAAATAGAGAATGTTGATAAAGAGAAATAATAAACAAAAAGCAGAGGAAAATTTATATTTAAAATGCACAATAATTGAAATGAAAAATTAACAGGAGGACCTCAAAAGTAAATTTGAGTTGGCAGAAGTATTAAGAAATTTCAACATAGATCAAAGAGATTATGCATTTTATAGTAGAAAGGAGAAAAGAATGAACAAAAATGAAGATATTAATATAAATGCATGCAATGAGAATATCATATGGAGAAATGACACTTTAAGGAAAAAACTATTATTAGAAATAAAAAATGACATTTTATAATAATCAAGGGTCAATCAAGGATATAACATTTATAAACATATACTTACCTTACAACAGAGCCCTAAAACAGATGAATCAGAAAAGTAGTTCAATATCAATAGTTGGAGAGTTTAATACCTTTCATTCAAAAAACAGATAGAACAACTAGACCAGAAAATCAGCAAGGAAATGGAAGATGTAAAACCCTTCAAAACAACTCGACCTAACAGACAGCTATTGAGTACTCCACCCACCAACAGCAGAACACAAAGTCTTTCCAAATGAAGAGGAAACATTCTCCAGAGTAAACCATATAATAGGACATAAGACAATCATTTCATGTTGCAAATATACAGTCAAGAAAGCAAGAGCTGAGGTTGTGTCTCAGCGGTAGAGCACTTGCCTACCACGTTTGAGGCCCTCGGTTCCATCCTCAGCACCACATATAAATAAATAAAATAAAGGTATTCTGTCCAACTAAATCTAAAACAAAAATAAATATTTAAAAAAGCAAAAATTTAGCCTGTAGAATGGGAGAATATATTTGCAAACCCTGCATCTAGTAAATGACCTCTATACAGTGTATATGATAAAAATGTTACAGGTATGTATGAATGTGACACAATAAAACCCACTGATCTGTAAAATTAATATGCACTAATAAAAAAGTTCTTACAAGCTAATAATACAAAGATAAATAACCCAATCTGAAAATAGGTTACAGAGTTTAATGGCTATTTCTCCAAAGAAGATGTATACCATTTATGTAAATGAGAAGATGTTCAACATCATTAGTCATTAGGGAAATGAAAATCAAACCACAATAAGCTACCATTTCACACCCAGCAGAATGGCTATTAAATAAATGTAATAATTAAATGGAAAATAACAAGCATTAATAACAAGTGTTGGCAAGAATGTTAAGAAATTGGAACCCACATGCACTGCTGGCAGGAATGTAAAATGGTACAGCTGATTTGGAAACACATTCCAGAATTCCTCAAAAAGCTAAATATAGAATTACCATATGACAATTTACTCCTAGGTATCATAGGTATTATCAGTTTCATTCTTATGAATTATCCATGAGAATTAAAACCACAGGGCCACATAAAAACCTGAATGTGCATGTTCATAGAGGCATTAATAATATTAGCCAAAAAAATAGAAACAACTCACATTTTTCTCAACTGATGGAGAGATGACTAAAATGTGGAATATCCTATAATGGAGTATTGCTCATCCATTAAATAGAGGCAAGTACTGATAAAAGCTACAACATGCCTGAAACTTGAAAACATTGTTAAGGAAGTCTGTCATGAATGGCCACATATTATATGATGGTATTTATCTGAAATGTCCAGACTAGATCAATTCATAAAAACAAAGCAGATTAGGTTCACAGCAGCTGTAGAGGGGAGGATAGGGAGGGACTGGTAAAGGTATGGGGTTTTACTTTGATGTGATGAAACTCTCCTAGAATTGGATAGTAATTAAATTGTACAACTCTGTAAATACACTAAAAACCATTGGATTCTACACTTACATGGATACACTTATGTTATATAAATTATATCCCAATAAATCTTTTAGAAAGATGGTATTCCCCCCTCCATGATCTTATATCACTCTGTAATATTCTTGTTTGTGAATTTCTTTCACATTGCTTTTAATAACTCTGTGATCCATCGTTACCTCAAGAGACAGTGTCAGTGGTGGCCTACTCCTCTGTATGTCCCTGGCCCATAGAGTGGTTCAGTTGCCACCTTGTTAATAGATATGAAAACTTTGGTAAATATAATGAGCTCTAGCAAATAGAGAATTAGCAGTTTTATCTGTGCAAATCTTTAAAAGACCAATTCCATGGTTAGGGGGACTCAATGTATAAAATGTGCTTCTTCCATAAGAAGCATAAATGAGTTTTAGCACAGGTTTATCTTAACACTCTCAATTCTGATTTATACCTTTATAAAAGTATGATTTTTTTTTAGATTTAACTTCCATCCTAGGCTCAACAAGGATGGAACTGCAAAATTGGAGTTTCAAAAAATAAATAATTTGCTCTCAGCACTGGTATACGATGGAATTAGTGTAAATCAATCAGGATTTCTGAATATCTACTACTAGTTGTTAGTTGCAAGGCTTTATTTTGGCCTTTTGTGATATAATGAAAGACTACCCAATTGGTCCTAAATTCTAATTATTGCTGTGTTTCTTCCTAGTTTCAGAACCTTAAGAAAGGTATATACTTCCTCTGCCTTTATTTCTTTATCTGTCAGATGAAGATGATAATCTGTACATGCAATATTGTTGGGAAGATACATATAATAATTAATGTGAAAGTAGATAAAATATAACTGCACATAGATGATCATAGTAATAGTAGCAATGATGGTTATAGCAGCTTATTTTGTTATGCAATGCATACATATTTTATGCCAGGCACTGTGCTGAACACCTGACATAGATTAGTTCACTTAACCTATATAACAACCTGATAGGTAGATATTGTGAATACTCCCTTTTCATAGATGAGAAACTCTAGTTGGTCATTAAGTATGATTACAGATACTGCAGTGATGATGTATGGTAAGAGTTAGTTTCTTCCTTTCCATGGGTATTTTTCTGTCTCCACCCAAGTCATTTGGAGAAATTGAGAAATCACTCTGTTTTTCATATGTATATAGCACAAGCATCTAGGCAAACTGAAATTAGGACACTTAATAAAAAACCACCAAAGGGCCAGGCAGTCCAAATTACTTAGCCCCAAGAAAGGTCTCCAGACCACTCTAGCCTTTGTCCTTTTCATCTTCCAAATTGTGAAGAAGTCAAGAATTGCTACTTTTCAGATCCATTATTTCCTCACGGTCTAAGAAGTGTAGGGCACATATTGTAGATTTTCAAGGCTGAGAGAGAACAAGAAAGGCATATCACAGTCCTCTCTTAACTATGTCTTGGACAAGGGCAGTTCATTTTCAGCTGGCCTGATTTTTCTTCTTGTAAGATAATGCTCTATTTTCCTCCTCCTCCTTCACTGCCAGCTCCCACCTATATCTTTGCCATGCTGGTTTGTTCCCAGAAGAAAGTAGCTGAAACTTTGGAGGTGTGTGTGGAAACTGAGGGTACTTTAACTCCTTTTGCCGGAAACACACCAACCCAGTTCTTGCAAATTTTGTAAATTCATTCTTTTGTTGGTTTGTTTATTCATTCATTCACAGATTCAATAAATATTTAAGAAACACTAAATAGGGACCAACCCACACTAGGCACTAAAGATAAAAAAGTGAATAAAACTAGTTGTGGCCTGGCAAGGTGGAGGATGCTTGTAATCTCAGTGACTCCGTAAGCGGAAGCAGGATTGCGAGATGGAGAGCAACCTCAGCAACATAGCAAGATGCTATCTCAAAATAAAAGCTAAAAAGGATTGGGTGTATAGCTCAGTGTTTAAGAACCTGGCTCCATCCCCAGTACTGGAAAATAAAAGAAAACAAAACAAAACAAAAAATAAGTACAGACTACTCTCAAGGAACTGTAGAGACAAGTGGACCAGCAAACACTTTGGTCCTGTTTTGAAAGCTAAGTGCCTGGTGATTCACAATCAGAGAGCATTTAGCCTCATTCCCCTCATCATTCAGAGATAAGGCCTTATCAAACCAAGTACTCAAGAGTCAGTCATTTGGAGTCTAAATCATGGAATCCTAGAAAACAAGTGATAGGAACAAGGCAGCAGAGTGGAATGAGCATGAAACATAGTCAACAGTTATGGTATCTAGGCCCATCTGCTGCAGACTTGCTAACTAAGGCACCTAACTCATCTGCTTTCTTTTGCTCCTCTGGCAATGAGATTAATGAAAAATCTCCATGTGGTAGTGAATTTGGGAGCGTGACATAAGATACTGCTCTGCCACTCAGTCTTCTTTTGCCCTGCTGTACTTGGCAGTGTCAGAAATTTTTCTTTTCAACTCTTTCTTTGCTTGTTTCATGCACTGCCTCCTCAAATGGAAACTGTCTTGAGTCAGGGACTTTATCTGAGTCATTTATCACTAAATCCCCAGTCTCATGGTGCCTGGCTTATGAAATATATCAAATACATTTTTATTGATAGAGTGGATGCCAATGAGTGTGCTGGCATTCATAAATGTATGCAATGTTGTACACATTGTTTTTGTTGTTAAAGTTGTTATATTAAATATTTTCTAGTCTACCCTTCTTGTTTTATAGATAATCAGAAGGCAGTTTGGTATATTAGAGACTTCAAATTGCAGCCTTGCTTTCTTCTAGCTGTTCCACTTTAGATTCGTTATTTAACCTCCTCAAGCTTCCTTTGACTCATGTTGGCCTCACACAGCATTTGTGCAGATCCCACGAGATAAGTGTATGTGAATGTGCTTTATGTGCTTGAAGTGCTCTACAAATGTGGGTTTTACAAGATGAGAAAACCGAGGGTCAAAAAACAGGTCACTAGCCCAAGGTCATGCAGTGGGTTGGTGTCAGAATTATAGTGGAATTCCAGGCTTCTAACTCCAGACTAGTATACTAAGGCAAATTCCAGAGTAGAAACAGTGAAGAAGAGTAAGCAGTGACAAGGGATAAGGGAAATCAGGCTCTGCCTGGCTTCGATTTGTCTCTTCATCATACTGGTAAAAGGAAATAGGAAGGTACCATGCCAGAGACCACATGATCACTTTGCAGAATGGAAAGAGCTTGTTCATCAAGCTGAACAATTTATCTGTGTTTATTTAACAATGAGAGTTCCACCACTTTCGTACCACTTCACCTTTACCTAGATCTTTATGATGCCAAATATGACACATTTCCTTCTCAGGTTTTATCCTAGATTGCAGTTTACTCAACCTTTTGTTTATTTGTAATATAGAAGCAAAGGTAAGGTAGTAGTATGGCAAGTGGTCATTCTTTATTTCTAACAAAGACAAAGAAAAACAATCTGAGAGATTGGGATTAGTTATGAGGAAGAACTTTGTGGCCAAAACATAAGAGGTACTGAGAGTAAATGGATATTGTGAAATCTTGTATATTTGAGAAAAAGAGAGATTTAAAAAAAAAAAAATTGTGTCATTTACTTTAGCATTGTTCTAGTTTAAGACTCACAAGTTGTTCAAAGTTTATCTTAACCTTCAAATTAAGGTGCTTTTTGAGTGGTAACATGGCTGATTTCAAACTCTGTTCTGTGGCTTGAGAATGAAGGGAGGAAGAAGAAGAATTGAGCTGAAAGTGTCCAGGCAGGGTCTGGGATAGACACCAGGAGTTCATCAATGAAGGCTACTTGGAAGGTGAAACCAGACGTGCACAGATTATTTCTGATATCATAATTTATAGGTGCTTTGAAAGAGGAATACACAAGTGGTGACATGATCATAAAAGACTTCATGGAATAGGTGATGATCTCTTGGGCTGAGACCTGAATTATGAGATGATGTAGAAGTGGAGACAGATGGTTTGGGGCAGGGTGTAGTTAATCAAGTTGGAGTAAGTGGCAATGTAAATAATGACAGAGGGGCTTGAAGCAACAGGATTACATTGCAACAGGGTAGTATCCCTGAAATATCATTTGGAAAAGGTTGTGGAGGAGACAAAATAAGGAGCTAGAAATAAGTCTTGAATGTCATGACAACACTTTGAATTTGTATTCTGTAGGCCAAGAGGTTTTTCACTTGGTCGTTTAATAAGAATACACTACTCAGTTCTTACCTATAACTCAGACCTAGAGTTACGGCTAAGTAAGGAAGGGATCCCATCTCTATATTGCTAATTAGCTCCTCAGCTCTTTCTAACACATCAGTGAGTTAGGTCCACTGCTATAAGCTACTGGGGAGTAATTGAGAGCTGTTAGGGAGAAAGTTCCAGAAGCAGATATTTCTTATAAGACTCCTCTGAGGTCCTGTATGAGAATCAGAGGAAGCAGAAGGATATGAATAAGGCAACTGTGGTTGTTTTGAAGCAAGGCTGTGTGTATGTCTGTGTGTGTGTGTGTGCACGTGTGCGTGTGTGTTCATGTGTATGCACACATGCTGGTGTAGGGGAACTGTTTAGCCTGTAAAATGAACAGATGTTAGTCACTGATTGACTGACTGGATGGTGGTGTAGGTGTGGTGCATTGAGGAAGTGTATTACCTTAAGTCCAGAATGACTCAGGTTTTCTGGGTTGAGTCATTGGGGATTGCCATCCACTGAAAGAAACTATAGTCTGACAGTTAATCTTGGAGTCAAAGAGACTTGAGTTCAAATCAATTTACTGTCTACGGATCTTGAACAGAATGTTCAAGGTTTTTGGACCTCAAAGCTCCTTTCTATAAAATGGGGATCACACTTACCTCATTCATTTTTAGTAAAGAATGAACTATATAATATGTAGTATAGTAGCTGGGACATATAGGCACCCAGTAAATACCAACTGTTGTTATTGTACTGTATGTTGCAATATATACTGGAGCGAGATGGGGTTGGGGATTTTTTAATCTCTGCTAATGATTCTTGTCCACATAATCAAAATCAAACTCTTATTGTGGGGAGAAAGACACTGTTTTCAAATGTCTAGTTAATCCCTGGCATTGTTTGTCATTAGGCTGGGTCTCATTGTACATAGGTTTTAACAGATCAGGGTAAGCTCTGTTATTGGTATCTCCAACAATGTGGGTATTTAAAGTGGGCTGTTTTTCTAGGTACTGTATGTTTTCTGAGCCAATATGAAATGTCTAACCTTGGCTGCCTAATTGTAGACTGAACGTGGAATCTCATCAGCATTTCATTGCTACCCAAGTTGTGTCTGCTCACATCGTGCTATCTTCCTTCTTTGGGTTTCTGAAGTCCTCAGATACTTGGCTGAACATTTTTCACATTTCTTCAGCTACATCATCTGTGTTTTTCTGTCTCAGACAAACTCACAAAAGAACTTTAATGATAGAGAGGTCTTTTTCTTTTTTCTTTTTTTTGTGTGTGTGTGTTGTAAGTTTTAGGTAAGGAGGTTGTGGTAGCTGCTGCTTTAACTGGTAATGTTTGACAGAGGAGGCACATAGGAGACAGCATGATTTCAGAACTCACTGGGCTCTGAGTTCAATGCTCTAGATTCATAATTTCAAAGGGAAGAAGAGTGGAATAAGGAAAACAGGGAGAAATTATCATTTATTTTGAGTGTACTAGGCCTTTTCCAATATTATCCAATGCTCTTTTTATAAAACCCTTTTGAGTCTGGAAAGTTATTCCCCTCATTTTATAGTTAAGGAAACTGATGAGCAGGGAGGTTATGTTAACATGACTAGTTATCAGTAGTACTGGAATTAGAACTCAATTCTTTGTGCCATATGCCTTTTCTTTTCCTTCTTGCTATGCTTTAACTTTCTAGAAAATGTGTTTCATTTGCCTCAACTGTGAAAATCTGGAATATGTTCTCTGAATGACAGTAAATCTCTTCAAACAAAACTTAAGATAGGGGAAAAGGATATTTGTATTTGTGAGCCCGTAATGTATTCCAAGTGTCTCTCACAGTGCCTGACAGATAGTAGAGTGCTCAAAAATATTTGTTGATCTCTTCTGGCAAGATGGTAATCCTATAATGGATGAGACCTATTTTGATAACTGCTTCACTGATTAATGCTTTCACTATCTTTTAAAAGGATTATGGAGTAGAGCTGAGTAATTGTTTGAAAATGGTTATATAGATTAACACAGGTTGTCTGTTTCTGATTTTAGGCCTTGGGAGAAATTATTGTGCAAAATGACAGTAGAAATGTTGTTCTGCAACAGAACTCTGACATAGGAATCATAACACCTGACCTCTAGTGTCATCTCTGCTTCTAAATAACTGTTTCTCCTAATCCCTTTCTGTGCCTGAAAGTTTGCCCTGAACAATAAAGATATTGGACTAAGTCAGTGAGCTTCATTTCTTACAGAACATTAAATCATTTAGAGAACTTTTTGGGAAAAGTATATGCCTGGACCCCCAAGGAAGTTTGATTAAATCATAGTAGGGAATGTGGAGAGAAACATTGTTATTTTATGCAAACTTGCTTTTGAGTTTAATGTGCAGTCACCATTGAAAAAGCACTGGATAGATGGTCTATAAGGGCCATACATCTCTGACAGTTAATAATGGACAGTGCTATGTATCTTGGTGAAGAGAGCATGGTCTTTATAGTTAGCCAGGTATGCATTTAAATCCTGGCTCTGCTACTTAATAGTTATGTGATCTTAAAGAAACTGTTAAATGACATGGCATCTCTGGCTTTTTCATTTGTAAAATGGAAATACACTCTGTACCTGCAATAATAATTATTAGTATTAAGGCCTTCCCCAGTGTCTAGCACATAGTAAGCCCTCAAGTAAATGATGTCTTTCATATCAAATGTTCAAATGGAGTATGTGAGGAAAATATTGGTCTAGTAAGATTTAACATGTAATTGGAATCAGTTTTTTTTTTTGTTTTTTTTTTCATTTCCTGTTTCCCTGACAATGGATTCCGGAAACAGAAAATGTGGAAACAATTCACAGCCCTAAGATCTGATGACACTGCAGAAAACAATCTGGCTAATTCTTCCATGGCTGATTGGCTATGATGGCTAGGAAGCTATTGGAAAAAAAATTTGGCTCAGAGAAGATAGCAGATGTGGCTTGGGAAGTGCAAGGACATGACTATAATAAGGATTCATCTGTTCAGCTACATTTCTAATAGTGATACCAGGAGAAAATGACAGATTTTTCATGTTGGTGGGACACTGATAAAAACAGTCTTGCTACCACCCCTATAGCTGTATTGGCATGTTTGTCAGTGATGTAAAATTCAGGAAAATGGAAATCGCCAGTAACTCTATGGCTGATGCATAGTGACAAGTAATATTTCTATTCATGGTTGTATGTTGTACAAAGTGGACCCTGCATGTCAGGTTTGAGGCTTTAGTATACATGAGACTCATAGATACTACCATCTGATCTCTAAGTAGATTCCAGACTAAATATTTGATAAACATGTAAAATGTCTAGCTTGGTCAGTAATGAGGCTTAGGACATGGTGGACATTACCCTTTAATACCCACAGGCAAAACAGATTTTCTCTTCCAATAGTAATTACCAACTTGGACTTTTATAGCATTTCTGTTGCCACACTTTGCATTAACTATTTATGCACTTGTTTTAGCCTTAAATGAGCTAATGAGAGCTCCTTGAGGATGAGGCTCTGTATTTCTCATATTTATATATCTATCCTTTAGCAAAGTTCTACCTTATAACATACAGATTGCTGAATGAAGGAATTAATGGATGAATGAATAAATAAAGAGGTAAGCGACTTTTCTTCCTTTATTATTGTTTGTGTGTGTGTGTGTGTGTGTGTTTGTGTGTGTGTGTGTGTGTGTGCATATGATTTTTGCATCACATAAAATAAACCTGACTTGGAAGATGAGACTTCCAGAATGATGGAGAGAGGACTTCAATATATGTACCTTTTCCTTAAATTTGTAAAAATCAACTTCCAGAACTCTGGCAAGGAAACAAAGGCTTGCAAGAATATGAGAATAATTTAGTCAAGAAAAAAAAGTTTCAAGTTCTCTCATTATAATGAGAATAATTAGAAATCAGTAATGGAAGCAGTTTGAGAAATTCACAAATGTGTGAATGGAATTAAAGATCACAGTCCTAAAAAACCACTGGGTCAAAGAAGCAAACACAAGGGAGATGAGAAAATACAGAGATGAATGAAAATGAAAATGCATGGGATGCAGCTAAGCTAAAGCAGTGCTTAAAGGGAAATTTATAGTTGCAAATGCCTGTATTAGCAAAGACAGAGGATCTCAAATCAATAACCTAAACTTCCTTCTTAGAAAAGTAGGAAAAGAATAGCAAACTAAAAACAAAGAAAGCAGGCCAAGGAAAGATTAATGGCAATTAGAGTGGAAATAAATGAAACAAACAGTATAAAAAAATAAAGTAAATGAAATAAAATATTGGTTCTTTGTAAAGATCAGCAAAATTAACAAACCTCTAGTAAGATTGGTAAGAGAGAAGATCCAAATTACTAAAATGAGCATTGAAAATAGAGACTTCATTATCTACTTTAGAAAAATATTTGGAAAGGATTAAAAGAGAGTAGTACGAACAACTTATTACAAAATATAGGTAATGTGCATGAAGTGGAAAGATACTCAGAAAGACCCAAACTACATAAACTGATGCATGAAAAATGAGAAAATCTGAATAGTCCTCTGATAAATAGAGTGAATTACTAATTTAAAAAATCACACAAAAAAGTTCAGATACAGATGCCTTTGCCAGCAAACTTTCAAATGTTTAGATAGGGTTTAGCACAGATTATCACCAAGAACAGTAGAGGCAAGAACACTCCCCACAGGCTGGAGATATAAGTACATATATGAAGACATGAATTGGTATGAATATACTGTGTATACAACCAGAGTTATGAAAAATTGTGCTCTATATGTGTAATAAGAATTGTAATGCATTCTGCTGTTATATATAAATTTTAAAAAAGAACACTCCCTATTAATTCTGTGAGGTCATCATTACCCTCATACCAAACCCAAAGATATCATACAAATAGAAAACTACATGCCAATATCAATTTTGAATTTAGGTAAATTAAAAAAAAAACTCAACAAAATATTAGCGAAACAATCCACTAACAAATACAAAGAATTATAAGCAAAGATCAAGGGGGGGGGATTTATCTCAGAAATTCAAGTTTGGTTTAATATCTGAAAACTAGGTAATATAATATACCATAGTAAAAATAAAGAACAACAGCAGTATGATCAATTGCTTCAGTAGATAAAAGAAAAAAGAAAAAAAACATTTGGCAAAAATCCATTGAGAATTCATCATTAAAACACTTAAAAATTAAGCATAGGAATGAACTTTCTTAACATGATGGATGAACATCTGTGCAAAATGCACATGACCTTTGGTTTCTTGGCAATGGTTTCTTGAATATAACACCAAAAACCCAGGCAACAAAAATTCAATAATTTGAATTTCATTACATTTGATAATGATTTTGTTGCAAAGGATACCAACAAAAGAGTGAAAATGCAGTAAATAGAATGAAGGTATTTGCAAATTATATCACTAATAAGGGTATTGAATCCAGAATATATAAGTAACTCCTACAACTCAATAACAAAAACAAATAAACCGTTTTTAAAATGGGCAAAGATTTGACTAGAAATTTCTACACAGAAGTTATGCAAATGAAAAAACGTGCAACACCATTAGTCATTAGGGAAATGCAGTTGGAGACCAAACTGAGATACCATTTCACACACATTAGTTTGGCTATAATAAAGAAGACAGAAAAAAAAAAAAACAAGACTTGGCTTGTATTAGAGAAATTGGAATTCTTATAAATTGCTGGCAGACATTTGGAAAACCTGAAATATTCTTAAAATGTTACTGTTTGACCTGGCAGATCTATTCCAAAATATATGCTCAGGAGAAATGAAAACATGTCCACACAAATGTTCATTGTTCATAATAACCAGAGCAGAAGAAACCAAAATGTCGGCCACATGATCAATGGAAAACCCAAATGTAATATATCCATGTAATGGAATATTATCTAACAAGAAATGAAGTAATGATGCATATTATACTATAAATGAATCTTGAAAACATTATGCTAAGTGAAAGAAGCAAGTTACAAAAGATCACATACTCTATGATTTTATTTACATCAAATGTCCAGAAAAGGAAATTCTTTAGAGACAGAAAGGAAACCAGTGTTGCATGTATCAAGGAAGAAGGGTTAATGGGGAATGGCTGCTAACTGCCATAGAGCTCCTTTCTGGGGTGATGAAAATCAATCTTCCTTTCTCTCTCCCCAGATATCTACCTGTCTCTAAAATCTGTGTGTAGCCAAGAAGAATTCTCTCTTTTTTTATTTTTTAGGACATTAGACATCTTTTTTTTTTAATTGCAAAATGTAAAGGCAATCAGTACTTACAATGCACCCACCATGAGGCAGTCATAGAGGAAAGTCCTTTATATATGTTAATGTAAGTCTCACAAACTATTCAGAACTGAAAATATGCCCAACTCTCCAGATGAAGATTGTGGAGCTCAGAGATGCTTTATTGATTTTGCCCCAATATCAGTGGTGGAGTTAGGATTTCAGCCCAGATCTGTCTGATTTCAAAATCCTGCTGAGTTGACATTCCTCTACTGGACAAGGAAAATTGGTTTGTGATTTTGTATTTCATCATGTTTCTATACTCATTGGAGAGCTCACTCAAATGAGTCATACTTCTCAGAGTATCTCTGTGTCCTCCTTGGGAGAAAGAGTGGGGAGGGAAAGGATGAGGGGAGGGAGGGAAAGGGAAACCAGAGAACTCAGCTGAGTGCTTGAGGTTAACCTAAACCCAACTTCCCCTAGTTGAGCTGGCATTTGCAGCTTGACAGCTTCTAGCAATACACTTTTACTTAATTAGTTGTGCAAATTTGGAGAATACCAAGTGGTGTTCTGGATCAGAAACCATCAGTTCAATGTGGCAGTGCTTGTGCTTCATGCCTGTGAACCCAGATGCCCTGCCTCTGGATAATAAGTAAGTGGGTAACCCTGGGGAAATGGGAGGAAACACAGTACCACATGCAGATTCTGCACTTGTTCTCAAAGCAAATCTCTGTTGCTGTGGTTGAAATTAAGACCTTACAGAAAAGGATAATTACAACTTCCAGAGTATTTTTTCTTGTATTATGCTGTTATAGTCACACAAAAGAATGCGTGTAACATATAAGTTAAACAGTGTAACAATAAAATGAGTGCTCATGAGCACTGATTAACAGAATAGCAATTTTACAGCAGCATTGCATCAATACTACTAGAATATAAGCCCTTTGAGGGCATGGATTTTTGTTTTGTTCACTGCTGTATTCCCCAGGACTTAGAATGGTGCCTGGTATACAGTAGGGAATTAATAGTATTTTTAAATAAATACATAAATCCACTCATATTCTCTTTCTTTGGATCATCTCCTCCAGCCTCCCCTCACAGCTAATCATTATTTTATATTCCAGGTTTATTATTCCCTTGTTTATTGATGCTTTTTTTCACATATATATTTCTAAATAACACATCATTTGCTTTGGCTGCTTTTAGAAGTTTAGATGATAGAATTATATGTGTGCTATTGTGAGTTAGGTCTGTTATAAAACATTAGTATGTGGGATTCACCTATATAAAACTTTATCCAGTTCCTTATCATTGCTGAATTGTATTTTATTAAATGAGTGTCCCATAATGTATTTATCTTTTCTCCCATCAGCATACATTTACCATTTCAGCTTTTATAAACAAAACTGCTATGAGCATTCTTGCATGTGCTTCCTGGTACACATGTGCATGAGTTTTTCTAGGATATAAACTTGGGAGAAGGACTGCAGCTGGAATTTTCATTTCCAACTCCCAAAGGTTAGCCCAGGAGTCAAAACTGCAGTGTGCCCTTTGTCCGCACTAAGCCAGGGTTAGTGGGAGTGCTGTTCAAAATATTTTGAAAGAGAGAGAGAGTTGAAAACTTGTCTGGTGAGGCCAGGAGTTATCTCAGGCCTCTAGGCAAAGGGAGATATAGTTAGTAAAAGCCCAGATTCTAAAATCCTTTTCATTAATTCTCTTCTTCTGTTTTTACAGGCTTTTTTGTGCAATGCATGCTTTATTAAACTCATATCTAATAAAATGTTGATTAATTAACTTAGTCTTTCATTGACTATAAATTTGATTAAATTATTGTATATAATAACAATATTTACAATTTCACTATAGATGCAAATTTGTATTATTATAATTTTTAATGATAATAACAACTAACTAACATAAGGTCTACCCTCATAATAATATTTAAGTGCACAATACTATATTGTTAACTAGGCACAACTTGATCAAGAGACCTCTAGAACTAACTAACCTTACATTACTAACCATCCATTGAACAATTCCCCATTTCTGTTTCTTAAAGGCCCTTACAAGAGGACTTCTTATTTACTTTCTGCAGGTTTCCATTTTGTTGCCATTTTGATATTTATTCTGTGACCACATAATAATATTGTTAACATCTTCATCTCAGTTACACCTACATACTTTTTTTGGTGTGGAAGTGTACCAGGGATTGAACTCAGGGGGCACTCAATCACAAAGCCACATTCCCAGCCGTATTTTGTATTTTATTTAGAGACAAGATCTCACTGAGTTGCTTAGCACCTTGATGTTGCTAAGGCTGGCTTTGAACCCATGATCATCCTGCCTCAGCTTCCTGACCTATTGGGATTATAGGTATGCACCACTACACCCAGCTACCCTTACATACTTTTATGCTATTGAAAAAAATAATCCTGCCTTTGAGGTGCTTTCACATCTGCAGAAAACTGAACTGTATATCATGTACTATATCTTACTGTTCTTTGCTCCTTGTTTTTCTTCTCTGCTAGAGAAAATATCTTGATCACCAGTATCCCTAGAACCTAATCTTGTACCTCATCCATAGGGGTAGTGCCACATGTTGAATTGAACCAATCTACCTAAATCTCAAACTTAAATCTCCATAACGTGGTTTTCCAGTGATTAAGAATCTACGTTTTGGAGTCATACTTACCTAGGATGGAATTCTGGCATTGCAGTTTATAGACTTGTGATCTTGGGCAAATTTACTTAATTGTTCTGAGCACCGGTTTCCTCTTCTGCAATATAGGGATGATACAGAGCTACCTGGAAGTGTTATTGGGAAAATTAAATGAGATGATTATGAAATGGTCTGTCATGTAGAGTGCTTAAATACAGATTCGTCTGATTTTAATTGAACTGTTTGTGTTACTTATAGAAGTCAAAAAAGGTGAAGAGAGGAGGTAGAATCTTGTGTAAAACTTTGGCTTCTCCTTGTTTCAGGACTGAGGATGGGAACACATATTTTACCCATGGAAATGGTACTTTAGCCCAAAGAAAGACATTCTTTGCATTTGTCTGAATTGTAGGTCAGAAGTAAGTTCCATTCTTGTGAAATGCATGGCCTTGCTGGTCTTGATTTAGTGGTTAGACTCTTGATGGCATTTTACTTAGGGAAGGACAGGGAAGGCTTGCAAGGAGAGTAGATTGGCTACCTGTTTATAGAACATTTCAAGTGCTTTTTCTTGTACCTAGGATTTGAACAAAGGCTGACATGTATCTTGGAGATTCAGTAATTGTAAAGTGTAGCCTAAGTGAAAACTTTCTTGGCTCTTGCCCTGCCTAGATGGGGGGTTGAGTGGAAGATAAATATTGATGCATTTTTGGATTCCGATGCATGTGTTAAGCATGATAAAAAACAAGCCATTAATAGGAAGTAAAAACAAGTAGTGGGAAGATGATAGGGTGAAGAAAACTGTTGGATTTGGATTCAAACCATTCTGAGCTGTCCTCTCCATGTCTTAACTTTTTTCATCTGTACAATGAATATACTAATGAGACAGTATGCTTGTCTTGACAAGTTGTGGAGTGTTGAAATGACCCAACACACCAAACAGGCTCCCATTAAGTCTTATTTTCCTCACTAAGGAAGAAGTACTCGTAAAATATAGGAGTTATATTCCTGTGGTTGAGAGTTGGGCAGTTGTCATCTATCTGAAGCAGATTAACCGCAGGTGGTCACTGAGTTTTACTTTTGCTTAAGCATAGGACATAGGAAAGACCTAAATTGACCTTTGGTAACTAATAACCATGTTCTATTTGTTCAAACTAGAATTAATTACAATGGGAGATTAAGAATTACCATTCCATGAGGGTTTTGGATTGATTTTCTTGCCCTTCTCTTTCACTTCCACCTAGAAGTATTCAGGCACAAATATTCTTATGGTTAGGCAGTCAACTAGGTGACTTCTAAAGTTCCATCATTATTCAAGGAACCTGTGAATTTTGTAATGGCCAAATGTTTTGATAAAAGCCAAAACAATGTCCAGCATCACTGTGTATCATTTCTCAACAAAAGCTTCAGGCCTACCTAGAGATTCTGCTACTTAATTTTATAGAATGGGGCAGGGGAATATGATCTGGAGAGACTTTTAAGGGAAGTGAAGGAATGGAAGAAAAGACCATTGAAGACTAGCTTGATAATACTGTGATCCTTCACCTGTGTATTCATCCCAAGAACCATTGTCTGATTATCCATTGTCTGACTTATATTGCCACTCATAGTAGCAACTCAGTAGAATGGGTGATATTATCCCCATTTTATGCATGAGATTCCAGGGTTAGAGAGCTAAAGGAGAACACATCAAACTGTTTTGATATTTGGTGTAGTTTGGCTATAGATCTTGTTTCAGATGAGATAAAGCTATAGGATACTGTTAAATTACTCCGAAAATGTTGCCTGACCACCCACTTAAATTAGATAACTTAACCTCAGGTTTCCTGCCTACATTCTTGACTCATATAGACATTTCCTATGAGATTGGTTGATCCCAGAGAACTTCCTAAATCCCATACCAGGATCCAAATGGTCTATCTACACCTGAGGAAACCCTACAAATACCATCCTTAGAAGAAATCCCAGGAAAATTCAGCTTCACAGTAACTCATTTGACCAATGAATAATAGTAGTTTATGCATACAGTTTATTCCTTAAGACTTTAGGATTCTGCCCTCCTAAGTCTGCTACCCACTAACATGTTTTGCTTTGTGATTTGTGTGTGTTTCTAGTATGGAGAATGCCAGGGACCACGTTTTGCCCATCGACTATTACTTTCCACCCCAGAAGACATGCCTGATCTGTGGGGATGAAGCTTCTGGCTGTCACTATGGGGCTCTCACATGTGGCAGCTGCAAGGTCTTCTTCAAAAGAGCTGCTGAAGGTAAAGCCTTATGCACACTCACTTCTATTTCCCTTTCTCCTTTTCCTCTCAGAGTGACACATTCCAGGGCCCAGGATTCATGTTGGTGATAGGGTCATTGGCAGGGCTTTCTTATAAAACTCAGAAGCCCAAAGAAGTAGATTTTCATACTTGCTAGTCTCCAGGCTTTGGCTCCCTTGGTTGTACAGGCAATACAGGCAATGAAGGTGGTCCCAGCTGGTGCTTGGTGTTCGGTGGGTCCTAGGAATAAAAGAAAAATTAATGATTTGAAAAATGTAATTTCCTTCCTGCTTGTTTTCCACTCTGCTGCCTAGTGAGGGAAAAAATTGTCCTTATTAGAGAGGTTAGAAGTGGAGAAACCCCAACTGAGTCCCCAGCCTGTTCTCAGTGGTGAATATAAGACTGTTCCTCTGCAAAAGACTTCCTGGCCTCAGCCCCAGAAAGGAAGTGTTCTCGCTGTTCAGCAGACCATCAGTCTCTGCACCTGCTCCCTCCTGCTGCTGCCTCCTTGGGATCTCTCTTTGCATTAATAGCTCCTGAGTAGGTAAGAACCTGGAGTGAAGAAAGGCTTTTATTGTCCTCACTAGAGGAATGACCTCAGGGCCTCCTCATTGGTCCAGAATCTCAAGCTAAGTAGTATTTTATATCTATCTAAGTAGGCTGAAATCCTGGTTGCTTAATCCTATTTCACTTGAAACAACTCATGTCTGCTCAGCACCCAGAGGTGCTCCTCCTATATCCTATAGGATGAATTGCCATTTTCAGACCTGTTAAAAATTCTGGTGACTCTGTCCTAACCACCTGGGGCTTAAGCCCCTATTTGTAAACTTCACTCCCCTCCTTGTACTAAGGGCTTCCTTCTCAAAGGGACACTGTACACCAGCCTCACACAAAGATTCTCTGCTATGTGGCCAGATCTGATTGTTAAACACCAGTGTGCTCGCCTGCCCCACTTTCCAAAAAGCAGCTACTTCCTGCCAAGGCCTTTTTCTCTTCCTGGTCTGGAAGAGTCAGAGTTCTAAGTCACAACCAAGACAGAGAGCCTTTCCTCATGTAAGGGCTATAAATCCTGAGGACAGTCTTAAGAGAGGTATGTAGGTCACACCTTTCACCAGGAATGTGCTGATATCCATCAGAGGGCAGCAGAAGTACTGGAGAGTTCTTGGGTTCAAGAGGAAAAGTAGAAGTCTGGCATGGTGGCACATACAATATGGCAGGGGTGTATATTGCTGTAATCGCAGCAACTTGGGAGACTAAGGCAAAAAGATTCCAAGTTCAAGGACATCCTCAGTAACTTAGCGAAATCCTCAGCAACTGAGACCCTGTCTCAAAAAATAAAAAGCCCTGAGGACATGGCTCAGTGATAAAGTGCCCTTGGCTTCAATCCCTGATACTGCCAAAGAGAGAGAGAGAGACAGACAGACAGACACACACACACACAGAGAGAGAGAGAGAGAGAGAGAGAGAGAGAGAGAGAGAGAACAAAGTTAAAAAATAGGTACCCTTTAACTTGCCTCCTTGTTGATAACCAATCATAAATGATGATGGCAGTTTCATCATTTTCTTCCAGTGCCCAAAGACGTAAGGAGGCAATTAACATTTTGTTTTACTAAAAACATGCTTTATATTCCAACTATACCCCTGCAACTGTTTATGCTGCGCTAATACAAAGTTCAGGGCCCATTCTACATACAGGCAATTTCAAAAGACCTGAGAGAACTGCCTTCCCTTCTTAACAGTACTTATGAAAGATGACTGTCAGCAAAGGAAGTAAGGAGAAGGTTCAGGGACTTTAGATTACCCCAGCTTTACCAGTAATACCCTGACACTTCCCCATACCCTGTTATCTCAAAGGCACTGTATCTGGGGCAGTGAATGGCCCAGAGAAGCTGTCTAGTATTTCAGCAAGTCCAGCACCACAGTAGTTAGTAGTCATATCAGATTTTGATATGATAGAAAATGAGTTCAAGTAAACATGCAAATAAACAAATTCAGTAATAAAATAGATTAGATTATACTAATGTGGGTTTTACAAATCTGGGTCACTAACTTGTTGTTTTCAAAACATGGGGAAAGTGATCAACCATATTGTGAAGGGTAGATTTTGCTATCACATTCTATTTCCCACATGGGAGATTTATGAAGAACTTAGGGCTGAAAGAAGGAGATGGGCAGAAGGGCATTTGGTGGGGCTGTGTACATGGGAGATGCTCTGCTATGATGCAGATCCTGGGCTATTTAAAACAGTGAAGAGAAGTGATGAGGTAGTGGATGGAAGGAATAACCCAACTTTCAGAGTACTTAGAAATCCTATAAGGTCTCAAAATGCTGCAGACCCTAGAATCATTTAAGTTAGGGAAAGTCGGTAATATTGTCTTTAAGAAATTGACCATCTGTGAGCTCACGGGATCAAAATCACTTGAAAAGCCATAGACAGACAGCAAGCCTTTTGAGCCTATTGGTTACTTTGAAAAATGGACCCCAGATTCCAGTTTTGAGGCCTTTGAGGGACAGGAGAAGGGGGTTTAAAAATAACACACACAGATGTGGTGACACATCTGTAATTCCTACAACTTGGGAATCTGAGACAGGAGGATTGCAAGTTTAAGGCCAGCCTGGGCAATTGAATGAGCCCTTGTCTCAAAAAGGGCAGGGGATGTTAGCTCAGAGGTAGTATGCCCCTGAGTTTCAATCAGCAATACCCAATCCCCCACATTCCCCTCACCACACACACACACACACACACACACACACACACACACACACAGAAAAAAAAAACTCAAAAAATAAATAAATAATTGGTGTTTGGGTGTTTTCTTTCTCCTCCCAGCAGCTATAAAGTTAGAAGGCTTGAGTTTATTGCTGTCATTATCCTTATTTGAAGGCAGGGGGCTGTCTTATTACCTAAGGAGAACATTTATTGATTTGTTTTCTTTCCATTTTTACAATGCATCTTTATTGCCCAAATAGCCTTTCTGAAGGTGGTTCTGCATTTGCCTTGCTTATACTTGGAATTCTACCTGTTTTGAGAGAGTAAGAACACAAATCTTTCTCTTTCTTATTTGTTTGTTGCTCTCAGCTAACTTATACTGAGTATTCTGAGTGTTGATTATCACTTTATTCATAGTTTTCAGAAATCTCTGGACTGGGCACAGGTACAAGAGTTAAAAGCCTGGTGTGTCAGACAGAAATGCATTTCTAGATTTGGTGGTTCATAAAGCATGAAGCTTTAATGCTGTCACTGGTGAAGAGCTCTGCACAAAATCTAAGGTAATCTGGGCAGGTTTCCCCCACCATCAGGGAAGTAGAGGGGGAAGAGTCCCACATTTTCTCATTGTTAGTAATACCAGGGAACATGAATGAGGCAGGGAATAATTTGCATATTTTTGAAAGAAGAAATAATGGTATTAGGCCATAAGGGTAAAATCACTAAAATCTTTAGTAAGTTTCCCTTGAATGTGGAGGGGTATGGGAGTTGTTTGGGGGATGGGCTGTGGGTTAGTAAAAAGCATGAGTAAAACAGCAGGTTTGTGGTGTGAGTAGGGGAATTAGAAATGAAAGGGAAGGCATGTAGGATACTATGTAAAAACCTAGGAAGTCAAACGAAGGTAATACCCGTATAGAACAACTTACAGAGATTTGGTTGTGTAGCGTTGAATAATAAATTCCCTCCTTTCAACCTCAGTTTTCCTTTTGTAGTATAAGGGGAGGGGGTTGGACTAGATGTTTTTATAATGTCCTTTGTGCTTAGACTTTTTGTGAAAGTTGTACAAATATCATCACCTTTATTACAGCTATCACGTATTTATACCTGTGTACACTTTTGGTTTTTGCCTTCCCAGTAGGTGGTAATCCCCAGATCCTAATTAATAAAGATGGTGCCAGAGCCAGCTAGAGAGCAAGCGCACTATGCTCAGTAGGGTTAAAACCCAGGACTCTGAGATTCTCCCTTGTGACCATGGCTGGGTAACTTCCTTTCTTTTCCATTTTCTCATCTGGAAAATCAGGATATGAATCCCCATCTCCCCCTCATCATGTTTCAAAGAGGGTTAATTAATTCATCATGTGCATTATGTGCTCAAGAATTTACTATTTTTTTCAGACATTTTCTAGTAAAACATTAGAGATTGTACATCCATTTGTTTTGTACACATGGAGCGCTGTTTGGTACACATCATAAAATTGAAACTGTAGTTTACATTCTGAGCTCAAAGAATTACACCATCCTCACTGATGTTTACAATAGGTCCCAATTTAGTTTCCTTGGCAGATTTTATATAAGTATGGCTTTGATTCTCTCTCATGCCCCAGGTTTTTGTGAGGGAAGAAATGTAAGTGAACCCATATTGAACTCTTTCTGTCCTTTAAATCCACTCTTTCCCACCTCAACTCATATGGAATTGAATGTTACCTCTTTTTTGGAGTGTTGCAGAGAGTTTTTGGTGAATGTTAGTTTCCTCTTCACTCCCTGACTTTTTCAGTAACATTTCCCAGGGGCAAATTAACTCTGCCAGGAGGGTCTGCTTATAGCTTCAATAGACTTTATCAGGTATCTTTGGCCAAGAAGTTGACTGGTCCTGACTTTTTGACTCTTAGAAATCTTTTCACAAAGCTCCTCTCATCTTTCTGTTTCTCATTTTCTTAAAAAGTCATTGCCAGACTTTAGATCAGAGGTTGATAAACTTTCTGTAGAGGGCCAGGTAGTAAATATTTTAGGCTTTGCAGGTCACATGGTCTCCCTCCTCTCAATTAGTCAGCTCTGATTTTGTAATGTGAACTCAGCAATAGACAATACACAAACTAATAACTGGGCTCCAATAAAACTTTATGAGCACTGAAATTAGAATTTCATTTAATTTTCACGTTATGAAATAATATATATTTTTTACTTTCATCAACCATTAAAACTGTAAAACTTAATCACAGTTCTTACAACTCACAAAACAGGTGGTAGACTGGATTTGGCTTTTGGGCTACAGTGTGTTGACCAACACTGAACATAGTTGTAAATCTGCATAATAATTTTTCTCTTTCCAGTCTCCTAATATTTTAGTAACTTTATAGGTTATCTAATTTTGAAAATGCTTCCCAGAATGCCTAGTTCAATGAAGCTTCTTGGTCTTGAGCTTTCTTTGGGGTGGAAGGGGGCTACCAAGGTTGAACTCAAGGGCACAATTACTGAGCCACATCCCAGACCTATTTTGTATTTTATTAAGAGACAGGGTCTCACTGAGTTGCTTAGCACCTTGCTTTTGCTGAAGCTGGCTTTGAACTTGCAATCCTCCTACCTCAGCCACCCAAGCTGCTGTAATTATAGATGTGCACCACTGTGCCCAGTGGTCCTGAGTTTTTTTAATAAACAGGAGAAAATGAATCTGGGAATGCTAGAATATAGATACTTTTTGATGAGCTAGTACATCACTTCCCCTTGAAATATCCAGGGAGAAACTGAAAACATTTCACACATTTTCTAAACTTTTGTGTGATACTTTTTATGTTATATGAAAAATATATGAATGAGTTTTGCTGGATGCCACTTATACTCCACATGGTAAGGAAGAATGGCTTTGGGGACTATCTGCTACCAAATGATACGAAAAAAAATATATCTGTTTCATAGAAAGTAGAGCCCATGTGGCCATCTGAATTGTGGCTCTGTCACATATTACCCTATGGTTCTCTGTATTCACACATTTTCTGGCTTAACTCTGGCCTTCCCTATAATAATACTAGATCCCAGACTTGCAGAATAAATAATTCAGCACTGTAACTCACTGCAGTTGGTACCCAGTCAAATCTCTGTCGGTGCCCAAATTCGGAGTCATGCCAAGAAATTGCCATTGATGCTCTATAGTATCCTATGCCTGCTTATTTATAGCATCTGCATTTTATTAAATGGTGATTAACCAGAAGTTGCCATAGCACTTGTATCATTATATAAATCTCTTTAATGTTTACATGACCTTTGTCATTTGCAAGATCTCTTAAGTCTGTTACCTCCTTCCATCATGTCTTACTGGTTTCCCAGTCCCTTATCATTTTTTTTGGGGGGGGCGGCCTGTACATATAGTAAAACCTGAAGCTTCTTCAATTCTTCACAATAATCACTTGGTGACTGTCAAACTCTGGGTAGTTCATTTGTGCAGTTGGCTTTTATTGCAAGGGTAAGTGGTAGATGTACTTTCTCTTCAGAGGTAAGGATTATGTATTACTTCTTTGGGCTTTAGTCCCACACCAGGAAACATACTGTCCCTCAAGGTACTTGAGCTCTACAAGAAATCATCATTATAAAAATAATCCCTTAAATATAATAGCCATGCATGCATATTTTTGGAACTTGTTGTTCAGGTGTCCATGCTCTGTACCCTGCCCACTTCACAGTTACATAACTGTTGTTAGCTTCTAAGGAGGCAGATGAACTTGGTAAGTAAACCTGTTGAAGAAAGAACTGGGACTGGGAAGTGGATAACTTGTTATAAAGAGAACAAGAATTAGAGTTCTCAGTCCCTTTGCTTCCATTCTGTGTAGTGACTCCTGAGACACCCTAGTAGAATCACTATACCTCCTGGCTATGCTAAGTGCCTATGTGAACAGTGCACATCACATGAATAGGCCTGGTAGTAAATCTACTCATGCATTCAGTCAGTAAACATTTCACAAGTGTTTACTACATACAAGGTATTGAGTTCACATACTCAACTGTAGATCCTCTTTGAAGAGATTATAGTCTGGTGATTTTAACCCTGGCTATCTGAAAAGAGCTTCAATAGCTGAAAGGCCAACACATTTACTATTCATTTGAACTTTCCTTTCACCTGGGACAGAAGGACAAGTCATTTTCTTTGTCTTCCTTAGGTACAAACTTAGAATTTCTAGTTGATCAACATGTAGGCACTAAGTAGTATAGCTGCAATTTGAACTTAGATCTTCTGAAGCCAAAGGCAGCATTTGCTCTGTTTTAATACAGCCTCCCCTCAAATATATAAATATACTAACACAAAGTAGAAAGGAAATATTATGCTTATGCAAATAAGCAAGACAACAATGAAAAAGACCAAGAGAGTCAAGATATGAAGGAAGAAAATTCAGACATACCTATCACGGTGAGAAACTAAGGATACACTAAAGAGCACTGACATCAAAGGGAGTTTATCCTCTTAAGTAGGTGATAAAAACTTTAAACAGCTGGTAGTTTACCAGCTAATCTCTTCATTACCTCAGGCCAGGGACATGTGAGCCATCCCCCTTCTAACAACTCATAGTTGTCAGATGGATGACACTCTCATCACACAACCAAAGAAGAAGAAGTACAATTTAATACCTGTGCTCATAAGAAGTTTTGCTTCATATTACCATGCTAATGGAAGAAAGTTCAGAGACAGGATGTAAGGATATAAATGGTACATACATGGCTCCTTGGCCTTTCCTCTGAGCCTTCTCAGTGGAGCATGCTGCAGTATGTCTTACATGGGGCCAGGAACAAGAGAAATCCATTTTCTCCTCTTTTATGTCTGAAAACAAAGAATGCTGTCTTTTAGGACAGGGCTTAGAAATCACAGATTGTTATTTTTCTCTATCAGGGATTTAACATTCTGTTCTTCCTTCCTCTCTCGGGATTTTTATTGTGAGGATGGACCTTGACTTCATTGTGGTATCTGAATCTGTACCCTAGAGACTGTGGACAGTTCCTTAAGTTAGACAAGCACATTCCTACAGTTCAAAAACAAGCTCATTTACTTTCAGGACAGTTGATTCAATCACAAGATTTTTTAAATGGAGATTCTTAAAAGATATGTTGTCCTCAGAATCACAGAATCTTTCAATGCTAACCTGTTAAATCTTGAAGGCAAGGAAATTGAAAATCTAAAAATCCAACCAAGCCATTTCATGGATGAGGAAACAAAAGCCCAGAGAGAGGAAGTGATATTCCCAGGTTTGTTTAATATATAAACAGCAGAAATTGAATCTGGTGTCACTAATATTTTTTTGTCTGAGGTCTCACAGCCAACCATCAGAGCCATGGAGCTTATTTTTTGAAACTAATAATTACGTGAGGCAGCAGAGTAAGCATTTAGCATACCCCCTGACTCCTGCAAGGTGCTCAGTTCCTATTAATCCTCTCTGCTTCCACCATGATGTGAGATCATCCTCTGTAACTGTATGTCTTCCCAATTAGCAAAAGAACAAGTGATAATAGCAGTGTATAGTGCAAGGTCTCTGTAAGGCATTGCTTGGTATGAGGATTCTTACAAAATCTATTGTATGTATATGCATGTATGAAGATTTTTAGGGGAAGATTTCATAGTTCTCTTATGATTCTGAGATGTTGCGTATCCTAGATATGACTACAGAACTCTGACCTAAATTTATATAAAGACATTCTAGACTTACAATGGAGTTTCATGAATACAGTGATATTCAACATGGCTACTGGTGACTGGTTCCTTTCCCACATAGGATACATTTATTCAATAATCAGTGCTTATTGTGTACACTGAACCTATGCCAGGCATTGGTATAAGAGATAGAAGGTAGCAACAAAATTAATTTATTGAGCACTTAGTATACATTGGTTGCTGAATGGACATTTACTCAGTCCACACAACAATGCTACAATGTAGGTATTATTGTTATTACCCCACAATTTACAAGTGAAGGGATTGAGACACAGAAGAATTAAGTGACTTGCCTAAATTCATTCAACTACTGATTATGAAGCAAATGTGACAAATGTTTATCAATATAACAGAGTGGGATCAGTGATGCACTACAAGTAGGTACAAATTTTCCTGAGCAGACTGAATGAGAGAGTACAATATATCTACTTGGAAAGGTATCATAATTGAATTAAGGATTGCTCTATATCTTTAAGGATGTATAAGACTTATACAGGTACAAAAAGGTATGAAGAGAACTTTGGGAAGAGGACAAGGACTGAGAAAAGGACAGGCTAGCATGAAAGCAAGAATCTTATTTGGGGTACACTGTGTATAGTCTGGAGGTAACTCTGGTGAATTCTTCAATTGGCCTTTTGTACCTGGCTCCATCTCCTTGCTGAGATGTCCATAACTGCCCTAATTTAGTCTCTATTCCTTTTGAAAGCAGGATTCTCTCCAGGTAGTAGAATATGATGTAGTGCAAGAGCACCAGATGGGGCTCTGGCTCTGCCACCAAATCACATGTGGCCTTAGGCATGACTTGTTTCTCCTTTGCAAGGGAAAATTGACATCTGACAAATAAAATGGTTTGACTAAATGATCTCAAATATTTTAACAAAGTCATAACAATCTAAATATTTAATGATATTTTAAAATATTAAGTCAGTGAATTTTTATAAATACCCCAGATGTTTTCAGTGGTTTACTTGGTATGCAAGATTCCTGGGAAACAGGCAGAGCTGAGATCAATCCTTAGCTCCATGACTAAATAGATACGTGACCTTGAGAAAATCACTTAACTCCTCTGTGCCTCTGTAAAGATAATAGCCCACAGAGCTATTGTAAGAACTAAATAATATGCAACACAGTACTGAGATACAATAATTTTTTTCTCCTTCTCTTGGAGTGAATTCTTGGTCATTGACACACATACAATTAGGGGGTTCCCTGGGTAGGCAGTAAGCAAAGTTAGGTGATGGTATCTATGGCAGTCTCCTGAGTAAAGGAGGCCATGGATTAGGGTAAGATTCCTAGCCAAGTACTTGTTCTCAGTGCTATTTAATTAGTGACCAGAAAGGCCAAAACACTTGTACAGGAATATAGAAAAAGTCAGTCTCTTCCTCTTTCTTCTTTGCCTCTCAGGACATAGTGAGTAACATTCCCCAGACAGACAGCAAATGTTCATTGTCTCCCCTGAATTCCAGGATTCAGACTTGAAGGTGTCAGAGCTCTCTGTGTACCTTTGACTCCAACAAGATAGGTCTGGCCCAGCAAATTGAAGTCTCAAGGTACAGGCCAGAAGAAAACTTAACAAAGGTCATAAATTATCCTCCATGATCTTCAGCCATTGGTTTCCCTTGTCCAGCCAGAGGTGTGTCTTAAAGTATGCTGAGGCCAGATTCAATAGAAACCTGAGCCAGCACCTGTGTAAATAAGTTTTAAGGCTTCTTTTCCTGAAGCCGGATGAGTACTTTTTTTAAACCAAGCCAGATTATCTTTTATCTAGAGTTCTATCTCCTACATTCCTAGTACATTGGACCTCTTGGAGGAATGTGGCTTGGTTGTAGTGACACTGTTTTGTTTGTCTTTGGGGGTCATTTCTCTCAAAAACAGGGTGATACCTTGGTATGGCCTATGACTTTGCTGTGTTTAAAACAGAACTCTAGTGATAGACTGGAATCAATTCTGTTTCCCATAGATCCTCCATCTCCACCCATTCTCCAATTTTTATGCTTTTAAAAATCAATAGCTAACCAAAACCAGCTGGAACATACTGCTTATCTCTGGTTCCTACCTGAATTGCCTTCAGATGTTTTCCAAAACTCCATAAGAGGATAGGGAGTCAGCACCCTCCCAAGGGCCCTGAGGGCCCATCAATGAGCTGGTATCCAGTGCTTGAGGTCACTTAGCTCTTCACGACTTCAGAATACAAGCAGGGTGGGTCCTTTGTGTTACTGAGGACTAAGAGCCTCTGACTTACTGCTCTCCCACATGGCCTCTTCTGCCACATCACTGTGTGTTGCCTCTTTGACTCCCCAGATGCTCCTCTGTAGCTCATATGAAAAGAGTTTCCTTTGTCTCTTTTATAACTTGACAAGAAGTAGCTAGCAAGCATAGGTATAGATTATGGTTTCTGAGGAGCAGAGACAGAAGTAGGTAACATAAGATAGGAGTGTGGACTGTGGAATGATTTCTCACTTGCTTAAAGAGCCCAACAGAGCTGTTTAAGGGCTTGTTTGCTCTCTTACCAGGAGTCCCATGGTGTAGGGGTGAAAAGCTTGATCTTGATTTCTATATTGATGTTCCTTGACTAATGATGATGTTATACCCAGATTAAACCATCATAAATTGAAAATGCATTTACTACAGCTAATTTACAGAACACCACAGCTTAACAACACAGTACTGTAGAGTATCTGTTGTTTACTCTTATGATCATGTGGCTGACTGAGAACTGTGGCTCCCTGCCTCTGCCCAGCCTTGTGAGAGATCACCCCTTTGAGTCTTAAATCTATGACCACTAAAATAGCCATATAGACCATCATTTCTAGAGAAATTATATGAATAACTCGAGGTAAGACAACTTGAAATTCCTAGCATAGTGCCAGAACTTTGAAAATGAAATGAACCAATACTGTTGACAGTGCCTTCTGGAGCACGAATAAGAAATCAATGATTCTCTTTCCCATGGAATTAAACAGTGATGCCACAGTAGCAATGATAATGTGAATTAAATAATTTACCTGTTGCTTTTTTTCCTGGATAATTTGATAGTAATTATTTTAACACATGGATGATTTTGCAACCTTGCAGATGAATTTATTCCCAGTACCAAAATCTAAGGAAGGTGGACTAGAGCAATGGCAAGGAGGACAGCAGAAAGCTTCGTGGGCCTGGCGCCCTAGCTAGAGTAAACATTAGACTGTAAGCATTTGTATTCTCATAGTCCAATAGCACAGAAGAAGGAGTGGAAGCAAGCGGCTTTCGCTTATACATCCTTAAACAAGCATGTATTGTATCAAGTCTTGTGTGAGCTCAGAGATGACTGTGAGCCAGCCATGTCCTCAGAGAGCTTCCAGTCAGGGAGGCATGCCTTCCAAGATCAGCTGCAGATTTAGCACTGAACAAAGTACCTAAGTGCAGCAGAGACAGTGTTAATGAGACATGGAAAGGAAAAGCTGACAGGCATAGACCCCCTTCCCCAGGTCCAGAGATAACCTTGACTAAGGCTGGCATAGTTTGAAGGGCCTGTCCCCATCAGTAGGTCTTGAAGCCTTAGCAACAATAAGCAACAGTGATGATAATAATTAGAGCACCCAATGTTTTTGAACATTTGTTATGGCTTATGTACTATACTAAGTTCTTAATTAATTCTTATAACCCTATATGATGTAGTATATACTCTTACTAACATTTTCACAAATAGAAAAGTGAGGCATACAGGACTAACAGAACTGGAAGGAACCCAACTCACCTCATTTTAACAAGCTTCATGCATCTGTTATACGTCAAGCCTCATGCTGAGTGCTGGGGAGGAAGAGGTGAGCAAAGCATGATCTTAGTACAATGACAGTGGAGACGACAGACAGAGCACAGTAAAGCAGGTATATTCCAGGCCTTCTGCTTGATGCTAAGAACTCAGTGATGAATGAGATGCAGTACTTTCAAAGATCTCAAACTTTAGTGCAGTATATAGATGTGATAAGTCATATGAGAAGTAAATTCAAAATGGGAGAGAGATTATGCAGCAACTGATGGGCTTAAACCAAAGCCCAAAAGAAACAATGTCATTGAGAATTATAGAGCAACTAATTGATTTACATCAAAGCCCCCCGCCCCCCAAAAACAGACAGTTTTCCATATTTTAATTCAATTAATAGCTTTTTTAAAAATTTATTCTATCCCTATTCCTCCAAGGTTTACCAGAACATTACAGAGGACTATACTACAAGATAGTTAAAGTATTTTTTTACCCCAATGTTTATCCATACTTTCCCCTTGTTTTCCTTTATTGAGTCTGTCTCTTCTGCCTCAAGTGTCTTTTTCCACATCTCCATATCCTTAAGTCCTATCTTTCTCCTAGGCCCTACTCAAATTCCTCCTCCTCCTCCATTTTGATACCCTATCAAAAGGCACCCCACCCTCTCCTCTACTCTCACAGTACCTCAAGGGTGTCTCTCTTGTGGCTCTTACCACTTCCTGCTTTATCTTTCAGTAATGCACTTACTAATCATTTCCTTCTGCTGGTCTGAGCTCCTTAGTGGATGGTTCATTTTGCTGAAACTATGAGGTTATTTGAAATGCATTGAAAATGTATTCTGTAGTGCATTGTGCCTGGTGTGTTTCATTTTCAATCTTAAATTATACCACCTGTCTGGAGGTTTACATTTTTCTGTTAACGACTTTTTTGAAAGTTCCCCCATCATAACACAACTGATTAAAACTATATTAATTTCCTTTAGGTCTGGCCCTTTTGCGAGCATAATTTAGAGCCAAAGTTCAGGCCTCTTGTTGGAGACTTAGATTATTGACATGTTTTTAGGTTATAGTAATGTTATTTTTTTCTTTTTAAATTTTTCTGAGGATCCCATTTTTTTTTAATTTTTTTTTAAATTATTGATGGACCTTTATTTTATTCATTTATTTATGTGTGGTGCTGAGAATCAAACCCAGTGCCTCACACATGCTAGGCAAGTGCTCTACCTCTGAGCCATAACCCCAGCCCTGAGGATCCCATTTCTACCAGTGGAAATACCAGGTCATGTGTCAAACAACAAAAATAAATATATAAATAAAAATAAAAGCAAGGGTAGGAAGTAGGGGTTCTTATGTTATGACTCATGGATTTATGAAAGGCCCTTCTATTTGAAAGTATCTTTGTACCCATGATCTGTCATGATTTCTGAAACTTCCATGATATGTGAAATTGTTTTGGAATGCTTTGACTCCTGGGACACATTCAGCCATCTGTAGGAAATGATAATGGGAATTAGATTGTTAGTATGTCTCTTAGTAGGACTCTGGAAGAATGGGAGATCTGTCTCTTGTTTTGAAAGGGAGAGTCCCCTATTTTGTTTAGGACAGTGTCTGAGCAGAAGACACTTATCTAGAATAGTAAAGTATAGATAAAGCATCAAATTTGTAAGCTCCGAGGACCCACGAATCAAATGAGAGCATTGAGCACTTGGTAAAATGAAAGAACAGGAGAAAGGACAAGCAGGTTTTACCCGTTTTAAATTGTAGTCATTTGACTACTAAGGCCAACAAAAGCAGTGACATTACGTTAAACCAGAAAGAAATGTACGCATTCTGTGTAACAATAGCTGGCTTGAGGTAAACTTGTAGGGATCCAGGCCTGAGGGGACATTCTCATCCAAGTCAGCTTCTTTGGACATCAAAATACCATGGTTATTAGAAAACCAGCAGGGACAGGAGAATTGAGGCAGCAAGACAGACTAGGCACACACAAGTTAGTTCACACCAGTCATCAGACAGGATTGTGACTACCTATATGGAATAGAGACTGCCTATCCCTGCTGTGTAACAGGCAGATCTGGGGAATGGCAGGGAAAATCTAGGGAACTAGAGGGAGGCAGATGACTATATTCAACAATTGGTTGTCATAACTGTCATAATTTGATGAATGTGGCTTCCAGACCCTCAGGTTTTATTCATTCAGTAGACACTGAAAGATCTGTTACAAAACTCTAAATTCCATATGGGAAAAAATAAGAAGTTAGAATATGCTAGAAGGAAAGGTGACATGGAGTCAGGAAATCCACCTATTAAATTTTGGTCTTAAGCCTCAGTTTCTTCATTTGTAAATGGAAATAATGTAGTAACTGAAAAAATGAAAAGTGGTAACACTCATGAAATTACTCCGTAAATTGCAGTGTCATTTGTGTGTTTCTAGGGGTTCACCTTGCCATTGTCCTAGATAACAGTGTCTATTTTTGAATAAATGATTACTTGTCTCTGACCACCCTGGAACCCTTGGCAAAGAGTTACCTTTGGATAAACAGGTTTAATTGCAAATCACTTCACTGCTTTCTTTGTACACAGCTTATTAATATATAAGGCACATCTCCTTCAAACTGCACTCAACACCAGAATGATCATCTCTTTGAAGTACCTCTCAAGGCTCTTCAAAGTAAACT
>NW_026000294.1:4661484-4675985 GCF_001458135.2 Marmota marmota marmota | reverse complement strand
CTCTCTCTCTCTCTCTCTCCCTCCCTCCCTCCCTCCAACCCCTGCATGCATGTGTGTGTGTGTGTGTGTGTGTGTGTGTGTATAGAAGAGATACATGGATATACATATGTAATATATATATTTCCACATAATGATTCATTGAAGCAGCAACGCTAGCCCTCAGATCTTCGACCTTTCTGCTCTGTGCTCTTCTTTATTGTTATGCCCTGTCTCTGTCTTTGAAGCACAGGGCCAGGGCCCATTTCAGAGTACCCATCACGTTGACATCATCACTGCACACATATCATACAGACCTGGCTTGCAATCCTGCTTTAGCTACCTACTAGCTTCCAACATTCAACATTTCTGACTCTATTTCTTTTCATCTCTAAAATAAGAATAGTAGCTACCAGGAAGATACGGGGCAAGATTTAAATAAGATAACACATTTGTGGTCACCTTGAGGGATGCCAATAAAAATACAGTGCTTTCCCTCTTTGCATACCTCTCCTTAGGCAAGCCAAGCACTATTCTTCCTTGTCTCTCTGAAGAGGCAACAGGTAGATTTAGAACATATAGGGCATATAAGCAAGAAGAGATACAAAAGATTTGTCAGGTATATTGCTCAGTTATACTGGTTAAGTAGAAGGAATATGGCAGCCTGGATTGAAACAGTGCTGTATTCTCTGGTATTAGTACACACTTTGTATCTTTCATTTCCTAATATATGAATTGAAGATAATGGTCTGTATCCTCTCTATTGTGAAGAAGGCCTAGTGACAAAGAATATAAAGATGATTTCAAAATAAGAAAGTAAATTTGCAGAGAACATAGTGGTCAATAGACCAGAGTTTTAGTCCCATCACTGTTATTGACTCATTATACAATCTTCAGTTCATTCTGATCCCGGATCTCAGTTTCTCCATCTGTAAAATGATAATGTTGAACCACATGGTATCTGTGGAGGTCCTTGCCTATTCTGACATCCAAGGAAATTCTTATTTAAATAATAATACATAGGATTTGTAGGGTCATTTATGCTTCAAATGCTATTTCCCCTATTTTCTCTATTATCTCATGTGAGCTTAGTATTCGTACTGCTGGAATGGGAATGAGGACACCTGTTTTTTGTCTCAGTTTTGACAATGACACATAGTGTGACCTTAAGCAAGTCTCTTCCATTCTCTGAATCTCTTCTCCTCAATCTGTAAAATAAGGGATATGAAGATTGAACTAAAGCAGTAGGTTAATAAACTGCTCCACAAAGCACTGGGTTGACCTACAGCCTTTCTCTAAAGGCAACCATAAGGCTATGCCTGTAGAGAAGAGGAAGAAAGGAGTGGATTGGCAGGAGGAGTTTCAAATTTTTTATACCTGCTTCAGACAGATTAGGTTCAATTTTATCTGCTGTGTATATGGAGCTTCTATGTAATGTTTTTTATAAAGGTCACAGCAAAAGAAAAAAAAACCTTGATTGGTTTCCTTTATGAAAGATTCCATATATAAATGAGATCATGCACTGTTTCTCTTTTGGTGCTTGATCTGTTTGTTTCACATAGCATATTGTCCTCTAGGGTCATCCATGATGCCATACATGACAAAATGTCCTTTATTTATTTAGTTAGTTAGTTTTGGTACCAGGGATGGATCCCAGGGTCACTTGATCACCAAACTACATCTCATCTCCTTTTTTTAAAATTAAAATTTGAGGCAAGATCTCACTAATTTGCTCAGTGCCTCGCTAAATTGCTTAGGCTGGCTTTGAACTTGTGATCCTCCTGACTCAGCCTCCCAGGTCACTGGGATTACAGGTGTGTACCACCACAGCCAGCTCAAATTTTCCTTCTTTTAAAAGACTGTATAGCATACTATAGTGATGAAGCCACATCAGTGTTTATAGCAACACAATTCACCATAGTTAAGCTATGGAGCCAACCTAGGTGCCCCTCAATAAATGAATAAATAAGATGTGGTATATATTCACAATGGGTTATTACTCAGCCATAAATAGAAATGTCTTTATGACATTTGCCAGTAAATGGATGGATCTGGGACTATCATGCTAAGTTAAATAAGCCAATCCTATAAAACCAAAGGATGAATATTTTCTCTGATATATGGACACTAATCCAAAATTGGGCATGGGGATAAAAAAAAAGTATAGAAGAAAGTTTAGTGGATTAGACAAAAGGGAATGAAGTGAAGGGGGTAGGGATGGGACATGGAAAGACAGTGGAATGAATCTGACATAACTTTCCTAAGTACACATATGAATACAGCATGGTGAATCTCACCATCATTTACATTCAGAAGGCACTAATTAAAACAATAACTACAAGTAGATAGCAGAAAGATCAATAGAGAAAAGGGAACAGGGACTGAGGGCAAGGGAAAGGGAAATACTGGGGACTGAATTAGAACAAAGTATAGTCCATGCTTTCATAATTATGTCAAAATAAAGTCTATTGTTGTAAGTAAGTATAAAGAACCATCAAAAAGGCTGAGTAGTATTCCATTGTGTATATATACTTTTTAACGTTTAGGTTTTTTTTTTTCTGTTTATAACTATTGCAAATAATGCTGAAAAGAGATCAAATAAGAAGAAACAGAGAATGGAGGTTACCAGGTAGTGATAGGCAGTTAATGGGGGCAAAGGATGATATTGGTTGAAGGATACAAAATTTCAATTAGAAGGAATTACCTTTGTGATATATTGAATAACATAGTGACTATAATTCTTAATAATGCTTTGTATGTTTTAAGATCGCTCAAAGAATACATTTTGCATGTTCTCACCACAAAAGCATAATCAGGTGAAGTGATAGACATGTTAATTAGTTTCATTAATCTTTCCACAATATGTTCATATATCAAAACATCACATCATGCTCCATAAATATAATTATTTCTCAATTAATTTTTTAAAACTTGGATATATGAACTCTAAGCCTTAGGTATTAAAAATAGAATCAAGCATATATACTGTTTGAAAACTTCATTTTTGTTGTTTTAAAAAACCAGTATGTTGTGAGCATATTTCCAAGTTACAAAAGAAATATATTGAGATCATCATTAATAACTGCACAGTGTTCCTTTGCACGAATATGAAATAATTTATTTAACCATTACCCTAATGTTGACATTTAAATGTCTCTAATTTGCTTGTTTAAATAGTACTAAAATTAACTTTTTGTGTGCTTCCTGATTATTTTCTTATAAAACATTCCTAGAAGTGGAATTTCTAGTAAAAGCTTATGTCGATTTTTAATTTTTTGAAATTTATTACAAAATTACTCTCTAAAAATGTGCACTCCCACCAACAATACCTCTTCAAAAATACTTAGTTATTCACCTTAATCAATCTGACTTGTAAACATAATATTTAATTTGTATTTCTATGATTTCTAGGGAAGTTGAACAATTTTCATGTTTATTGATAATTTGTATTTCTTGTTTTAATTATCTATTTATGCCTATTGCCTATTTTCTATTGTACTGATTATTTTTACATATCAAGGATAATTTTTCTTAGTTTGGGGTTTATCTTTAAATTTTATTATATTTGTTTAATATAGAAATTTAAAACATTTTTGTTGAAAAATGTCAAAATGCTCACTTATAGTTTCTTTATTTTCATGTTTAAAAAGTCATTTTCTACCTTCAAAATTTTCAATTTTCACCTGTATTTTCTAATAATAGTTCAGTGATTTCCTTTTTTATGTATTGACCTCATTAATTCAGCTGAAGTTTTATTTTAACTAGTAATATAACTATTGTATTTCCAAATAATTAACTAGTTCTTCCAAAACAAATTTAGTGAATTATTCCATCCTTTCTTCACTGAATTGGTATTATGTATTACATATAGTATATCTGATTTTGGCTTTTCAGGATTCTTCTTTCAATTTACCTTCACTGGAACAATATCAAACTATTATAATTGTTGTGGCCTAATAATATTTTAAAGAACTTGTAGGGCAATACTTTTTAAAATATTTTTTTAGTTGTTGATGGACCTTTATTTTATTTATTTTAATGTGGTGCTGAGGATTGAACCCATAGCCTCACACATGCTAGGCAAGTGCTTTACCACTGAGCTACAACTCCAGTCTGGACAATTCTTATTATTCTTCTTTCCCCAAATATCTTGGCATTATCACCCACTTTACTCATCCAGATGAACTTTGGGACTATTTTGTCAATATTTAGTTTTAAGTTTTTTTTTTAATTTGTAGATTTCATTGTGGGAAATCTTTTCTCATCTAAGAACATGGTATATCTTTCCATTTCATTCAGGTCTTTTCTTATACACCTCAGTAACGTGTTTTTTTTTTAAATTATTTTCCATAAAGTTTCTTCATTAGCAGTATAAACTGTGAGAACTTCTGTATTCTTGGGTTTTCTTTGTAGGTTAGTAATGAGAATTATGGTTTGACCCATTCTTTATTTGCATGATGTTGACACTACAAGTGAGTACCTCTCCTAGTTTCTTCTTCTACTCCAAATGGTATATTTTCAGAATAAGCGAATTAAAAGAAGCCTGTTCATGGGGCTAGGGTTGTGGCTCAGCAGTACAGCACTTGCCTTGCACATGTGAGGCACTGGGTTCAATCCTCAGCACCACATAAAAATANATATATATATATATATATATATATGGAAAGAGAGAGAGATAGAATGTTCAATATGCTATAAAGTGGGAAGACAAAAAAGAATATGCCTTCCACTTGTCTCGTTCACAGTCTAATGAGGAAAAGAGTCATTTTTTTCCATTTATAGTGATCTATAACTTTTCATACACTGCTGGATATCTTGACATGGTAATGACACAAGGGAATGATTGAAAAGTGGACAGAGGCCAAGGGAAAAAGAATTAAATGTGTATATAGCCATTCTCAGGGTTCCATTTTGAAATACTGGGATTGCAGTTTCAAAGGGTTATTTTGAAATCACACCCCATGGCACTGCAGATAATAGAATCTTGCTGTCACTGGAGGTAACAGAATGGTTGGTAATAGAATGAAATGAATAAGATGAGAAATTGGGATGAGTTACAGTTCATTTTCTTTTAACAAAGAGTCTACTTTACAAACCATGACAGAATGAAGTCACCACTGAACAAAAGAAGGCTAGCCATATGACTCCAGGCATGTTACTGAGGCTCTTTGGGTTTCTGCTTCCACATCTGCAAAGCCATTAATGGGATTTTCCTTTTCTATTTCCTAGGTTTGTTGTGAGATGATACATTAGAAGGGCTTTGCCAATGGGAACATACCTTAAAAATGTATTCAGTTGCTAATAGGACCTAATAAAGGTAGACCTGCCTTCATTAATGACTGGTATGTCCTTAAAAACCTCCACATTCTTTTAAATTAGGTCAGTTATGCTACACTTTACAAGGCTCTCTTGATTTCTTTTTCTGACTTCTCTCCCAGATACTAAGTATTATTGGTTCCAAAAAGATATGATTTACATGCCATAATGTTCCTTTTTTTAAAAGTATACAGTTTTGTGAGTTTTAGTGTGTTCAAGAAGTTGTACAAAAATCATCACTATCTAATTTCAGATTATTTTCATTACCTCAAAAGGAAATCCTGTAACCATTAGCATATTACTCCCAATTTCTCCCTTCCCCCAACCCCTGGAAATCACTAATATATTTTATATATCTGTGGATTTGTCTACTCTTAATATTTCATATAAAATAAGGCAATCAAATATGTGGTCTTTTTATCTGGATCCTTCACATAGCATAATATTTTCAAGGTTCACCCATGTTGTAGCATGTATCAGTACCTCATTCATTTCTTTGGCTGATTAATATTCCACTATATGGAAATACCACATTTTGTTTATCTATTCATCATCATTGTGTTGGTTCTACTCTTTATCTGTTAAGACTAATGTTTCTGGCACTGGGGTTGTGGCTCAGTGGTAGAGTGCTTGCCTAGCATGTGTGAGGCAGTGGGTTCGATTCTCAGCACCACATATAAATAAATAAATAAAGGTCCATCAACATCTAAAGAATATTTTTAAAAGAATAATGCTTCTACAAATATTCATGTGCAAGTATCTGTATGTACACATTTTCATTCTGTTGTTTATATACATTGAAGTGAATTGCTGGGTCATATGGTAACTCTAAATTTATGAATAACTGCCAAACTGTTTTCCTCATTGACTGCAACATTTTATATTTTCTTGTCAGTATTTTATCAGGGTTCTAATTCCTACACATCCTTGACAGTACAAATTATCATGTTTCTGTTGTGGTTATTATTATTATTATTATTATTATTATTATTATTATTACTACCATCATAGTATGTAGAAAATTGTGGTTTTTCATTGTGGATAGCATTTTACTAGTAGCTAAAATGTATGTCTTTTTAGCCATCTGTGTATCTTCTATGGAGAAATAACAATTAATATATTTGCCTATGTTTTAATTAGATTATTTGTCAGTTAATTATTGAGTTGTGTGTGTTTTATGACTTCTGAATACAAGCCTCTTATCATATATGTGATATGCAGACATTTTCTCCCATTCTGTTTTTTTTCACTTTTATAATGGTATCCAACCAAGAACAAAATATTTTATTTTGATGAAGTCCAATTTATCTAGTTCCTCTTATTATTTGTGTTTTTGTTTCTTATCTAAAAATTCATTGCCTAATCCAAATTTGCATAGATTTATACCTATGCTTTCTTCTGTGAAATTTGTGGTTTTGGATGTTAAAATTGGGCTTGTTTAGTTTGAGTTAATTTTTGTACATGATGTAAGATAGAGATCTAGCTTCATTATTTTGTACAAGTATATCCTGCTGGCCTAGCATTATGTATTGAAAAGAGTATTGTTTCTCCATAGAGTTGTCTTGATATACTTGTCAAAAAACTATCACAAATGTATGACTGTTTTAGCTTTTTTGTTGCTGTGACCAGAAGACCTGACGAGAATAATGTAGAGGAGGAAAAGTTTATTTTGGCTGACAGTTTCAGAGGTCTCAGTTCATAGATAGCTGACTCCATAGCTCTGGGCCCAGGATGAAACAGTACATCATAGTCAAAGGGCATGACAGAGGAAAACAGCTGAAAATGGGGCAACAGGAAGCAGAGAAGGGGTGCAGAGAGCATGTTCCACTCACCTGGGACCAAATATAAACCCCAAAGTCACCCCCAATGTCCTAACTCCAGCCATACCCTATGTGCCTATAGTTATCAATCACCTAGTTAATCCAGATCAATGGATTAATCCACTGATAAGGTACAACTCTCATAATCTAATCATTTCCCCTCTGAAAATTCTTACATTGTCTTATAAAAGAGGTTTTGGAGGGTACCCCATATCTATTTGTTGTTGTTGTTTTGATCATTTTATTGTTTATTTATTTATTTATTTTACAGTAGAATGCATTTTGACACATTGTACACAAATGGAGCACAACTTCTCATTCCTACAGCTGCACATGGTGCAAAGTCACTCCACTAGTGTAATCATACATGTATTAGGATAATAATGTCTTTTTCTACCATCCTTCCCATTCCTACAACCCCACCCCAACCCTTAACTCCCCTCTACACAAACCATAGTTCCTTCATTCTTCCCTATCCTCCGGACCCACTATGGATCAGCAGACACTTCATATCTGAACCATAACAATAACCTTACATCTGAACTCTTAAGTTATATTTTGCTAAACTGTATGTCTATTTTTATGCAACTAATCTATCCTCTTGTGATTTATTCCTCGGCCCCTTGATTATGAGGGATGCATTGCTTAATTTCCGCATACTTGTAAATTTCTCAAACTCTTCTCTGTTACTTCTATTTTTATTCCATTTTGATCAGAAAAAATGTAGGACTCCAATCATTTAAATTTATTGATAGTTTTATAGCCTCAAATATGTTTATGTTTTACTGAACAATGTTTCATGTGCTTTTAGGGAGAATGTGTATTGTGGTCTTTTGCAGTGGAGTGTTCTATAGATGTCTGGTAGGTCTGATTTGTTTATAGTGTTGTTCATGTTTTCCCTTTCCCTATCTTCTGCCTCGTTTTTCCATTAATAATTAAAAGTAGGGTATTTAAGTCTCCAACAATTATTATTGGATTGTCTATTTTCCATTCATTGTTTCTGATTTTTATGTTTTAGTTGGCTCCGTTATTAGGTGCATGTGTTTATCATTGTTACATCTTCTTAATGGATTCAAATTGTTACCATTATAACATGTCCCTCTTTATCTCTACTAACAATTTTTGTCTTCGCATCTATTTTGTCTGATACTCAAATAGCTGCTCTAGCTGTCCTTTGGTTTCTGTTTGCAAAGAAAATTTTTTTCCATTCATTTCTTTAACCTAGTTCTCTCTTTTATTCTAAAGTATCTCCTATAGACAGCATATAGCTATATCATACTTTTCATCCATTTGGAAAATCTCTTAATGACAGTGTTTATTTCATTTACATTTAATGCAATTACTGATAAGGTACAATTTGCAGCTGTCAAAACTCCTGGTTTGTTCTTGCTGTTTTCTATTGTTGTCTTTGCTGTTTGCTTGTTTAGTGACTTTTTAAAAACCTAACTCTAGATTCCTGAGTCTATGGCAGAGCTTTTCAAAGTACTCTATGGATACTTCATTCCTGATTTTCCCTTTTAAGCTTTTTCATGAGCTTGTTATTTACCCTAGTTTTTATCTATCAACTCATCCAGCCTCTATGTTCAACATTTGTCTCTGATTATTTCCTACAAAATCCCCCAGGGAAAAAGCTGTTCACACTGGGCAAGCTCTGAGTCAAGTTAAACAAACACATCCTTCAGAGTAGAATCTTCCAGGGAATTTCTAAACAGCTCAAATAATGAAAATTTTCTGAGAAAGGGGCTTTAAGAAAACCCCATTCAGCCTCAACCAGGTTATACCAAGCTTCTAGTCTTCAATGTTGCCTCAGGCTATTGATTTTCATGGCTACCATGGAACTGGGGAGTGGAGATAGGCAATATGCAAGTTAAAATGCCATAAAACATGATATGCTTATCAAGATGTTGCAATTTTTCTTTTTAATATATGGTCCTGATTACTGAATATCATTAGCTAATTTCTATAGTTCTGAAAATGTTGATTCTGACTTTTTTTGCCAGGCTTTTTTTAAATGCAGGACCAAATTTATGGTGTTCTTCATTCCACCATTTTCTCTGATATCACTGCTATCTACGAATTTTTAGTTGAGCACTCCTCAACTTTCAAAAACTAGAATATCTACTGTGTTTAGGACTAATGGACTAATGTGTGTCCAGGGAAAATTTGGAGACAGGAGGTTTCCATATCTCACTCAGAATTAAAAGTTTTTGATCTAGAAATCAATGACCTATAAGGTCACAAATGATCTGTACTGTTATCACCTCTGGAACCTCATCTTCTACCATTTTTCTCCTTACTGTAGTTGCACTGGCCACTTGGACAATACTTGGATATGATAGGCACACTTCCACCTCAGGGCCTTTTCATCAGCCATTTCTTCTTCTGGAAATTCTCTTCCTTGAGATATCTGTATGTTTTATTTCCCCCACTTCCTTCAAGTATTTGCCCAAATGGCATCTCAGTGAAGCCTGCCATCACCATTCAATTCAGATTTGCTCTTCTCCAGCATTCTGTATCCCCTTTACAATGATTTTTATATATTGTTCTTGTTGCTTTCCAGCACACCATTTAATTTCTTGATTTATTGGATTTATTATTTATTGCCTGCTTCCTCTTCTTCTGTAAACCCACACACATAAATTAAAATGTATATTCCTCGAGATGGAAATTATTGTTGCCCACCTATATATTCAAAGTACCTGGGATATATAACATTGCCCAGCCCAGAGTAGATAATTAATATGCCTTATTGAATAAAATACCAGCATGCTTGCATGCAAAAAGTAAATGAGTTTCTTAATTCTACCTGGATTTTTCCTGATATCTTATTTGTTTCATGGTCATAGAAGGTAGTGTCTAACAGATTCTGGCACTTAGTAGGAGTTTAGTAATTTTTTACAGAATGACATGATGAACACTGGGCCCCATTTCCAACACTTTATTTATCTAGTACTGTTGTATAAACCAAATGTTCCACCTAAGTGAACTTTCCCAAATAACTGATCTCCAGAATACCTAAGATTTAATAATTTTACATATCTCTTAATGGAATAGGTAAATTGCTTGGCATGCTTTCCAGAGCATAGCAGAATGACTGCAATTTAACATTTTTGTTGATATTTGAGAAGTTATGAAAAAAGGATAGAAATAAGAGTCAGATACTTGGTTGTGGTAATGACTTCATCTTTTATTTAACTGTATGAGCATGGGCACTTCTGTTAACCATCCTGAGCCTTAGTTTTATTATAGGTAAAATGATAATTATAACTTGACTGAATAGCTCATAGATTAGTGTGATATTCAAGGAAAAAAATTTGTAGGAACACTATCTAAGTTGTAAAGCTACCTATAAATGCAAGTGATATAAATGTTTATTATTTGGGAAAGGGCTGAGTGTATATGAACTGTTTTCTATGTATGAAATTTTAGGGAACAGAAAAGGGGCATACTCACCATGAAAGTGGTTAAGCCCAAATAACACTAATATTACTTTCATTTTTGAAAATAATTTTTCATTCCTGATAATTGAAATTCAGCCTCTTTTAAACTGGAATTTCACACTTCTTATTGCTCTGGATTGTTAACAATTATTGCTATTTGAGAGCCAAGGATGACTCTTCTGTTTTCCAGGAAAATCTCTGGTGCCCTTGGTGCTGAAATGTGCTCCAGAATACATAGATCCAGAGCTACCTAGGGACTCTTGGAACAGTGGTGGAGGGGGGAGATGATATCATAACTCTTTGTCAGCTGATGTTACTCAAGTTAGCCCTGATGTGGTTTTGGAGGATTTTGTTTGTTCTCTTCTTGTTTTGTCATCAAGGAAAGCCAAGCACCATATACCTTTGAGTTTTTCTGATCTTTTGAATAACAAATGGAAATGAATAGTTTATACTCTTTACATTATACAAGAATTTTAATCTGCTGGCCGTAGGAGAACTTTATGTCATTTTACTCATTTTTGTCAGTAACTATTTTTTATTTTTGTTCATAATTAAGTTGATATCAACATTTTGGGAAGTTATAAATAAATTTATAAATTTATTTTTATATAGACATAATATTTTTACATATTTATAGGGTATAGTATGATAATTTAATACATATATACAATGCATAATGATTAAATCAGGTTAAAAAGAACTTCCAGCTCTTCAAATAATCATTTATATGAGTTGGGAATGTTCATACTCACCTACTTATTTTGAAATATTACTATAGATTATTGTAGTCAGTAGTTAATATTATATGCTATGGAAAACCAGAACTAATTCCTCCTATGATATTCTTTTAGGGAGCACAAATATATGGGAATAAAATGCATTATCTTCATAGCCAAGTGAATGATCTAGGTGGACCTTTCTCCATAGATGCAGTCTTTCTGACTCCTTAGACTCTGATGGTTGTAAGGAAAAGCCTAGGACTTCTTTAAGTACCAACAGTGCCCCACTAGTTTCCAGATGGCATTTTTCTGGTCATGCTTATGGGCCAGTTCTTGTAACTGGTCTAATGGGAGTAATCACCAAACAGCAGGCCAAAACAAGGACTAAGGGAAGGAATACTCAAACCTGTTTGGCTGTTTTAAGGTAGTTGTAAAAGTAAAATCTTTGTTTTAAATAGAAAGAAAAGAGTATGTTTGATCAAGGCTGATTGAATAGTTTGGAGTTTTTGTTGATTAGCAAATCACCAATTTCACATCCTGTTTCAACTGTGGATCTTAACTCTTTCCAATCCCCTTGCCTTTTTAGATACATCATCCTTTCTGCCTGAAATGCCTTACCAACAATTTGTTTGCTTAGTAAAATTTTATGTTTTATCAAGATTAATCCTTCTGTGAAATACAATTTCTAACTCATCTTTAATCTCAGGAGTTTAACATCTGTTAACTGTTAGCATTTCTCTTTCTATACAGATTTTCATCATCTTGTTTTTATCTTCTGATGGCATTTTATAACAACTGCTACTCTCTTTTGTCCAATTCATTTACACCTTCTGTTAGGTTCTATCTATATAAACTCAGTAATCCACTATATGTATTTTACTCAAAATTTATTGCTTGCTTGTGTGTGCCAGACATTGTATTAATTGGTTTTCATACACTATTTCATTTAAATGTCACAACAGATCTGGGTGTTTTTATTTTATTTTGCAGTAGGCAAAATTGAGGTCCAGAGAAGTCAAGTAACTTGTACCAAGTTACAGCTAGTAAGAGGCAGAGAAAAGATTTGAATAAAAATCTTGTCAATCTACCAAACCTCCCCTTTTTTTGGTATTGGGGATTGAACTCTGGGGCACTTGACCACTGAGCCACATTCCCAGCCCTATTTTGTATTTTATTTAGAGACAGGGTCTCACTGAGTTGCTTAGTGCCTCGTGGTTGCTAAGGCTAGCTTTGATCCTACTGTCTCAGCCTTCTGAGCCACTAGGATTGCAGGCATGGGTCACTGTACCTGGCCCCATTTCTTTTTGACTGAATTATACTGGCTCTTCTCTTTTCTTTAGTTTCCACTGATTCCTATATAAGTATTGCATCTTAGTCTTTGAGCACCCTTGTGAGGCTTTCCTAGAATCAGAAATGAATTTTGGCTTCTTAATGCTTTGGGTCCATCACTGTATGACTTCCTAAGCAGGAGTTGTTCAAAATATTCCTTGAGACTTGTAGTGATTAGGAGGGAAGTTATTTTCTCCTTCTCCTTGCCCCAGATAGTACTGCTTCCAACCCCAGTGATATGACAGACCACTTTGAGCCCAGTGAGGTAGCACCTATGCTGGACAAAAGCTTCTTGAACTTTTCTTAAACTGGTCAGACAGCTCAACACTTCTTTAGTAGGGTCCAGACTTGAGCTTTTCTTTCTAAATATTTCCCTTATCCCTATCTACCTTTTTCTCCTCCACTTCCCCATCCTTGTCCCCATCCTTCTTTTTCCTCTTCCCTCCTCCTCTTTCCCCTTTCTCTCTATGTCTCTCTACGTGTCCCCCCATTCTTGTTCAGTATCATATAAGTGTTTTGTAAGGAGTACACCATGATCACCTTGATAAGTTGCTTTTGATTTTTTTAGGAAATCAAATCAGAAGAGCACCCAAAAGCAGAGCACAATGCTGGTGTGTGTCTGAGCTACAGATTAAATTGCAGTTATCAAATTTGATCTCAGGGGACTTACACTTTAGAACTATATAGGATGCAAAATATGAATAATTTGATTAAATATCTTTATCATGGAGTACTTTATAAGTAAACAAAATTAAGTGCAGTCTTTGAATGCTACACAATAAAGATTTCAGCAGGTTCTTTATTCAGCCTTGATCAGCTCTTCCTAAGTTTCACATGATTCCAGGAGCATGCTCATCATTCTAATAATTCTGCTTTATCAGGTACCTATATTTTGTGAGATGCTTCATGTAACATTTTTTTAGTTGTCCCAGCTCTGCAAAAGTAGATATATTATACTCCCTGTTTTGTACAGGAATAAAAGAACGATAATCATAGAAGTTATATTATTCACTAAAGGCCATGCTATTTGCCACCAAAAAGTGGCATTGCTGGGATCTATAAGACAGTCCCTCTGACTCTTAAATCCATGTGCCTGTATCCACATGGTATTGCTTTGACAACTAACCAATATTAAGAACAACTAATAGAATTTACCATGTATGCCTGATGGTTCTTAATCTCTGTGCTATTAATTTATTGAGAGATTATTGAATTCATCTAAGCACAGCATCCCTCATTTTATATGAAGAAATTGAACTTCAAAGGAAAGCAGTATTATTTCCAAGGCCTCACAATGAGCCAGTGGAGGTAAGGCATGACCAAGACCTCCTTGCCTCATTTCATAACTCTCATCTAATCGTTTGACTTATTACAGCTTCATGTGTATTTATGTTACAGTAGATTACAAGCTCCTAAAAGGCAAGAACTATGATTTCTCTTTCTGTCCCACAGACTTTGGCACAGAGCTGGACCATTGGACTTTTAGTAAGCATTTGTTTAACTGAATAATTGATATTTTGGGCAATAATGGAGACACCATTTCTGACCATGTTAGAAGAGCCGCCTCCCTAATTACACAGTGTAGTGACTATAAATTGTAAAGTAGGGTGTACTGGGTAGAGCTGTTCTTGGTTTCCTCTGTACAGTATTATAGAATCTAACCTTTTTGTTGGGTAGATAGGAAGCCCAAAGAGAGGAAAGAATTATCCCATGGTCACAGGGACATTTCACAACAGAACTGGCATTATTTCAACTTACATTTAGAGCAGGAAGTGCATGTAAATAACATAAAATTTTTAAATTAGGAAAGGTTAAAAAGTGAAAAAATAGTGCCCTAATTTCACAGATCTAAAATTCTCTTTTACACACAAATATGCTTTGTTAGTTCTGTGTATGCTTAT
>NW_026000294.1:4658032-4661464 GCF_001458135.2 Marmota marmota marmota | reverse complement strand
TTCTGTGTATGCTTATAGACATAATATATATATATATATATATATATATATATATATATATATATATATATATATACAGGCATACAAAATAAAGCAATTTTCTTTGTATACCTCATGTTCTATATTTTTTCTGTGTTTTTAATAATTACTTCAGTTTTGGGATATTATTCCATATCAGTACTTCATATAGAACTACCTCACTTTTTAATGACTGAATTGTATGACTACATCATAATGTATTTAACTAGCCCTCTATTGATGACCATTTAGGTGACATCCAGTCTTTGGGCTATAATAAATGTTATAGTTTGTGTCCTCACATATGTTATGTCACACCTGTGCAAACATGTACTGGGACAAAACATATGTTTTATTTAATTTTGAAAGCCTTTTCCAGCTATCCTTCAGAAGGGTTGTCAGACTATCATGCAAAATTTGGACTGGGAAAAATGGATAAATGACAGTTACTTTTCATTTTATGAGAGGTTTACTTTCATGACCTTGAGGAAGTATTCAACCCAGAGCTTTTTTAAATGATCAATCCCTACTCTACAACACATTTAAATGAGAATTCAGTTTAAAGAAATGTGATTTGTACACTACTGTTCAGGAACACATCTACTGGGTAAAGCAGGTGAAGATGGCAATATGTTTCTAAAATGCAATTGAGTCTACACAGGCTGTGATCCCAATCATATTATCAAACCTCAGAGGTGCACTTAAATGGAAGTGTAGGGGGAAAATAACAAGGGGGTCAGACTCAGCTAGAAGGGAATAAAACTACCATAAGGATAGAACTAGTGGTGTGGTCATATATTGGCTTTCTTGGGCGGGGGGAGGCTGGAAACTGTTTTGTGGTGATTGCTGATTTCCACAATGTAGTTATTCCTATCATGACCCATTCCAGACTATAAATGTGATAATTCTGAATATGAATTTGGGAAGATGTGTTCAAAGTCTGTGTTTCAAGTCAGTGTAAGCCAGCTCTAGCATCACACCGTGCAGAACATAAGGGAAAGCTGTGTGAGAACATAAGAATTTGATCTCGACTAACATCAGGTGATCTTGACGAGAGTGAGCTGGGCTAATACTCATAGCGTTTTGCTTAGTGACATTGGATCCTCTACTTCTCCCAGATGATCTATCCAAATCTGAACTGAAGAACATCATCTGTTTGATGTTTCACATATTCCTTACCTAAGTGGACTGAACCTCTCTGGTCTCCAAAGGAGGGAAAAACATGGAAGGGATTTTGTGAATTGTCAGGTGTGCTTTCACTGTCAAGTATTCATCCTGTTATGAATCTAGTGTCAGCTGCAAATCTCCATGAGAAGATGACTCCTGTGCAAAAATCCAACCCCAGCAGTTTTGTCCTATAGATAACCATTAGAAGCCGTGGAAGAGCTTTTAAAAACTTAAGTTGGCGTTAGTTTACCCCTCAGTCAATGAAATCAGAACCACTGAGAGTGAGACACCAGGCGCCAAAATTTTGTAAATGTTCCCCCTAGGGATTCTTATTCACAGCCAAGATTGAGAATTACTGCCCTGAACAACCTGGTCCTGCCATCTGATCAACTTTTTCTACCACCTCCTCTCCTTCATTGCATGCTGGCTACACTGGTCACTTGGTATTCCAAGAACATATCAACTTAATTCATGACTTTCAGCCCGTGTATTTGCAGTTCCTTCTGCCGGGAATGTTCCTCCTCTGCCTCTTTGCATGTCTGGTCCCCTCCTATCACACAGGTCTCAATGCAGCTGCCACATCCTCAGAATCTTTCCCTCAAACACTCCTCCTAAATTAGTCCGCCCCATTCAATCACACCACCTTGTTTCATTTACTTCATTAAATGTGTCAACAATGTGAAAAGATCTAATGTATTATCACTCATTTTTTGTTTGTCTACTTCCACCAAAAGATACCTAACTTGAGGACAAACCCTTTGACTGTACTGTTCACTTTTGTTTCCTCCAACACCTAGAAAAGTACCTGGAGCATACAATCAAAGATTATTCCTCAACTATCAGAGAAAAATTATTGAATTTTTTCTATGATTAAACTCAATAATGGATTCAAATACTTTAGAATGTTCAGGTTTGAACTGCAGAGCATGTCAATCAAGACTATTTGTGGTCTAGGTAACATCTAATTTCTCAGTCTCACCTTCTTCTGCTTCCTATCCTCTTGAAGAATGAGGTCTGTGTGGACCACAGTAGTTGGGCAAGGTGATTCTGGAGGTAGACGCTGCAGAGTTAACTTTAGCAGAGGTGTGGTTGTGTGTGTGCAATAGGGGTAGAGGGCACAGGACAGAATGTCTTTGAACAGGACAGAGGCCAGTAAAGAGAGCACCATGGTTAGAAGAGGGCCACTGATAGAAACAGAATACATGAGCTGGTTACAGTGACACACACCTGTAATCCTAGCAGCTCAGGAAGCAGGAGTATCTCAAGTTCAAAGCCAGCCTCAGCAACTTAGCAAGGCCTTAACAACTCAATGAGACCCTGTGTGTAAATAATCCTGTGATATTTACATTTCCATTGTATGGAGCTTGGGCCACATCATGGAAGGTACTAAACTCCAGGGAGTCTGGGTTTGATTCCTGTTCCTTTTAACTGAAGCTGCCCCTTGTCACTAAAGCTAGCTGTTAAGTTCAAAAGAAAGAAGTGTGCTTATGGGTTTCATGACCACTCTCAAGAAGCCTCTCTGTAGGGCATTAGCTGAGGACCCCTGCTGAGGGCCCATCCATCATATGGTGTTAACTGCTACCTCTAGGTGGATGCAAGAGAGCTAACAGTCACATCCTTGGGGTCACAGAGATCCTGCCATCACACAAGAGACCTGCATTTTGCCAGGACTGTGTGCTTAGAGCTCTCTTGACTGTTCCACAGGCTCAAAAGCAATAACCTAGGAGAAAAAAAGTAGCTAAGACTCAACAGTGCTTTCAAGAATTTTTCAGTGAAATGCACCCTTGAGTGATGAGGCCAAAAGTTCTGGACTGCCTCAGCCCCATAAGACACATGACCCCCATAAGACACATGACCATAAACAGACCTTGGGCTGATTCTTTTCAATTGAGATCACTCAGGAGAGGGACCCTTAACTATTCCTTCCTAAAAGGTTGTGCTTTTGTTTTTCAGGAAAAACCCTTAGAGTCAAGTGAGTTGAGATTGAAAAAGTAAGATAAGAATGCAGACTGCCTTTATTCTCTTAGAGTCACACTCAGGTATACTGTGAGATTCCCAAAAACTTCTAATATGAATAGTAGGCTCTTGAACCCACCTTCTTTATGTCGGTATTGTTCTATTACTGTGTTCTACATCCCTTTCTTGTTGTATATCGGGATTTGCAATCAAGAGAGGTTAAATGAGAAATCTCTCTCTCTCTCTCTCTCTCTCTCTCTCTCTCTCCCTCCCTCCCTCCCTCCAACCCCT
>NW_026000294.1:4563717-4657891 GCF_001458135.2 Marmota marmota marmota | reverse complement strand
TATATATAAAGCCTGATTAGATGCTGACCTCAAATCATACTACATGGGCTCACCATGGGGGATAATGAAAATAATAGAAATTGGGAGCCTACAGAGATGAAATACCTAATAGATGTCTGTCACATGATCTCAGTTTCTGCTGGAGCTTTGCATTATGCTTAAGGAATATGTTGAGAGACTAGGACCATGAAGAAAGAGGCAGAACATCATGAGGAAGTCAAGAATTTCAGAGCCAGATGACAAGCAGAATTTTTCATGTCAACCCATTATGTGACCATTTACAGTATTTTAAGGGTTTGAGTTGTTCTAATAAGACAGTTACAAAGCATTTCAAAGGGTGGTCTGTTTGCAGCTCTATATTGTGGCCTTACCTACTTTGATATTTGCCAGACATTTCATAGTGACTTTTTGAGAGATCTTGAGTATAGGATGAATATATATAATTGTGTTGTTGAAAGGCAACAGTGTCAAAGAGTTGAGTTTAATATTTGTAGACTGTCAGCTGGATAGGAGTTTGTGTTCTGTGCATTAATTTTTCAGTCACCTGGACTATATCATGTCAGATAGGACCTTTTAGAACTACCTTGGAGCAGACCAAGATCCCACTTGCAAAATTCTTTGTCACCTGAATAGAAATGAGGTCCATTAACTTCCTAGACAAAGAACATAGATGCCTGCTACATTCAGATTGCATTGTGTTTAGAATGTGTTCGTCCACCACATGTCTCTATTGAATGCCATTTCAAGGTTTATGCTGGCTCTACCACCAACTTGTTGTGGTTTGGTATCTTGCAATACTTTGTGTCCATTTCATAATGGAGGAATTAAGCATAACATTGGGGCATTTTACTATAAAGCTTGTAAGGTTTTTTTTTTTTTTACAACTCAGAGATTCTTTGTTTCTAATTAGGCCCAATGAGTTAGAGTTACAAGGATGCATATAATTAGCTTCCTAGAAGGAAGAGTCGTAAGAGTCCACAGTTATAGTAGGTTGAAATATAATTCAATAAATTAGGGGCAGGCATTATGTAAGGATGCTACAGAAGGGGATTGTTTTAGTCAACTTTTTCACTTCTGTGACCAAAACACATGAACAATTTTAAGGAGGAAAAGTTTATTTGAGGGCTCATGGTTTAGAGGTCTCAGTCAATAGATGATGACTATTCTCAGTGCCTGAGGTGAGGGAGAACATCATAGCAGAAGAGTGTGGAGGAGGAAAGAAGCTCATGAAATGGTACCAAGAAGTGGAGAAGAGAGAGTTCTGCTCAACAAGGGCAAAATACATATACCCCAAAGGCAAGTCCCCAATGATCCTCCTCCTCCAGCCACACTCTAATTACCTACAGTTACCACCCAGTTAATCCACCATCATTTCAAGTCTGAACATCTTTTATTATCTCACACATGAGTTTTGGGGGATTCTTCATATCTAAACCCATAACAGGGATTCAAGTCTGATGTAAAAGTATGGGTGTGGTGTGCCCAATAGTGTTTAAAATTCTTTCTAATCTTTTGGGTTCATAATTTTGTGGATTGTGATTTGGATCAAATCAAGGATATAATGTCAGGCTAGAGAATATCCCTGATGAACATAGATGAAGAAAATTCTTTTTAAAAAATATTTTTAAATATGTTGATGGAGCTTTCTTTTATTCATTTATTTATATACAGTGCTGAGAATTGAACATAGTGCTTCACACATGCCAGGCATGTGCTCTACCAATGAGCCAAAACCCTAGCCCCTGAAAAAAAAATTCTTAACAAAATGCTAGCAAACCAAATTCAACAGCACATTAAAAGAGTCATTAACCATGACTAAGTGGAATTTGTTCCTTGGATGCAAGGATGGTTCAACATATGCAAGTCAGTAAACATAACACATCACATCAACAGAATGATCATCTCAGTAAAGGCCAAAAAAATCACGTGACAAGACTCAACATTTTTTTTTTTCATGAGAAAACTCTCAACAAGTTAGGTATGGGAGCAATGATCTTCAATCCAAAATAAAGGTCATATATGACAAGCCCATAGTTTACATCATTAAGATCATCAATGAGACAAAGATGCTCACGCTCACTACTTCTAGTCAATATAATACTGGATGTCCTAGTCAATTTCATCTTAATGATTCTTCTTTATCACAGAACAGGATGTATAATCATCCTACAATGCTTACTTTTTACTAGATTAGTAGTAAGCTTTGGAAATAAATCAAATGGGAAGAATTCTTGTTATTATTAAGAACCCTGAAAGCTTCAACCAAATATATAGAAAATATATAAATAATAGGTAGGAAGTAATAGAAACTCAGGGATTTTACATTGGTTCTGCCATCATTGGTGAAGTGATTATTCAATAGGAGAAGTGGGTTGAAAGGAACCTTGAGTAGTTGTCAGCCTCATCCCTTGTCTGTCTCCTATCCCAACAATGCACTTGAGTTAGGGTCTAATTTTCAGAACTTCCAGATAACAGATACCTTTCATAACTACCTTTGAAATCCTCAACCACTTTGTCACTATTAAATGTCATTTCAAAAATTAGATTCATTATTATGCTTCAAAAGGAATATGTAACATGTGTGCATCTGTATGTTTTAATGTGTTATATACGGTTACATATCAAACATATATGTATGTATTCACATATATTTCAGGAACACAGTTTGCATATGTGTATATTCACATTCACACAGGTGTGCATTTGCATATGCATGAATAAACATTTGTGCAAAATATGTTTTTTTGTGTTTTTTTTAATATTTATTTTTTTAGTTTTTTTTTAGGTGGACACAACATCTTTGTTTTATTTTTATGTGGTGCTGAGGATCGAACCCTGCACCCTGTGCATGCCAGGCAAGCACGCTACTGCTTGAGCCACATCCCCAGCCCCAAAATATGTTGTTTATGTGTATCATTGCATATGGCTTGCAATGTCAGTGCCTCTTTATAGCACCTTGAAGCACTTAAGAAAACAAAGAGTAGAGACCAGATGACTCTATATGTGAGCTACAATGTTACAGTCAGTTATTATCCTAAAAGTACAGATTGAAGAGAGAAGAGACCATTATTTTGAATAATTTCTTGCTTACATGTAGTACTCAAGCCCTTCAGGTGAAAGACTGCAAATATATTATAGATGAAATTCAGTCATCCTTCAAGACTCCTGACCTAGCATATATCTTAATAATTTTCCAGTTCAACCAATTTCATATTATCAGTGGGGAACAGAGAGGGAAAAGTACTTGTCCAAGGCCATTTGGTGAGTTAATGATAAGGATGATTAAAGATCTAGATCTTGTGACTTCTCACCCATTGTTCTAATCTGGGTTGAATATTTTTATCCAGCAAATGTTTTCTTCTGTTACTTCAGCACCAAATACCATGCCTGGCATGTATAAATACTCTGTGAATGTGAAATTAATATGCAATTTGTTTGGTTGTACTGGGCATTGCACTTATTCCTGGGTAAATCAAAAATAATGTCTATATTTTAGGTCACCTTGTTTCAAGTCAAGAGGCATCCTTGGAAAAAGTATGATCCACAGGTAAAAAATGGTCTGAGTTTCTAATTGAACAAACCCAGATTCGTTTTTTCCAACTGGAACCTGCTTCATTCCTAAGGTTGGGTGATCTTCTTTCAGAAGTGGAATCTAAAACTCCTCTTGAAGTGTTATTCCATGCTCCTTGAAAACTGCAGTACAGGAACCAGAATTTTCTTTTGGAAGAAGAAATTTCTCAAAGAAGTCAAGTTCTCCTAACTTGAACTTCTTTCAGTAATCATTGTGATGAGCTACTTTGGAGGAACATAGCAGCACCAGTACTGTGAAAGTGTCCCACTTCAAGCACACCACAGCACTGGAATTGAAACTACTGGAATTGGATACAGGGCCTGCTTTCTAGGAGCTGACACCCAAAGATTGAATGGCACTCATCCTTTCTGTGAACATATTGTAGTCCTCAGTTTTCAGCAGGAAAAAAATGCTATTAGCAAATTATATATTCTGTTTATACAAATAAAATCCCTTGGTACAACAGTTAGAGTACTGTCTTGTTTGATAAATTTATGAATGCATATAACATAATTTGCTCCATTTCATTCTCCAGCACTTCCCCTTTTCCTCCTGTCCTCCCTCTCCCTGATCCATTTCAGTCCACTATGTATAAATATAATGCACTGATTGCAAACATAAAAAGAGAATATCAGAAAATTTACTATGAACCTTAAACTTTGCATACTTTGACTTGGCAATTCACCTTATATAAGAATTTATATTTAGGAAATTTACTAAAGAAATGTGCACAGATATGTACAATAATTTTCTCACAATATTATTTGTAAAGTAACTAATATTGCTTTAGCAATAAAAACATGTTCTTGAGAAAATGAGGTTAGGAAATGAAGAAAATGAGAAAAATAAAATAGAAATAGTAGAAACACAGGGGAAAGAGTACTGACTTAGAGGTCTTAGTTTCCTCACCTACTAAATAAAGTAATAATAATATTTACCCCAAAGTGCTGCTGAGATTATTTATTTTATTAACATAGGCAAAACTCCTCACATAGACATAGTTTATGCTATGTGCCCAATGTAGCAAAAATTTCTTCTTTCAGGGACCTCTGATTCATGTGCTTCTTCAGCAAGTCATTTCCTCAAAACTCATTCTTGGAATGAAACGGTTGTATGGGTGTGATTTTTAACGGTACCTTTAAGCTCTGTGGCCTGGGGAATAGAAGAATTTTTCATGTTTCAGAGTAGCTGAGGATATATTTTTGACAGAGGGAGGGGGGAAAGAAGAAGGAAAAGAAAGAAACAAGAAAAAAAATTATTTTTCAAAAGGAGAAAGAATTCTTTATTATTATAATGCTATCTTCAGGTTCTCACAAATGGCCCTTAAAAGCACTATTTTGCTGATCTGGTTACTACTAAATCTGATACATAAAATAACCTACTCTAATAGATATATTTCAGCACCTTATCTGCACACTTTAGGCTTAGTGAAGGGAAAAGAAAGATGAGCTGTACCTAAATTTATGTTTGGCTATGTTTTCCTTTCCTACTATCAAGTAACAATCACTCTTTAGTTTTTCTTCCTTTTTACTGCCACAAATGCTACTTCTTTACCAAAAGAAGCTTCTTTAAAATTCCATTCTATTCAGTAAACCAAAGCACAGCAAAAAATATGAGGAAAAATTAACTTTTCTTCCTCAAAGAAAGGGTGTTGTAAAGGGATGCACAGGCTTAGTGCTTTGGAACTGGGAAGTTCTGCAGGTTTCAAAGTAGCCAAAGATGTATTTTTGTTTATCTCTACTGATAACTATTGAATGCACAGAAAGAGAGATGCACAGGGATATTCAGTCCAATGTCAAATGTCTACTATATGCCAGGCTTGTACTGGAGGCAAAGAAACTAAGTATTGAACAAAGTAGATGTTTTTGAGTGAACTACCAAATCTTTGAGTAACTATTATCTCAAGTATCTCTGAGACTCTCTTTCTCCTCTAGATAATATAGAAAGTAAGGATCCTTGTTCTGTTCTTCTGTTGACTTCAGAGGACTTCCTTTTGCTTGCTGTGATTCACTACACAAAGAGTGGACTTGATCTGTTATATTTTTATAATGTGCAAGATTGGGAATATGAACATGAACAATTTAAAAACAGGAATCCCATGGAGTTCTATTTTATGCAAGTTTTACCTGTACTGGCGTTACAAATTATAAGTGTCTTATGATTCCATGAATGATTACAGGTGTCAGTAGGAAGAAATGTTAGTTGAACCATGGTAAACAAATGATCATTTCCTTTTGGGCATTCCTGGCTTTTTATTAAAGATTGAGAATCTTATTTTAAAAACCATTGGGTAGTACTAATAATGGAAGTATCAACAGGTCCTGTATTATTTCACTCCACAAAAAAATACCTATGAAAACCAAATAGTATAGCACCAAATTAAACCTGCCTATTTTTAGTTGTTAAATTCTGTGTGATCAGATTGTTTGGGACCATTGTTCACTTCTCTTCTTAGGTAGTATATATTTCCATGCCATTTTTATCTAGAAAATACTTGGTGTATTTCCTTAACATATATGCTATTCTTGTATTTGTTCTCCCAGGAAAACAGAAATACCTGTGTGCCAGCAGAAATGATTGCACCATTGATAAATTTCGAAGGAAAAATTGTCCATCTTGTCGTCTCCGGAAATGCTATGAAGCAGGGATGACTCTGGGAGGTATGATTCTTTTTGTCCTCTTTCTGTTTTCCTTCTCCCACCCTGTCCCTCCTTCACTCTCTAGTTCTCTTTCTAAATTAGACTTTCTTCTTTGATGCTTCCAAGAGGAATAGCCATGTTCTAGATGCAGGCTAACCTTTTCATATCCAATGTGGCCATCAGCCAGCTAGTGCCTACTTTACCTTTAACCACTCCACTCCCTACTCTGGAATTCAGCATAGAAGAAGGAGGTGTGAAGCAGTGATCAGGGGCCAACAGTAGATGAGTGAAGATGGACCTGACTGGGCAGAGTTCCCAGGGGACATAAGGGTACTAGCCTGATGCTGTTCAATGGTAGTAAGGACAAGGGAACTAAGGAATCCAGAATAGTCACAGGTGCAGGATGACCCAGGCACATACTGGCCTTGAACACCCAGGAATATCCCTCAGCTAATTGCTGCTGCCTATGTTACAGAGCCAGCCACCTGGAATGAGAAGCTGTTTCCCTTTGGAGCGTGTGACTAGGCTGTCAAATGAGCCAATTTCCTATCATAGCCTTTTAATCATTTCCTTTTATTTATAAATCTATCGATCATTTCCAAAAATATTTTTCTGTAGTGCAATAGCTTGAGAGAAGGAAGATACAGCTCTTTTGAGCGTGACCCTCTAGCATAGGCTCTCTGTCCCCTGAGCCTGTGTCTACCATGAGCACTGTCACTATTCCAGAATGGCTCAACACCACTTAAATGACACTTTTCCCTCTCCAAATTCTCCATTTCTTCATGTTTACATCTGCCCAATGCCAGGGTCCTCCCTGCTGCCTGCTGTTCTTCAAAAGATGCATCTTTCTTAAGAAAAGCAAGCTCATTAGTCTACTTTGATTTAGAAATGTAGCTCAAAGAAAGGCAAGCTTATTTCTGAGTGCCCAAAAGTACAGCCTCATACCTGATTATTCATTATCAGCTTGGAAAACTCAAGTGCCTGGATTCCAGCCTTCCCTCCTTCCCTCACAAGGCTAATTTAGAACAATTGTCCTTCTCTGGCTTTCGGTGAGTTGCTCAATGCCTTGTCTGCCAATGTGCACATTTTTAAACACCAACTTGTTTTCTACCTCTGGAGCAGGGCCATGTGTAGTTCTTCATTTAGATAACTATATCCTTCCCTCCCCACAACCAGTAGTATTCTTTAAGCCGACAAAAGTATCTCAAACAAATTGACCCAGGCTCCATCTCAGGCAGTTTAAGCAGAAGCTTCTTAAGTAACATCTAGTACTCCCAGCCATGACAGGCAGATGCCCTGCGAATGGCTTTCTAGGCAGCCACATCAGATGAAATTCAAATATTAAACCAACCTTCTTTTTGTTTGCTTGGTGTTTGCCAATGAAACCCTGAATTTGTGATATGCAGTGGGGAGGAAGACGCAGGACTAGGGTGCTGAGTGCAGAGGGAAAGCCAGGAAAGGTGACCAAGGAATCAGAAAAAGAATTTTTTTTTTTTTCATATGAATGTTGCAAGCCCGGGGCAAAGATTCTGATACACTCAACCCTCAATTATGTGGCTTTCTGAGAATTATGTCTAAGACATATGGACTTCCAGGTAGAGAGACCTGTGGCTTGCCATCTACTGATAGGAATTGCAAACCTATGCTGATTCAGGTCAAAAGTCCTCATACATGCAGGCTCAAATCTTAAGACATAACACTACATCTTAGCCAATATCCTCCATCGTAAGAGAGTCTTTGTGGCTTGATTTCAGTGAACCATTTTGAAAAAGAGCCTGTGTATAACATATAATTTCACTATACTCTAAAGCAGTCATATATAAGTTGGTAAATTATTTTATTGGAGAGTGGTACAGTAAGTTTTCAGATTGGTTTGTTGGGTAGAGTGCTCAAATTTGAATGGGTGTGGTCAACACATGAAGACAAACTGAGAAGTGCTGTGGCTGGATTCCATTTCAGTTCCATTCCCATGATATTTACTTAGTTGTCTGTTTTGTGTAAAGCATAATGCTAGGCATTAGAACTTAAGACTGGCAAACTTCATTCAACACCCACATGCTATGAGGATATTTGATGTGTAAATGGCCTTGCCTTTGGAGTCAAACAAACCTAGGTTAAAAGACCAGCTCCATTATTTACTGTGTGCCCCCTCTGAGCCTCAATGTCCTCATCCGTAATTTAGAGATGCCATCCTCACTGTTACAGTGAGTAGAGATGACGTGAATGTGAACATTATCGATAAATGACAAAGTGCTAGACAAATGTGAGGGTTATTATGACAGTTAAGTCACTAGTAATTTAGCTGGGAAGGCTGTTCATAGCACTTCTAAGTGACTTTTATCCTGAGTGATTTGGCATGCCCTCTAACATGTAATAGCTCTACAGGCAGAGAATCACCAGAAAGCACTCTTGATCACCTAAAACTAAAAAAAGTACTATCAGGATCCTGTTTGGAAGCTTATTTTAGTAATTAAGAAAATTATATGCTATGCTCAAGTACCATGTCAGTAAAAATCCAACTGTTTGCCTTTTTAAACCACCGTTTGAAATAACAAAATTTTGCATTTTGCTGAACATATCCCCTGCCTTCCTCCCTTAATTTCCGCCCCCCCCCCAATTTACTGTTAAACTACAAATTCAGCCCACACCACACCTGTACTCAAACAACGGAGAAAAGAAAAGCATCAATACAGAGTGGCCCTTGTGAATAACAATAGACTTTTATATTCATAAGATTTTGGTTTAGCATAGACATTTTGATTACTTTGAAGAATTCATATAATTTCAGTCAAATCAAAATGATGTATTTTCCAAAGTGTCAACTAAGAATGAGTCCCTTCTCTCTTCTGAGGCTCATTATAAAATTGGAATAGTGGGTTTCATTGAGGACATTTCTGGTGCTAGTAATTTTGGATTTTCTGTCTAAATCCATACAGGAAGGATTTTAAATTTACCAGCCAGCTACTTCTTGGATTGTCTTTCCACTGTTCCCAGAAGTATGAGTGCATTGACTTGAATAGTAATTTGAGCTATCCCTGTTCACAACTACATCAGAAACATTATGTGTCTAAATGTAGACTGGATGGATAGATTATTGAGGGAGTGGAGGGTAGAAGGGCTGTCTCTGTATCTTAGAGAAGCTGGCACTGCAGCTGATGGCTGCTTGGACTCAAGGTCTCAAGACATCTAATCTGGCTTTCTCTATAGTGTTCCATTTACTGGTGATGGGAGCTTTGAATTCATAGATGCTTTGTTCCTTTTGCTTCTAAGCCTACATGCCTGTCCTTGCTTTGTCTCTTAGCAGTTATTTCTTATTTCTGAAAGGATACTGTGGCTGGTTGTATTATTAGGATGATTCTCTTAAAGAATACCTGCAGGCTCTCAATGCCCATCCACTACAGGCCTTTCTTTATACCTGGTTCATTCCTTGCTACTTTTTGAAAACCACATATTATTAATTGCTTCAAAAATTTAAATCCCTTATCTACTTTTCACTTAAGAAAACACTTATAAATATAACTGTCCAGATACAGACCTTCCCTCCAGTGAATTAACTGTGGCTTTTCATAGTCCATATTTAGAATAAATACCCAGCCATCTCTCACTTTTCTCTGTACTTCCCAAGGATACACTCTCAGTCTCCAAGATGGAATGAGAAAAAAAATAATTGCCCTTCCTGTCATTTTCTCATCTCACCCTTCCTTCTATCCCACTTTCACCCCTCTTTCTTTTTGAAACATTATTTCTTTTTGTGTTTTGCAACTCTTGAATTGTCAGCTTTTAGTAAATAGCATTGACATCTGTTTATACCTTCTCCTGGACCATGAAAGGTTGTAGGCCTTTCACAAATTTCAGGTGGCAACCAAACTCCAGAAGAGAAGAGGGAACATGGATCCCCAGAGCATGTGAGATTCTGAGGTGTGCAGCATGTCCTTCAAAGGTTGAGAAGTCTCTTTCCTACTAGGAGACTGAATTCTTCATCTAAGAATCAAATATATCTGCAGGTTTTAACAATCTTTATGAATTCTCTGTTTGGGAGGATGGCCCAGGGACCCCCTGGAAATGGTCTGATTTCATCATGGACGGTATGAATATCCTTGGTTTCCAGTGTTGAAGACAGTCCTGATGGAAGCTGTCTCCCCATTCTCCCTGTGCAAGAGAAATCCAGAATTGCTACTTCCAGATCATGTTTCCTGGATGCAAGAGAGTGATTCCAATGATGAAATACCATTTATGGCATGGTTCTTCACATCATTTATTCATCCATCTATCCACCATCCTTCCAACCAGACAAAAAACTAGTGTTTTCACCTTTCTATCCACTCATATGCATTAATTTAAAAAGTATTTATTGAGTACCAACTATGTACCAGACACTGTGCTAGGCTTTTGAAGGAAGTAAAACTTGAATAGAACATGATCCTTGCTTTGAAAAGTTAAATAAAGGGAGACAATGATAATCAATACACCTTGGCTGTAAAGGATAAGTAGGAAATTATTAGGAATAAGTTTAGTGAGAGAGAAGGGAAAGGACATTAAAGAATAAGAGCAGAGTTTGAATAAAGGCACAGAGTCATGATAAAATGCATTGAGGAACTGAGGAACATCCAGTAGTTTAATTTGGCAAGAGATGGGGAAATGGGGAAGGAATGCTGTAATCACATTGAAAATGAACTTGATTATTATGCCTAGAGGGTTCACTTCAGGCAGTTGCAGATTTATGACCATAAGACAGGCATGGCCACTTGACATATTGCTTATTTGTATGTGTGATTTTTTAAAGGAATTGATGGCAGCATGAATCCTATTCTAGTGTGGGCTTAAGTTTTACAAATGGAGTCATTAGACTATGTAGAGAGAAATATCTAGCATCAAATTTTGTTAAACACGTTGGATTGGTACCTGGTTCTAGTAGTTTGTGCTTCGGATGATACCTACAAGGACTGACCATATACATGAGGAATAACTTGTCTAAACCAAGGCTTGTATAAGGGGCAATACTGCATTACCGCCCCCCCAAATTGCCTTTGTCTAGGCCTACAGTTCTTCGTATAGGTTCTAAGAAAACTTTCCATGGCATACCTTATGAAAAATTATTTCCTTGACCAAATAAGTCGGAAGTAAACATATATTATGGTCTTCTTGGGAAGATTTATATTGTATATTAGCATATAACAGGCCCTGATGTGCACTGCAGTAAAGTTACCTGACGAGCTTGATAACTCAGGATTCTTAAAATTAATTCAACCAGAGAACCCTTTTTTCAAATAACATCTGTTAATATCATACCAAAACACTGTTCGCTAGACTACATTTTATATTTTAGAAAACATACATACAGATAAGGACTCTGTGCTTAGGCAGACAGTATGCCTAGCTTAGTTCATCTATTTTACAGATGTCATTGCTCACCAGGAGACACAGTCAAGAATGTGTTAATGATCAAGAGCAGACCATACTCAGCATATCTAAGTAATATGCATCAGTGGCTACTAAATCTACTAATGTATACCATGTCAGGCCTGTAGCATTGATGTCATACACAAAGGATAAGATGCAAAAGCCAAAGTGTAGCTATTTCCCAAGTCATGTAATGGTTGCAGGTACATAATCCTGACCCAAAAGTGTGCTAGATAAATTATTTCTAATAAATACAATGTTTCAGCATCACACAAAGTGATCACTAAATATTTTGGTTATCTGAACGTTCTGTTCTAGACTTTACCAGTTCTATTGTACGCAGTCAGATTAGCATCCCCACATCTACCCAGAACCCCAACATGGTGCTACTACATAATTTCATCACTAAAGTAGGAGGCCTAGAAACCATCCAATGATCAAATACCCTATACCTCCTGTTAGGCAACAAAGTGTCAGAAAGTATTAGCAATGTGAAACTCAGTTACTAGGAGTTCCCTTCTCCTTTAACTCTCTAGACTAGAGCCCTAAAGGTTTTCAGGCTGGAGATAGAAGCAGTAAGTCAATTCTAAGAATTGCTGCTTCCTACACATAATTCTCAGATACTTGAGTGTGTCTGACAGCTCTATATAACTAAGGCAGGCAGAGAGGGGTAAATTGCCCTATGAATTTTGGCATCAACATGCACAATGTATGACTGAGCACTCATACCTCTGGGGTTCTTTCTTGTTTTTAAAACAAGATCTTGTGGTGTAGTGAAAATAACATGATTGACTCAGATAAAGGCAAACCTTGTTTGTAGTCCTGACTCTGCCACTTAACTGTCTTCATGACCTTGGGCAAATCCTCAGATGTTTCTGAGCATCAGTTTCCTCAGTTGTACTGTAGGAATAATAAAATCTTTCCTAAAGAATTATTATAAATGCATTAAAATGGTACATATTAGGCATACAATAAATACTATTGTACCCTGACTCTTGTTTTGGATGAGATACACAATTTTCCTTGTATTCTCATATTCTTGAGCGCAACTGCAAAATCTTTTCTTTCTATGCTCTTACAGTATGTCTTTTGGTTCTTCTTCTTGGTTCTTTGAACTCTGAATAACTCTTGAAACAACCCTTGATTACACAGTATATATTGCCACCTTCAGCTGGCCATATACATATTTGGTGACACTTTGGTGGGGGGGCGAGATATATATCTAATTGTGGTTCTCAAAGAAACTTCTATATGGAGAAACTGTATCTCTTCATTCCACCAAAACAAATTATCTGGGACAGTGTATATATATATATATGTGTGTATATATATATATATATATATATATATATATATATATATATTATACTCTGTCTCTGAGCATTTGCTTTTAGAGAACTATGGTTAGAGGTAATTTTTTTTTCTAATCATCAAAATTACTGATGCCCCATATCTAATACTCAAATGAGTATTTGCTTATAAAATTTCTACTTAAAATCTTTGATTTTTTAAAAGTGCAATAGCAGTAGAGATTTTATTGTTGTTTACTGTAGCTGTGAGTACTCAAAAATCCCTCAGTTGGTCTTGAGAGAGTAAAATGATGTCATATGCAATATTTTCAAAGCTTGTAGTCAGAAAACTAAAGATTACATAGCACACAATAGGACATGTACACACACATACAAAGGCAAGTATTTTCCAAATATAACAATTCAGGAAAAAAAGGTAGTTTTTTGTTTGTTTATTTGTTTGTTATTTGTTTGTGTTTTTTTTTTTTTTGGTTGTTTTTTGTTTGTTTTATTTTTCTTGCTGATAACATAACTAGTTGTTTGAAAATGTTCTATTTTTCCTTTAATGAGTGCCAGCTCTTGTTATAGATTGTAGGATTTAGTCCTTAAGATCACAAAAAGTTTAAAGTATTTTCTCCTTGTGCTTAACTCATTCAAAGACAGTTTACCAGAGAAAGATGTTTTTTTGGAGACTTTTGGACATCTTTGGAGATCATGTTCCTTAGAGGTACAACTAAGGGGGAAAGTAAAGGGACACTCAGAAATCAATAGAAACTTCAGATTATCTTTATTGGTAATATCTGTGAGACAACAGATATCTAGGAAGTTAACTGAAAATGGTATCACTACCCTAATTCATCTCTGTTGGAATCAAATTTTGTTCTTCTTATACGAGTTAACCTGTGCTAAACTATTTTAAATCTCTTAACCCAGACATATAAATGTTTTCTTTTCCCCAATACCCTATTGGATGAATGCTTCTGTGGCTGAAGTGAGAATCATTGAGGAAATTTTAGCCTTCTGGTAATCAGCAGTTGAAACAATGTAAACATGAAGCACCAATAGAAAACTTGGGCTGACATCCCCAGCATTTTAAAATTTTATTTAGAGACAGGATCTCACTGAGTTGCTTAGGGCCTTGCTTCATTGCTAAGACTGGCTTTGAACTTACAATCCTCCCATTGCAGCCTCCTGCCATTGGAATTATAGGCGTGTGCAACCATACCAGTGAAAATATGGATCTTGACCAAAATGTAAGGTCACCGGTTCAAGCCTGCACAGTGAAGTGTCATTTTGGTCACAGTAACACCAAAAGAAACTGAGGACTCCTCCCCAGGACGGAAAATAAAATACAGAAACTTTGATTAGTGAGATATTAGGCAGACAGACATTAATTTGAAACATTTCCATTTCTAGGCTAAGAATGCTGAAGGTATTGTGAGATTATTTGGCTGCTGCAAGAAATTCAGAAGACCACCAATAAGGAATCTGTGTTGGTCTCTGAGTGGCTATAATGAAACTGTTTAATTATACCTCTCTTCCCTTCCCCACTCCCAAAATAAGTCCTTGCCCATTATGTGCAGAGAAGTACACATCCACATCCACACACACACACACACACACAAACATATATAATATTTTTTCCATTGGACACTAATGAAGAAAAGAAGATAAAATCTATAGGTAAACAATTTTCCATTTTCCCATCTCACCTCTATTTTACAAGTAGGTAGGAAAAGAAATGAAAGACCCCATTCCAAAATGACAATCACCCTCTCACCCTAACTTTTCATGCTGCCTCCAGTGTCAGAGTACCTGATTTACACAACTAATTATGGAGCCTATTTGGTGCAAGTTCATCTTTAAGCTGCTACACTCAACAGTATCTCTCTTTCATATTAGAAAAATTCCGAGTTGGCAATTGCAAGCATCTCAGAACGGCCCAACACTGAAGAAAGGCGGTCCTGTCTCATTCAAAATGAGGGCTCTGGAGGGCTCTAGTGGATATCCTGGAAAAGTCTGGAGTCTGAAGCTTAGGAGCTTAGGAGTTGGAGTCTTCAGTACAGACTCTGGCATTGGGGCTGGAAGCTACTCTCTTTGTTGACGACTCCCCCAAATGGGACTGATGTTGTTTTCCTACCTCACAGGGATGTTGTGAGGACTAGCTGTAGAAACAGTAGCAAGTATCATTCATATAGTTTTGCATATTATGATTGGGGCTTCCTGTAAAGTAGTGTGGCATTTGCAGCATGTTTTTGGACTGTTCTTCGTCACATGCAATGATGATGGCAGCCAGACACTGCCTCAGGTGGACACAGTCTTGTTCACTTGCTTTTCACAGTGTGCTGCTGGAAGAAACATTGCTGATGTGACTTAAGGTGCTACCTTGGGCAAGAAAGCATTGTGTCTATCACTGAGGCTCCTGTGGTCATCTTTGCTGGTTTCTCAGGCAATTTGTAGGGTTTTCCCTTCACATGTATTCTTCCAGACTTCTGCCAAGAACCTAGCTCTTAGCCTCAGGCCCCATCAGTGAGCTAAAGGTAGTAGTTAATCCACAAATGTTCAGTATACAAGGACCAAATTTCTGCTTCTGGAGAGGATTCCAGACAGCTTCTCCCTTAAAATCAAGAGAAGACTGGAGTCAGACAGTTTTTTCCATCTTACTAAAGTCAAGGCAACCCTTTACCTGACACTTAGAAGCTTAGGAGTTGGAGTCTTTACAGGAGTTCACACACTTGAACCTCTCAAGGAGGTAGACGGCAATGTCTGAGAAGCAGTACCTACTTCTCTTGTTCCCTCTTAAAATTAGGACTGTGTTGGAAAGTGGATCTGAATTTCCCTCTATATTCTGGCCTTAGCACTCTCACAATCTCCATTACTCCCATGCTTGCCTCTCCATAACATATGAGACCTTCCAAGACAGTCTCAAACATTATATTGAGATAAAAGAAGAGGTACTTGGAATTTGTAATATCTTGCTCTTTCTCTGTCCCAGGGCCTCCATATTGAAACCAGTTCCCTTCTGGTGGAGATGGAGTCTTGTGATGCCAGAGGCAGACAAATATGAGAGGCAGAAATACTCTCCCTTCCTTGTCAAGTGCCTGCCCTTCCCATACCCTTCCTTCTCCAGTCTACACACACACACACACACACTTCCCCCTGACTCAGCAACATTCTGGAACAAAGCCAAGGAAGAACTTCAGGAGGGGTGTTACCCCCTCTTCAGGGCATAATTTTAATCCCCTGGCCAAAAAGAAGTTCCCTAATGTGGATTGAAAGGCTAATGTGCTTTATTTTTTAACTGCTTTCTATTTGTTTGAATGTTGCATATTTCTGCTAGTGAAATTTTCCTTTAATAAAACCATTAATACACCAATGGTATTTTCTTATTTACAACACACTGACAGAATTAATGCTGTTAACATTGGGACATTTTTTCTTTCTCTTTTTTCTTTTTTTTTCTTTTCCCTCTCGTTTGCTTTCCAGGTCATGCTGACCTGTTCAGCATGGGCTGTTTCGCATTTGTTTTTAATGTCAGTTTAAATGTAATTGTAAAAGCATGTATGCTCTAAATTCATGTAGTTACTTTTTCCAGTGGAAAAGCCTGGTATGCAAAAGCATTTCCAGGCTCTGCAATTTCACATGGGCAGGGTTTTGGTAATGACCTTGTGCTCCTCACTCGGGATGGCATCTGGACAGTGAACCCCTTTCTTCTGGCTCAGTAATCAGAGAGAGGAGACTTGGAAATAGTTTCTGCCAGATCCTGTGCTTTGGCAAGGATGTGCAGCATTGCATATCATTCTATCATTAATTACGTTTACTCCTCCATGAACTAAAAACCATTAGACTAAATAGTCCAACATAAACCTTGAAAGATAAAATTTGATATTCTTTCCTCTGGCTATTCTTCTGACCCAGAATTGGGACTGGGAGGAGAATGAGGGTGTGGGGAAAAGGCTAAGGAGTCTTCTTGCCAGAGGGAATTTGGCATATACTTATTAATCCCACTTGGATGCACTCCCTGCTAATCTCTGACTCCATGCCTGCCAAGGACTGGCTCAGTCCCCTGCCTTTTGTCCCCGTCCTAGTTCTTCCCCACCCTACTCCAACTACCACCATTGACCCTTCTCTCCAATAACATGCTACTTAACCAGAGGAAAAACAAAATACCACCCTAGAAGTTAGGACACCTGGTTCTAACTTTTTCTCTGCCAGAATCTAGCTGTGTGGCCTTGATCAGGACATATCTTTGGCCTTGGTCTCTTTATCTAAAAAATAATGTTTGATTTTGAGGGAGCAGGATGGGTTAGACAAGATCTGGGACATTCAAACTCTTTGGAAATGGAATCTTTTCTTCAAACAAAATCTGACATGGAGACCCCAAATGTAGGTACAGAAAAAAAGTCCTGTTTCTCTGGTTTCAAAGAACATGGGATATGTAGAGCCACTTGCTCAGGCCCACTTTGCCTTCTCTCAGGAGCGCTTACAGGAACTTGTAGGATCCTTCAGGGTCTGCTACTATACCTGATTTGATGTCTGGGGAATCCCTCTAACCCTGATTTTCTCTTCCATTAGACATTGATCCTGGTGTGTAAACTCTGTTTTTTCAGTTAGCTTTTTCAGAAACAAATTCAACTTTCTGGGATAAATGGCATTAAAGTGGCATAATTGGGACTCAGTAGCCAGCAATAGTGACAGCCATCATTGATTAGAATTTCCTCAGTGCTAAGCATTGTGCACATATTTCTTTCCGAAAGGCACAGTAATCCTGTGAGTTCGATCCTGTTTTTATATTAGGATTCTGAAACCTGTCAGTTTGGCCCTCAGTCTCTGGCTTGGTGCCAGATAACCAAGACATGAGGCCATATTTCTCATAGTTTGAACACTGGAGAGTTTTTCAGAATGTCCTCTAGCTGGAGATACATTCTTAGAAATGTATCTTAGAAAAAATCATAGCTTCCCATTGGCATATACTCTCACAGGATTCAGAGCACTTTCACTGGGCTTATCTCATTTTCTCCTAAAAAATAGCCCTATGCACTAGTCAGGTCAGATTGTCACCATTACATAGGTGAGAAAACTGAGGTGTATAAGAAATCAAGTGATTTGTTCAAGGTTGCACATCCACAGAACACTCTGATACCACCACCAAACAATAATAAGCTCTTTATTGCAAATAGAATTTTAAAACTTTAATGTCATCAGTGCATTCTGTCTCCTGGAATTTAGTACATTTTTTACCATGCTTCAGCCTTGGAAAGTCCTTTTGGTGATATAGAATCTGCTTTCTAATTTCAGATATCATCATAGTGCCCATATTCCTTGAAAAACCTTATGAATCATGTACTGACATTATCCCCATTTTACAAATAAGCTAACTGAGGTTCAGAGATATTGAGATTTGCTCAGAGTCACAAGGGTGGTCAGTGGCAGAGCCAGTGTTACAACTGAGGCAGTCTGAATCTAGGATCATTGTTCTTAACTACTACCCTTCCTACATTTGTAAGGAAACTAAGGCTAGAGAGGATCAGGAACATTACTAAAGTTTCTTTGGAGTTCCCTTGGCTCCTGATTTAGTATCCTCTGACTTTCCAATCTAAAACTCATATAGTGAGATCCCGTGACTCTAATCCTAGTAGATAGAAAGATGGCTGGCATGATTTAAGCCAGAGGCCAAAAACTGCCTTTCCTCCAGGCAAAATTCACCTGCAGAATTTTGTTTGTCCAGAACAGTGTTTGTTTAGAAAATTGACATAGGCTCCCTCTAGTCAGGGCTTCAATCACCATCACTGTCACCAGACCTTCCTATTTACATTTGACAGACTTTTTAACTCACTTATCTATCTACCTGACTTGTGAAGGTATTTGAGTTCATGACCCTTATATTTAAGCATTATAATATATAAGCACTTTGCACACACACGTGTTTGCATGTGTTCATATAAGTGAGCCTGGTATGGTTTCACAGAGAATTTTCAGCCTTGCAGCAAGCATGCTTTATGTTCATTTAGCATTTCAAATTACATTTAAGGTCTGAAGTTAGTTTTGGAGGAATTCAAGAGTTGAAGAAACTCAGCTACTGTTTTTCATTTCATACTGTTACCCTTCCCTCCCCTGCTATATCTGGTATCTGTCAATCCTGCTCACTTCCCTTTCCCATGGGTGATCTAGGTCACCTACAAGCTGTCCATTCACCCTTAGTCTTTCGGAACAGAGATTCTTATGTACCAGGCATTCTTTGGCTTTGTTCTCATAAGTGGACTAAGAAATAGGTGGCAACACCTGCATTTTACAAATGAAGAAACTGCATCTTTCAGAAGCTGAACAAAAGCCTCAGAGCTATTACATTAGTAATTGGCAGACCTGGGATTCGAACCCAGGATTGTTGCCTGATTCCAAAGCCTACTCTTTTGTCCTGTATTATCTATGTAAGGAAAGTGTATTCATTTTCTGTTGCTGCATAACATATCACCACGAATTTAGTAGCTTCAGCATTAATCGGCTTATGGTTCTCTACGAGGTCTAGCATGGCATGGCTGGATTCTCAGTTGAAAGAATCAATTTAGTTCAGATTAATCTTTCTTACTGGGTGAGTGTCCTTCTAGGAAAAGTCTAGTACTTTTTAAGGCTTTATTTGATTAGGTCAGGTCCATCGAAGATGACCGCCCTTAAAATCCCAACTGAATTAGGACTTCAATTACATCTTCCCAGTTCTTGCACAATAACATATAGATTACCTCTCAATTGCATAATTGCAAGGAGATGTGTACGCTTTAGGGTCTTATGATCTTGGGGGCCATCTGAAAAGCCAGCCCCCAAGAATGTGGTTCATTTATATTACAAATTCCATGATGAGATATGGATAAGAACATTCTTGGCCTTAGGCAGAGGGATTTCAACTTTGGAAAGACTTTGGAAATGTCACCTTACCTTCACCTCTTCTGTACCCATGGGCAAAAAGGCATATATCTTGGGGTGGCAGGGAATGAGGCTGAAACAGTGCCTATGGGCCACAGAGGGTAGAGAAGCTACAAATTAATCACATCTGCTTCCTCTTGGGAATGTACCATGGAATCTGATTCAAAAAATCTTTCTCTGGTACTTTAGAGACAGCCCCTATAGAAGTCTGGTGCCCCAGGACTGGAAAGCGACCTCCCCAAGATCCAGTTATATCAGGCAGGATGCTCCAAGCCCAGATATGGATAAGGAAGAACTTTGCCAAGGTCCTTTCTTGTCACCACTTGACCTAAAAGACAGGGAAATAATAGAGAAAATCACCATTAGTACTATCCAGTTTTATTGACCCCTTTGTTTTGGCTTCATCGCTCAGTTTAAGGAAGTCAATGAGTCTCTGCCTTGACACAGTGGCTGTCTGGCCTGTACCTCACATGGAAGAGTTAGATTTGACTCTGGGGCTCAGGTGCAGGGGAAGGGTGGGGTGTGGGGGCAGCCTTCATGGAAGAAAACAAGGCCTTGGGCATTGAGTAACAGCTGAGACTAGCAAGCCTCATTGTCCAGCATTCCAAGTCATTTAGCAACATGCTGGCCTCTGCTATGGAGAGAGAACAGAGGATCCCCCGGCAGAATGAATGGAATCTGATTTCAATTATGTTCAGTACAGTCACCCTCTTTAGGCTGAGAGGCCAGAACACCTGGTGCGGCTTGGGCCACTGTGGCTATAGGAACAACACATTATCCGGGTCCTGGATGCAAGCGGGAATGTGGCCTCTCTTCCTCATGCATATGCCTTATAGGTCTAGTGGAAGAGAATGCGAAATGACAGACAAGTTTTCATTTGCATTATGTAAAGAAAGGGGAATTATTTCATCTTGATGGCTTCTCCCCACAGTCTCTGTACATATTGATCTTGATTGTAATGAGTTTGCTTCAGTCCACAAGTCATCACCCCACTGAGAACTGAGTCAGTGGTGAGAGAGTCGAGGTGACAGATTATATCGCACTGATCACGCCAGTGCCATGCTCTGTGGGTCCCTCCACCTTTTGAAAAAGCTCATGGATTCATCTGTATAGAATTCATTTGGATCCTTTTCTTCTTTATCAATAGCTTTAGTAGAATATGGCAGATGGAACAGCTGCCCCAGAGAGCAGTCTATATTCACAGCACTATTCAATAAAACTTTTGAGATGATGGAAATGTTCTGTATCTGTGTTGTGCAATTTAGCAGCATCTAGCTACCTGTTTCTTTTGAACACTGGAAATACATCCAGGGAGACTGAGGGATGACATTTTCAATTCTCTTTAATTTTAGTTAATTTAAATTTAAATAGCCACACATGGCTAGTGGCTACTATATTAGGCAGTGCAATTCTAGGAGCTCAAAAAGGCACATACTGAGATAGTGCAGGAATGAGTTTATCAAAGATAGAATGGAATATGGATCATGTTAAATTAGGAATAAGAGCCCTGGTTCTAATCCCAGCTCTGCCACTAGGTCACCTCACCCTCTCTATGTTCAGCCTCCCCATCTCTGACTTGAAAGGTTGGACTAATATCTGAGTCCCCAAATGGCACCTAAGGACTTAATTTAATTTTAGAATACCTTTCCAGTGGTAGGACAATAGTATGACACTCATTCCAATTCACTATAGTGCCAACCATTCTCCTACACATATGTGCACACAAAAGTACCCACCCACTGTATTACCTGTGAGGAACCTGAGGGTATTTCAATCTGTGACCTCTGGATAATATGATTTCTATTGGTCCCTTCCTGTTTTGTCATGCTGTGACTCTTAAGGCACTATAATATTCCAAATATGGTTTCATTTAGGCAGGTGACTGGAGTATTTTCATTGCTTCCTGTTTCTTCCCTTCTGGATGTGATACTAATTACTGAAGTTTGGAGTCAAGGGTAAAGATGAGTGGCAAGGAAGTTACAACCCCAGCAACACTCTTCAATTCTTCTTTTAGGCTTAAAGTTAAGCTTTGAGGCATAGGCCTGACATAATAAAAGAATGTGTACTTTGAAGTCATCAGGGCAGATTTAGATTATTGAATTCTCCTTCTTGACAGCTGTGTTTACCTCAGTTTACACATTTGCAAACCAGGAATAAAAAATATCCCTGACCCCCTACCAAGACTGCTGTGGAATTAAATGGTTTAAGATATCCATAAATTGAAACACAAGAAGGGGAATCACATGGTCTTGCAACTACTAAGCTCAAGGACAGAAAGTACCAGTGATGGGGAGGGTGGGGTCTGCTTGTAAAAATTGCACGAGGGAAAAGATCCTAAAGGCATCACCACTGTGTGGATCTGTGTTTGAGAACTCATGTTAACAATGGATTCACCAGACAATGAGATATTGTGGAGGCTAGGCCTCTAGCTCTAGAAGAAGATTGACTTGGCCCAGACCATACCTTCCAGCCATTGCCCTTGGTGGGAAGTAGGAGTTGGCAGTGGGTACTCATATCTCATTACTGGCTGTGCCCAAGCCCTGCAGAAATGATTGTTGAACAAGGTCATCTTGCACTCAGGATTGGTTTCCCAGGCTTTCTTCTTATTTTTCTCTGAGTTCTTCTCTGAGCTCCTCTTGTGTTACCAACCCCATCATTGTCCTCTTCCCACATTGTCAGTACAGACATGTGATCCATTCTTGCATTGATTTACTGAGCAACACTATGATTGGGGTTTGCATTGCAGGACTTATTTTTCCAATTAGAGTTTAAAGTCAGTTCCAGATATATGTCTCTTTCTGCAGGAGGCAGAAATAGATGAGCAGTAGGTTTTCTTGTATTTATCAATTTAAATTGAGAAATCAAACTTGTCTTAGTTTTATACCATTTTAATTTATTACTATTTAAAAAGGATTAGAGAAAAAGTGGTTTATGATCCACTCTGGTGCATCTGTCTATGCTAGACTTCAGAGTTATGACCTTTTCAATTATTTATAGTCATGTCAATAAAAATGCTAGGCAAAATAGCACAAAGTAAACATTGGAATGCCAAAGGACCTCTAGCTCTGTGTATGTGTATGTGTGTGCATGTGGTGAAGATGGTTCTTAAAGTTAGAGTTTTGGATTATTGTGGTTTGTTAAAAGAATGTTATTTCTATTATCCTTTCTAATGGCTGTCTCCTAGTATGGTTCCCAGTTTACAGACAGATGGTAAAGGCAGAGACATTCCATCATTTCTCTGATGCAGTTAAGGATTTCAGCTCTTCATATTTTCCCATACCCTTTGGTAAAGAAGAAAATCACTATGTGTATTATAGAGCATGTTCAACTATGGGTATAATTCTGACAACATCTGAGGCTCGTTACAGTGTTCAGTGAGAAATAGTACACTAGAAAATTCCTGTTCATTGCACCCAAATTGTTATGATAGAATTTTGTAGTCTGAGAATGTAATGGACCATGTAGGCCATTTTTTTTAACTTCATTCCCATTTGATACTTAAATTCTCAATTATTGTACGTCTATTCTCTGATAATCCATAGTGACATAAGTGCCTAGAAACTTTTCCATCTTCATAGAGCTTTAACTATAGAAATGTATGTGTGGAAGCAAACTAAATTCCAAGAGGCTATACTAGACACCCAAAGAGAAAGTTTCATCATCCTTCAAGAGAGCTGTTTCCCTGGCAATTTGCTAGACATCCTAGACGTAGACACATTTACATCACTGTCTTAATTTACAGTGTTCATTATTTATATATTACCTATAAGATAAAGCATAAACTTTTAATAATATATGCATGCACCTTTAAAAATCAACCCTCATATTTGTGTTCAATCTTATAAATAGCCACTCTTCTCAATATGAAATATGCACACCATCCATATTGTTCTATAGTTATGTCTCTGCATAGTGTAATTCTCATCACTCTTCAAGGGCTAGGTAAGATGCCCCCTTTCATGTAAAGCATTTCCTAACCCCCCAAATTAAGTGATATTATTGTGCTTCTATTGTAGCATTTACAAGTGTGACATTTTCTGGAACTGTTTGTGGGCATTTATTTATTTTCCATCAGATTGCACCAGTACCTATCCTTTTCTTCACTCAGAAAAAAAGGTCTAATAGTGTATGTCTGTTGAATTAATTAATGAGTAATTGAATGAATGAATGCACCACAAATATTCATAAATGAATTAATGCAAAATTCCAAGTATGAATAATTAAGGCTGTATTCAGGCAGAACCAATTGCAAGGGTATATTAGGTGGCCTGGCAGGAGGATCAGGGGAGAAATAAAGGTAAGAAAGTTTGGGTTTAGCAGGAATATAGGATGACAAATCATCTATTCCACCAATGTTGAATGATAACCTGTTATTAAGGAGTTTAGAGTCTGTGACCAGGGAGTATGAACATCTTTATTTTCTTAGCTCAGGCAATTTACCGAACAGGGTAGCTCTGCTGTGTGCTTTTGGTCACTGATGATAAATTTAAGTTTCTTTTCCTTTTTAATAGCCCGTAAGCTGAAGAAACTTGGCAATCTAAAACTACAGGAGGAAGGAGACACTTCTAGTGCCGGCAGCCCCACTGAGGAACCAGCCCAGAAGATGACAGTATCACACATTGAAGGTTATGAGTGCCAGCCCATCTTTCTCAATGTCCTAGAAGCCATTGAGCCAGGTGTGGTGTGTGCTGGACATGACAACAACCAACCTGACTCCTTTGCAGCCTTGCTCTCCAGCCTCAATGAACTGGGCGAGAGACAGCTTGTGCACGTGGTCAAGTGGGCCAAGGCTTTGCCTGGTAAGGAAAAGGAAACAAGGGCAGGGAATGACGATCATATTTAGGGAACACTCCTGTGGGCAATGTAGTCATTAATTTAGGCAGTCCTCACTATTAAGCTATGGGGACAGGATTGCTATAATCCTCACTTTAAACAACAAGGAATTGAGACTCAGAAAGCAACAAGAAAGGCAGCATAATTTGAGTGTCCCAGATGACTCATGCTAATGTACAGCTGTCAGATCCTCTTGTTCAACATGCAGAATTGGTCAGCAAAAGGTACAATAATTATTAATCATATACACATACCTACATATGCCTTAAGATGCTCTTACATATACATACATATTTATGGCTAACTCCAGAGATAATCTTGATCCTGACAGTGCATCTTCAATGTCACTTTCAGGAGCTATACCACAGGACAACTTATATAGTATGAGATGATAAAAAAGAACACAGGGTTGGGCATTAGAACACTTGGATTCTTTTGTAAGGTACTGGGTATTGAACCCAGGTGTGCTTAACTACTAAGCCACATCTGCAGCCCTTTTTGTTTTGTTTTAATTTTTATGAGACTCTTGCTAAGTTGCTTAGGGCCTCCCTAAGTTGCTGAGGCTGGCTTTGAATTTGGGAACCTCCTGCCTCAGCCTACCAAATTACTGGGATTACAGGCATGTAACACAGTGCCCAGTAGAACACTTGTGTTCTAATCTTAGGTCTGCTGGTAACTTCACCTTCTCAGTCTGTTTCTCCAAATGTATAATGTGTAAGGAATGCTTTGGATGGAATTAATAGTTTTAAAATTTTGATTCAAGAAACCTTTAGTGCTCTATCATGGTGGAAAGAAAATTTATGTGATAATGAAATAATTGCCAAGTGTTCGTCTAACTTCTGCTTGGACACCTCCAGGAATGGAAAACTCCCCTCCTAGGATATCTGTTGTTTGAACAAGTCTGATTAATAAAATATTAAAGCTTAAGGAAGTGATCCTCTATCCAAGGATTCATAGACTTTCCATTAGCAACCCAAATTATTTATTTATCCAAAAACAATTGGGGATGTAGCTCAGTGGTAGAGCACTTGCCTAGCATGTGCAAGACCCTGGGTTCATTCCACAGGACCACAAAAATGTTTTTATGCAATTACCATGAATTAATATTTATAATTAAACATCAGTAAACTAAAAATTAAATTTAAGAAGCATTGTACCCAGATACAAGTAAAGCTATTGATTTAAAGGCAGTCTTTTGCCTGTGTCTCACTAACTCAGCTTGTCCCTCACTACTGCAGGTAAGCCCCCCTCTTAGTCTTGCAGAATCTTGTGGCTTCAAGTAAAACAGTTTGAAAACCAGTGAAGCATGTGCTCTATAAAGGTTCTCCAAATCCTGAGATTGTGATTCAAAATTCTTTTGAAATATCAGCAACCAAATATCCTTTTGTGAAGTCAAAGATTAACCTGCCTTCTAATAATACTTGCTATTCAGATGGAAAATTATAGTGAGAAGAGCAGTTACCTGATTTGATTCTCATAAGAATCCTGTAAAGTAAGGGTTCCTTCTTAAATTTTTCAAAGACAATGAAACTCTGAGAAGAGAGGTGATTGGCCTATAGTTACACAGCCAGAAAACAGTAGGGCCAGAACTTGAGCCCCCTGATTTCAAACATCCTCCTCATTCCACTCTATATTCTGTAGCACCTCAGCCATTCTGTAACTCTGAGATTTACAGTGAGGGGTCAAATCCTCACCACCAAAGGCCACTTGGGTCATATGGTGGGCTTGCTATTTTCAGAGACATTGCATGTGGGCCTTCAAACTCCTACTTTGTACTTCTACCTCACAAAGCCCAGTTGTAGCCATTACACTGTCTCTAATATTTTCCCAGGTTGGAAAGCTGTGGTTATCTAACCAGTGTGATCTCTGGGAAAGAGGCCCAAGGCCTCTGGGTGAATATGTACTGTGCCAAAACTGAGAGTTCACATAGACAGGAAAAAAATTACAATAAAGAAAAACGAGAAAGTTGTTTTAATTCTTCTTATTTATTTACCTGGATGTCTTGATGTCATGTGTTTGATAGACATTTATAGTTTAATCTTCCATGCATGGTGGTACACACCTGTATTCCCAGCAGCTTGGGAGGCTAAGACAAGAGGATCATGAGTTCAAAGCCAGCCTCAGCAAAAGCGAGGTGCTAAGCAACTCAGTGAGACCCTGTCTCTAAATAAAATACAGAATAGAGCTGGGGATGTGGCTCAGTGGTTGAGTGCCCCTGAGTTCAATCCCTGGTACCAAAAAAAATAGTTAAATAAATAAAATTTAATCTCCCTAAGCCATAACCAAATACTTAACATGTGTCTATTTATAGGGTGCATAGATTTTCATAAATGGGATCCTCAAAATTCTCCTCTGAATCATAGGGACAATTATTTCCATTTTACATGCCACACCTCAAAGAGGTTAACTAACTTGCTACACTGGTCACTTAACAAATGGAACCAAAAATTGAGCTCAGACCCTCTGATTGCTAATTCAGTCATCTTGAATATAATCTACTGCAAATAACTATGGCAGAATTTGTATAACAGGACCACTGGCTTTCCTTGGCTCAAGCCTTAGGAGGAAAGCCCTCTTCTTACATTAACAAATCTTCAAGCCAAACTCAGCTCACCATCTAGTTTGCCAGAGTAAATGATCTCTAACTCTGAGTCATTTAGAAGAATAGCTTTAAAAGAAAACTGATTACCACATTCATAAGGACTGCCATTCACATTGTCAATAATTACCTCTAGTTCAAGTAATTTGTTCATCCAACAGATTGAATTCCTATCCTTTGAGAGGCACTGTGCTAAGCACCTAGTCAGATTTTTTTTTTTGTAAGTTTTCTGTGATGGTAATGTCTGGAAATTGCCTACTAGGACACTTGGCACATTAATAAATTCTAACTATAAATGAAAGCCAAGCAAATAGATTGTATGTACACAGTATATTTAGAATAAGATGTATCTGGTTTGGAATGCTAGCTATGTACTGGTTATGTGCCTGCAAGCAAATCACATGTCTTCTTTGTGCTTCTTTCTTTACATTTGTAGTCTTGAGTTCTAGGCCACTTCTCTCACTAAGCTTAATCCAACCTACCACTACCCTTCCAAGAAGCTCATGCAGGGACCCCAAGTTTGAACTGTCTTCTTTGAAAACCTTGACTGGCAGGTGCAATACAGCAGCAAATATTTCTAAACCAGTCTTGCTTTGAGTCTGTTATCCCAGACTAGATGTGGGCCTTCAAGTTTCCACAGCAGATTGCTAATAAGGATTGGATTCTAATGAGAAAACAAAGAAACTGCCTCTGCTCCCTAGCCTGTTTGGTGGATTTTAAAACCTCAGAAGGGCTCCTCTCTAGTTCTCCAGAATACCCAAACACATTGCCAAATAGGTGTTGAGTGAATGTGTGCCTACAGAAATATGTAGGGCTACTGTTACCTCAAGCCATACCTTGGAAACCATGCTATCTGAGCAGGCCATTGTGCAAGCTAGGCATAGAGTTAGATGTTGTAATCAGATTATGCCTATAGGAAAATTGGCCATCCACAGTGCTAATGTGTGCCAGTCATTAGGTTTGCAAGCTGAGCAGTTTTCACTAAGGACTGTTAGTACGATAGTCATTTTCATCTCTTACATTAGTTTTCTGGTGTCTCGTGGTGGGAGGAAGCATCTGTATAGACAATTTCTTTACTAACTTTATAATTTAATCTTCATCCCTCCATCATCCCTCACAGTCATCCCTCACATTCACACACTTCACTAGAAGATCACGATTCCCCCAGCCAAAGTATTGTTGTTTTGGGGTTTTAGGGGGTTTTTGCTTATTGGTTTGTTTTCTGTTTGTTTTTGTTTGGGTTTTTTTTTGTTTTGTTTTGTTTGGGTTTTTTTTTTTTTGTTGTTGTTGTTGTTGTTGTTTGCTGTCTACTGCCTCCTACTCCAGAGGTTCAGGGTACAAAATCCCAGGCCACTTTCTCAAGGAATCTCAGATATTGCCCTCGTGGACCCTGTATCTTGTCTCTTACTGGGAAAGGTCGGTCTCAGGCATTCTGTAGTATGGGAAAGCTCCAGGCAGGAAATTGTCTGGGTTCTGAGGATCCAGTCAGTCTGTTAGCATGTCAGTATCATCAAGGTAGAAAGCACAGGTCTAGGAGTTGAGATTACAGCCAGGGGTATGCTGTGAAAGACTCTAGCATCCCTGATCTCTGGAAGATGGGAGCTAAAAGAAAAGGGAAGTGGAGATGTGAGGGAGTGCAGATGCCAACCAAGCAGAACAATATGTCTGGGTAGTGAAGTCTTCAGACTCAAGCCTATGGCAAAGGAAGGTTGGTGACCTTGGTAGCTCCTGAGGTGAGACCTTCAGCAGTGGAGCAGAAAAAGCATTGGAGCAGAGAATCAAAACACCTGGGTTCCAGATCCAGTTCAGCCACATATAGACTATGTGACCTTGACCAAGTCAGTTAATTTGTCTGGCCCTCAGGTTCCTTGTTGATAAAATAAGTGTCACATCACCTACCTTCCAGGGTTATTATGAGGATCAAATGTGGTCATCAATAGGAAAGTGAGAAACTTGATCTGAAGTCAAGACAGAATTCTAAATGAAGTCAAGCAAAACAAAATTTCAGATAATTATGACTTTATTGGGGAAAAGAAAAGGGGATACTGGTAGGGATGAGGTCTGAGACAATGACTTTATAACTTTAAGCATTCAACTGTTTTGCAATCTTCAGGGAACATGGCTATGTCTATTCTACCCATGTGCTATTTCAGAGGTAGCTTCCAGAAGGGTCTTGTTTTCTAAGCTTAAGGGAAGTCATTTGGATATTACTTAATTCCCATTTTTTCAAAATGGAAATAAAATTGAGGGCTCTTAACCTATTTGTTTAATATTTCTCAAATGCCCAGTTAAACACCTGAATCATGGTATGTACTAAGAAAGCAAAGATCAATTAGAAGATATGACTCCTGTCTTCAAGTTGCTCCAAGGCTTTCAGGCAGAAAACATGCATATAGATGGATTTCAGGGCTGTGAAATTGTCACTGTAATTGGCTAGGGCTACAGTACATGCAATGAGCAAGTAAAAGAAGAATAATTATTTTGCTTGGATGAGTTGGAAAACGCTTCAGAGAGGAGGTGGCCTTTGAGTAAAGACTTGAAAGATGAGTAGGTGTTTATCAGATGGAAGGCTTTTGGAGGGGGAACACAGGCAAGACAACTATCTATTCAGAAGTAGCAGAGCTGTAGAGGCCTTGGAAAGGATGAAGTTTTCAGTATATTTTAAGTTTTTCAAAAGAACTAGGATCTAAATTAACTGAAGGCAAGTTGCAAGAAATTAGTCTGGAGAAGCAGACTATAAAGGGCCTGTTTGTATATAAGTGAAGTAGGCTGAGAATGGCAAGAGTGTAGAAACTATTAAGTATAAAAGAATGGAGAGGAGGTATATGGGGTAGAAAGAAGGTCAGAGAAAAGAGAGAGAGCCTGTAGGTGGTTTAAAGAAGGCCAGTGGCTGTCAAGACATTCCTCCTATATGATAATATATAGTAATATCCCTTTCCCAAGATTGTTACCAGGATAAAATCAAACTGTAGCTAAGAGAGCTTTGTAAACTTAGAAGTGCTGTCCATGTGGAAGAACTGGTTATTATACTGTATCTTCAGAAAGGTGTGGTGATCAAAAGCATGGCCTTTGGAGTCTGATTACTTGGCTTTGGAACTTGATCTGCCAGTTAGTAGCCATATGATCTTGGACATGTTATTGACCCCTCTGTGACCCATTCCTACTGATTTGCAGAATGGGGATAATAAGAATATCTATTTTATCCATTGTCATGAGAATTAAATGAAGTAATATAAGTAAAGTGCTCAGAAAGGAATTCATTCATTATAAGTAGTCAATATTCAATTATTATTCTCTTCCAACTGACAATGGCCTTTTGGCCTCCATCATGATCTCATTTGAACAGTTCAGTGAAGTAGGGAGGGCAAAGAATATTATCCTTACCATATAATTTGTGTTTTTTTTTCATCACTCCTCAGAAGCCAGTACTGATGTTCCCTGGGGCTTCTCAAGGGCTGCCTGAGTACTAGAGATTCTCAGTTCAGCAGAGGTAAAGACTTAGCTCAGTCCATCAATGTCTGCACTGACCACTGCCTTTGTGCCTTCTTTTCTAGGCTTCCGCAATTTACACGTGGATGACCAGATGGCAGTCATTCAGTACTCCTGGATGGGACTCATGGTGTTTGCCATGGGCTGGAGGTCCTTCACCAATGTCAACTCCAGGATGCTCTATTTTGCTCCTGACCTGGTTTTCAATGAGTAAGTATTCCTGGGACCAAGTCTCATATAGTTTCCTATTTTTAAAATAATAATAGAGACATCTCAAATGTTTTGGTATAACTAAATTGGATGGATATGGAGTATCTAGCCCATGGTAGGCAAGAAATTTAAAAAGGGAGTCCCTTTTTTATTCCCCCTTTTCCTAATGATGATAATCTTATGTTTACTGTCTGAGATCCTTCAATTGTATTGTGAATGGAGCTGGCCAGAATTATCATCCCAAAAACCTTGAGCTAGTTTTGCCACAGAGAATCTTTTCAGTCAGGCAGGAGTTGAGCTTCCCTCTTGGTCAGCCTTTAACCCAGAAGAGCCTTAAAATAAAACCTCCAGGCAGTAGTTCCTGGTAGCACAGCACTGCTATGCAAGAGAGAGTAAGTGTCCCCAGTTGCACCCTCTCAACCCAGCCGCCCCTGGTAGCCAGAATCTAAGAATAACCACTGGGCTTTTGGCATGACCTGCGTTGTGGTTTCCAAATCTCCAAAAAGTTACCTATGATGCCATCTTCTGGGCAAGACCTTGAAAAGCCCCCCTAACTGTTCATGTCCAACCCCCATGCCCCTGCTGCCCTCCAGTGATTGAATCAACTCCTTGAGCACATGTTCAACCTTCTTTAGAGTCTTGAGACCTTTGGAGTGTTGCCCAGAGACAACTGGTTATTTTCTGAATCCTTATTTCTTTCTTTGTTTCTATGTAAGCTTGTGGCATCCCACTTCAGCTTTCTGGCTGAGTCTCACCCATTTTATCCAGAGGTATCACAGGGCTACCCATGGTTCAGAGTCCTAGATGCACCAACTCCCAGAGTTCCTGAACCCTATTGAGGCCTACTTCCCCATCTTATTATATTAGGGCTTGCAAAGTCTCTGCAAACATCTGGACCAATGTTTCTCAACATGAATGCTGTTGACATTTGGGGAGGAATTTTTTTTCATTGTGTAAAATGTTCCTGCATATTGGAATATGTTTAACATCTCTGGTACCTGCCTACTAAATATTAAACATAAATACAGTCACTCTGACAGCCTGACTGACCCACATATTTCTAACACCTACTGAGTAGACAGTGAACCCCAGTTGAGGGACAATAATTGATGGCAGTCTCCTCAAAATACTAACAGAGGGACTAAGGCCCAAAGAAAAAGATAATGGGGGAACTGGTCCAAGCTGGACCAAGCCATATGCCATTCTCTCTGATTCAAAATCCTATCATTATCCCCATTTTCCCCTTCTTTCCCTTTTTTGCAGGGAGCATATGTTGTAAGGCTAAAGGGCTTGAATCCTAATTGTGACCTCAGGGAAATTACTGAACTTCTCTGAGCCTCAAATCTTACCTGTAAAATCTTAGTGTCACCTCCCTACATGTCATTTATTGAGCACTTACTATATGCCAGGAACTATGCTCAGTGTTTTCCAATCTTCATTTCCCACCTTATCCATTTTTGTATCCCACCTACCTCTATTCTCCTTCCTGAATTCCATTCCTGCCTCTCCTTTTCTGACCTCCCATCACCTTCCCCTTTCCTTCCTTTAACTTTCTGTCAATTCATTTTGCCCTTTTCCATATTTCCTTTTCCTTTCCCTTCTGAATTCCTTACTTGCCTTTTCTCATTCTCTCTTCTTCATTCCCTACCTTCTCTGTCTCAGGAGCCTGCAGCAATATGCTAGGAATCCTTCATGCCAGCACCATAATTTGAGCGGTAAAAAGGTTGCAGTGTTGTCATCAACAGAGGCATGGAAGTACAGTGGAGATCAGAGAAGGGCCAGGCTCCAGAATCAGCAGGTCTTATTGAAAAATTCCCCAGGGTGATGGAGCTTAGAGCAACACTGTTCTGGTCAATTGATTTGTGATACTATCTAAACACTTCCTCTTTCTAGTTGGAATTCAGCCTGAATTGAATTATTCTGCAGCACCTGCCCCCTTTTTTCTTTATCCAGGAGACCCAAGATCTGTCTGAAATAGGTTGCTGAGCTTCCACCCACACAATGCCAAGCCCGCTCAGCTTGTGGAACAGGCTAGTGGCTTGGAAACCAAAATGTCAAACCACAGACTTTAGGCTCCATCTGGGAGGTCTTTGTCCCCACCACTTAAGTGGGTGTCAAATCCCTTTTTCTTGACATGGTACACAATCAATTACTGTCTTACACACACACACACACACACACACACACACACACTTGATTTTTGAAGTGCCAAACCTGGAAGGCCTACTAGCAGAAAGATACTGTATCTTCCCTTACAAGTATGCGATGACCCATCATGGGACAGAGGGGTTGCCTCCTCCCCATGCCTTGGCCACTTCCCCATATAATTTATAGGTGATAATGTGATAATCTGTTCACAAGTCACCATAATAAAAGCAGCTCACATGTGTTTACAGCTCCCAAACTGTGGCAAGGAACAGCCAGCCTGTGAGGGAGTGGTCTCCCCTTCAGCAGGAGACATTTAGATTCAGACATTCAGAAAAACTTCCTGGCAGACATGGAAGCACTAGAACTCATTTTCAAAGGACAACATGGAATCTCTATTGCTGCAAGTTTTTAAAGAAATGGTTAAATTTGTACTATGAGAAATGACTTTCAAACCAAGAGCCAGTCAGGGGTGTTGACAGGATAGACACCTGTGGTCACTTGCAAATCCTGTGTCCTTATGTGAAGTGCTGATTGCTGGATCCTCTCTCATAGAAATCCTTCAAGTTTGGCTGCCTTGGAGGCAGGTTCTGCCTCTTGCTGTAGCTGGGATACTAGAACTGTAGTCAGGGAGACCATGTGCCTGCCCCATTGTGTTCATTTGGTTATGCTTTCCTGTCCCTGACTCAGGAAACAGAGGGGGCATGGAGACCTGGAAATTCCATGTGCTAACCCATATCCTGGCCAGGGAAGATGAGTAGTTAATTATCAGGATGCCAGGATTTTAGAAAAAAAGAACAGATTTGTTCTTTGTCAATGAAGCACCAGCAGGACAAATAGACTTTTTTTGAAGAAGCCAAGGAAGGGAGGAAAAACTAGAGATATTTCCTCTGGGCTTTTTGGAAGCCTCCCCTGATTCCTCTTCTTCCTCTGTATCTCCTTCACAGGTACCGCATGCACAAGTCCAGAATGTACAGCCAGTGTGTCCGAATGAGGCACCTCTCTCAAGAATTTGGTTGGCTCCAAATCACCCCCCAGGAATTCCTGTGCATGAAAGCATTGCTACTCTTCAGCATAAGTGAGTACCTAGAGGCACAGGGAATGCCTGTGTGGTCACAAAGACTGAGGGGGGGGCCACTTTTTCCATCAAAATATTATCAGGGAGGAACCAGCTCCTGGACATTTCCCTTCTTCCCTCCCCCCACTACATCAGCATCTTTTTCCCCAACAAAGACCAATTTCATGGCTACAGATCAATTTCTTTGGTGGACTCGAGCCTCCATCAAGTCTTAATCTACCTGTAGTCTCTCCTTAAGACTAGGTGTTTTGACTGGTTCTAGCACGCCTCTGATTTTTTTCCCACATTTTCTGGGATAAACAGGCATGAACCATCCCACTGTGTATTCCTTGCAGAGTAGTAGAGCAGGAGGGATTGTCTCCTGGAAGACATTTTCTCTTCCACCAACAGGAGGAAGTCTATGTTAGCAGCTTGTTTGGCAGCCAAGCAGCCTTTCTTCAATGTCTCTTCTAAGAAGAGTGCTATCTTAGCCTGTGTGAAAAAGAAAGGAGGCATGATTTCATATTCAGAGCCCTGTGTTTTAATTCTCTCAATCAGAGCTGAATGATGAACAACATAAAAACTTAGATCCTAAGAAATGGGTACTTGAGAAGACTAGCAAAAGAAAAGTTTCAATGAATTTTATTTGTTTCACTCCCTTCCGATTGGGTCCAGCTCTCCTTTTCCCTGAGATCTCCCTGGCAGACTGAAGGCCCCAGGCACACAGATTTTAATTGTCAGTGAGCCAAGTAGATGGTTCCCTCCCTGTGGGGGTGGGGGTCAAGTTTGTGGTCAGAAAACTTGGTGCTTTGTCTAATGCTCCTTCGTGGGCATGCTTCCCCTCCCCATTCTGTCTTCATCCCACATCAGTTCCAGTGGATGGGCTGAAAAATCAAAAATTCTTTGATGAACTTCGAATGAACTACATCAAGGAACTCGATCGTATCATTGCATGCAAACGAAAAAATCCCACATCCTGCTCAAGGCGCTTCTACCAGCTCACCAAGCTCCTGGACTCTGTGCAGCCTGTAAGCAAATGATGGAGGGTGCTTTATCAGGGAGAGCAGCCTGATAGAGCCAAGTGATAATAGGCTTCTGGATGGTCTGGCACCACCTGTTGGGAGGTGCTTCCATTTCCCTCTGGCTTTGAGTGTGGTCCAGGAAGAAAATGCGATGGAGAAGAAAGGAACTCAGGTCACAGTGTTCCAGCTGGATGTTGTGAAAGGGGTGGAGGAGTGAATAGAGCAGTTGGGACTCAGAGAAGAAGCTTAAAGCACATGAATTCTCTAGTCAGACAAGACAGACCTGGATATTTTTCACTTCTTCCTTGAGTCATGTGCATGTGAATTTGCCTCTGTGTGTGGTGTGGTGTGTGTGTGTGTGTGTGTGTGTGTGTGTGTGAGAGAGAGAGAGAGAGAGAAATGGGAAATGGGGGGCCTGTACTGTGGAAGAGGAACACCCAGTTCTGAGTCACAGAGCTTGAAATGGTGTAAGAGATCTCTTGGGAGCCCCCAATTACTCCCCAGAGACAATTTAATACACACACACACACACACACACACATATACACACCACACCACACACAGAGGCAAATTCACATGCAAGACACACACACACAGGCAAATTCACTCATGGGGCAGGACCAAGGATAGACAAGGGGACAAAATGCTAAAAGTCTTGGAAATCAGAGGTGGGGGTAGAGTCTGGCAGAAATAACTCCTTATCAACCTTGTTTTCTCTTTCTCTTACTGTCCCCTGCAGATTGCAAGAGAGCTGCATCAGTTCACTTTTGACCTGCTAATCAAGTCCCACATGGTGAGCGTGGACTTTCCGGAAATGATGGCAGAGATCATCTCTGTTCAAGTGCCCAAGATCCTTTCTGGGAAAGTCAAGCCCATCTATTTCCATACACAGTGAAGCTTTGGAAGCCCCCATTTTCTTCCCCCACCTCACTCCCCTTTTCCAATGTCTTCTGCCTGTTATAACTCTGCACTACTTCTCTGCAGTGCCTTGGGGAATTTCCTCTATTGATGTACAGTCTGTCATGAACACGTTCCTGAGTTCTATTTGCTGGGCTTTTTTTCTCTTTTCCTTCTTGCCTCCCTTTCTCATCCTCCATGGCAACTTCACACTCTGCTCCCTGTTGTGGCTCCTATCTGTGTTTTGAATGGTGTTGTATTTCTTTAAATCTGAGATGATCCTCATGTGGCCCAGTGTCAGGTTGTGCTTGTTTACAGCACTGTGCTGTGTGCCAACCACACAAACATTTACTTACCTTATGCCATGGGAAGTTTAGCAAGCTAAAAGTATCTGAGGAAAAACAAACTAACAAACAGAAAACAAAAAAAAAATTAAAAATAAAAAAAAACCTGAGAGGACATTTTCCTCAAAATAAATAAATTAATAAGCAGAAATCCCCAAAGAAGCCAACAAGTCACTAGAAGGTAAAAATTGCAGGTCCGCGGGGAGTCACTGTTTTTGTTCATCCCCTCCCTCCAGGAAGACTTTAGCTTTTCCCAGTGACTATTGCCATTAAAGGACAGGGTGACCCCAGAGAGGATCTGGGGGCACAGAGAGAGGAGGAAACAAGTAGGGCAGTTGGATCACCAGTACCTGCCCACAGCCTTGGTCCCTGAGGGCTAGACTGCTCAACTGCAGTGCAATTCATTATACTGAAAATGTGCTTCTTGTTTGAAAACTTGTCTGCATGTGAATGCCTTCCCCCTCAAACCCTTCTCTCTCTCTCAACCTCTGCCTCCACCCTCCAATCAAATTTCAGTAGCTTTTCAAAGAACTTCAAATGAAGTGTTCTCTTTAGCCTAAACTTGACCACTTCCACTGAAGAGTCAGATCAGTGAGAAGGAGAGGAGAGATCTGACCCATTGGAAGGATCCTATAAATTCCAGTTCTGCATTCCCATGCGTGATCCAGGGAGGAGCTTGCATCTGGAGTCAGAGAAGAAGGAAGTGATGGCTTGGCTGTTCTGCTTAGGAGACAGTACAGTTGATCCCTTGATGCTACCTTCTTTACCTCCACCTTTAAAAGACCTATGGACTCTATGTGGCCACAAGCTCCCTCCACCCTTCCTTGAGTGTTTTGTAGGCCACACTGCATTTCAGTCATGGTGGTAAAGCTTATTCACTTCTTTAGGCATGTTCACCGATTGTCTGCTAAGATCCCTCCACACTATGAAGGCTAGCAGGCCAGAAGCCCTGACATCTGTCTCTAGATGCTTGTAGTCTCAGACATCTTACCAAGTGTCTCTTATCAACATTTAGTTTGTTGGAGCCCTTAGAGAAACCCAAAAGAAGGCATCGAAGGGATCAGACAAACTGGGCGTCTTGCCCTTGTCATCCAGAGATGAAACTCTCCAATAAATGGAGACATATCTACTTCCTTCTTCAAAGCAGCTAAAGGGGCTACCCAGATCAAGGTGGAATACCAGGGTTAGAAGAATGAAGACACTAGATCCAGAAAACCTGAAATGCTCTCCTTGCCACCCAGCATATCTGCCTGAAGAACTCATGGCAATAAGCAAGCAGACACCAAGAAAAGACTTTGACTATTAAATAAAGCCTTCAGAGGCAAAGCCTAAACTCAGAATGGCACAAGTTTACTCAGCCCCCTCCTCTGCTGCTGACCCTGGGCTCTGACATTGACCATAGTTACTCAGATTCCCCACCATTGTTGCTACCTCTATGTCAGAGGGGCATGCAAGACCACTGAGACTCTCTACAGAACCATTGCTTCCTTTGGAAAGGTCTGGCTGTTGTGGCACTGATAAATAGGCTGCCACCCATAAACTCAGGGTATGCCCCTGGGTCACTGGTTTCATACAGTCCTTTGGCACACCTCCGTTCTCTGGACTTTGTTCCCCAACCCTGAATGTGGGGTGGGGAGGATGTTCACCTATTTTCTCTTCTTGGCCCCTGCCTCCTCAATTAGCTCCTAACATCATTGGATAAACTCAAGAAATCAAGGGCCAGTCACCAAGCTGCCCATTTTAGTTGGTTTATTCTGCTGGTTGAGAAGATAGTTTTCTGAGTGACATGATACTATTCACATGAGTTTCCGTCCCTGATTTCTGTGTTGATATTAATAGCCAAAGGAACTTGCAAAACAGCTTCTTTAAATAACAAGGGAGAAAGGAATCTAACATGAGTGATATGCCAATCCAAGACTGGTGGACAAAAACTGAAGCTGATAGGTTCCTTTCTGGGATAGGCTAGATTCTGATTTTCTTTGTGATGACACCATCTGGCCTATGTACAGGATCACTTTTTAGCTGTCTTAGACAGAAAAAAAATAACATCCACGACTCCTTTCAGTTAAGCTAGGTTACACTTTAATAGTTACTTTACATCTGTTTTGATTTTCATCTTTTGTGGCACACGGATTCAATTATATCATTCTAATACCTCTCCTTGTAAATACTAGAGGCTCTCCTTTCCATTTCTCTATCAAATTTTTCATCTTTATGGATTTCCCAGTCTTGACTTTTGTCTTCATGAATATATGTTTTTCATTTGCAAAAGCCAAAAATCAGTGAAACAGCAGTGTAGTTGAAAGCAACAACAATTGGATTACTCTGAATTTCCAAATGACAAAAATAGGGAAAAAGAGCCTAAACAAGGCTTTAGGCCTACTGATTCTGCACTGGGGTTTGAGTGAGCAGAGGAGGTATTAGCTTGGCTTGGTTCTCCCACAGATGAAAGAAGAATACTTTTTTTTTTCTTTTGGTCATTGATATTCCAACCAGTGTGACTGACAGAAGTCTCATTTCACATGCACTCTACTCTACAAACAGAGTTGATGTGGTTTGTACACTGTGCTCACCTGTGAAGGACTGGCCACCCAGACCCACTCACCTGGTGAGCTAGAAGATGAGGATCACTCACCGGACAAGTCAAGGGGACCATCTCCAAAGAGGTGTGCAGTGTTTGATGGGGATGTAAAGTGAGAAAGAGAAAAAGAGGGAGTATCGTGGAGAAGGCCCCATCTGTGCTGGGCAGCAGATAGCTGCCAAGGTCACGAACTCTAGTCAAAGAAGAGAGTCGTGTGGCAGTTTCAGCCCATTCATTGGGCAGCTCACTGGGTCTGGCCTCTGAGCTGACGTGGGGGTTGAATTCTTTTTCCTTAGATTTTCTATGCCACATACAATATCGTTGTTCTTGGAAAGTTCATTATTTTTTTAAATTACCTTACTCTGAGAAAGGGAGTTTTTGAAGGATTCTGTCATATATCTTTGAAAAAAAGAAAATCAGTAATGCATATATTTTTATGTATGTTCACTGGCACTAAAAAAAAAAAAAGAAAGAAAAAGAAAGAAAAAAAAGAAAAAAAGTTTCACTCTGTCCTTTGGGTAGTTGCTGAGGTTAATTGTTCAGGTAATGAAATAATGTGCTGATGCTCAAATCCCTCTCTGTCCATACTCTACTTCTATATACATGTAGACATATATAAACAATATATTTGTATTTGACTTGTACTTTCAAGAAAATGTCCACCATCCACATGACACTGACACTACACAAATGACCTACCTTTGAGCTTTGAGTAGCTTCTAAGTGTTTGTTTCATTAGGCACAGCACAGACGTGGCCTTTCCCCATTCTCTCCCTTGATATCCAGCAGGGCACAAAGGCCCAAGCCACCCCCTGTCCCCCTCCTTAGCCGTATGCCAGTGCTGCACTTCAGGAGACTCTCTCCAGACAGCCCAGTAAATATCCCTGCATGACCCCTGCATAGTCCTGGAAAAGCAAGAGGCTGACTACTGATTATTCTGTGCCAGTTGCCCAGGTGAGAGGGCTCTGGGCCGAGGGCATCGCTTTAGTGCTTAACCCACTTTTAGGGGGTTCACACGAACCAGGAATGCCAAAGCACCACATCAAATCCCAACTTAAAGTCAAAAGAAGCCATTTTACATGTGAAATTTCTTGGAAAAGGAAGTTCTTACCCCTGTTGCTTTTATAGGCAGATCTGTTCTCACCACTGATCTCTTTGAAAAAATTTTGAAAGCAGTTTTTTAAAAAAAAGACAGAAAAAGAGATGAAAGCATCACATTATGTAACCAAAGATTACATTGTATCTGCTAAGATACCACAATTTTTAAGGGCAGGGAGGGAGCAAGCATTAGTGCCTCTTTGGTAAGCTATCCAAAGACAGACTAAAGGACTTTGCTGGTGACTGACTTCTAAGAGTTTTGTGGGATTTTTTTCCCTTCACAAAATACATATTTAGAAGAGTTGAAGATAATTTGGAAAAAAAAAAAAACGGGATTCTGGGTCCTTCATTAAGTGATTTTATAAGCAGAAGTAGCTTTCCTTTACTCTAGTAGTTGCTGAGCAAATTCTTGAAGCTCCATCATTGCATGGTTGGAAATGGAGCTGGTCTTGGCCACTGTGTTTGCTAGTGCCCATGTTAGTTTATCTGAAGATGTGAAGCCCTTGCTGAGAAGGGGAGCATTTAAAGGACTAGATTTTGCACTAGAAGGACAGCAGGCAGAAACCCTCATTTCTGCCCAGTTTGGACAGCACAAAAAGTTCTCTGCAGTTTAAGGCAGAAGGTTGAAATATATTGTAAATGAGTATTTGTATCCGTGTTTCAAAATTGAATTATATATATAGAGATATAAAGTGTTCTAATAGCTTTACCTTTCTCTGCACCTTTATATTTGGTTCCAGGTCATATCTGATGCCATGTACTTGTGAGAGAGGCTGCAGTTACATTTTGGAAGCTCTCTCAGAATGGACAAGACACTTGGATTGATCAGATAACTAAAAGATCTCTGCCCCTATTGGGCCTGATGCACAGGCCTTGCAAAGGGGTAGAGGGGGGAAAAGGGTAGGGTATGTGATGTATTGCACTTTACTTGCCTAAGACAGATGAATGTGGAAAGGGTGGTGAAGACTCATTGGACCTGGCTATTTACCATAGGGAATACCCAGACATGGGGTCAAAAGCCCACCTGAATGATTGGCCAATGGCCCCCTGATGGGACCTGAGTTATTGGAAGAACAAAGGGTATTCCTTGGTCTTCACCATTCTTGTGAGAGAAAGGCAGTTGCCTGTAGTTGGGAACCTGGAGCAAGTGCTCCATCTTTCAACCAATTCTCTCCCCTGTGATTGAGGTGCTCTTGCTACTGGGTGTCTGTGTGCTCTAATTCTGGTTTTGGATATGTTTTGTAAAGATTTTGAAAATTGAAAATGTGTTTTTCTCTGTTAAAACTTGTCAGTGTACTAGAAATTGTATCTCTGTAGGTAAAGGTCCATCCCTGCCCATGGGTAGAGGTGTTTTTCTTCAATTAAGAGTTTGACGCTGGGGTCTGTTGCCCAGAGCCTCCCAACCCTCAACCATTTCTAGGTGAAGGCAGAAAAATCCACATTGGTTATTCCTCTTCAGACATTTCAGCCAAGATCACACATCACTTGGAATTCTCCTAGTCCCCAAAAGAATGGTAGATATTTGAATCTAGCGGGTGGACTTTCAGAGTGAATAACAGCTTTTGACTGAGCTTTAATGTGACTCTATTAAATTTGGTTGGAAAGTATGTATTGATTGATTTTCAGTCCCAATTCATTATAACAGAGGTTCTGCTTCCTTTTCTTGATTCACTTGTCTTTTAGCCTTTTTGGAATTAAATAAGAAGCTATGGAATAGGTGACCCTTGTGGCCCAAAACAGTTCTCACATAATCTACTTGGCAAAGACCATTACATAGTTGCATATTCCATTGACCCCCAAAGACTGGAACATACACATATGCATACCCAAAGGAAAAACTCTTCCAAAATGTTGCTGTTTCTCTGGTGGTGCCCTCCTTGGCTGCTGCCTCACAGTTTGGGTCCCTGTAACAGGCCAAGCTAGCAGTCTCTCTCATCCTTAGCCCTTGGTGCAAACTGTCCTGCAGTGAAGTGCCTATGGGGTTGTTCTATTTCAGAAGCCACTTGGGTGCTGAGAGCAGCCACCACTGGAATGACCCAAGAAAAGAAAAAAGTGCCCCCTTAACCACCCAGTGACACCTTTCTGCTTTTCCCTAGACTGGACATTGATTAGGGAGTGTCTCGGACGGACATAACATTCTTGTGCTGTCCTTGAGATTAATTTGGCAGCCCAAGGGAGCAGACTATGTAACCAGAGATAAGAATTAATTTTCAATGTTGAGAGGAAAATGAGAGAGAGCATTATTCAAAATAATTTTAAAAGAAACAAATTAATTTTGCTTGAAAGTTCTTTCGATGGGGCTTCAGTTCTTACAGTGGCACTTAGCCTCAACTGGGCAGCAGGACCAGCCACAAGCGCTAGTGTTCTGTTCTCTTTTTGTAATCTTGAAATCTTTTGTTGCTCTAAATACAATTAAAAACGGCAGAAACTTGTTTGTTGGAATACATGTGTGACTCTGGGTTTGTCTCTGCGCCTGCTTTCAGAAGTGTCATCCATTGTATAAAATATTGGCTGGCTGGTCTGCCAGCGAAAACTTGGCCACAGCCCCTGTTGTGGCTGCAGGCTCAAGTTATTGTTAACAAAAAGACCCGAGAAAAGCTGCTAATGTCCTCTTATCACCGTTGTTAATTTGCTAAAACATAAAACAATCTAAAATTTCAGATGAATGTCATCAGAGTTCTTTTAATTAGCTCTTTTTATTGGCTGCTTTTATTGAAGTTGAGAGTTGGTATCATGCCCAGTGGCCTTTTATGCTACTCTGATTTTCATATATTTGTAACAATCTTCACACAGGGGTTATGAATTTGCCTTGCATTGACCTTAGCATAGGCTAACCTGGGACCACCAAAATCACAAAGGATCTGGGCTACAAAGCACAGATGGGCACTGGCAGCCCATCACAACCTTTTACACACACAAAAAAAAACCCTGAGTTTAACAGCCTGAAGAGAGCTGCATAAAGCCCAGCTGCTCACCCTCATCCTCATCCTAGTGGGAGTATAAATTAATGGCATCACTGCCCAGTTAGAGCCAAGTTTCAGATAAAGAATGGGCACATTTGCCTCCTTACTTTTTCCAGGGTCGTACCATCTTTGACCATGCAGGTAAAATCCAAGTCAGCCTTCTTTTGTGTTCTTCAGTTCAAGCAAGGTCCCTTCCTGTTGCCTCTTGGCGCAAATGAGATGAGATTCCCAAATTGGATCTAGGCTTGATAGAGGCCATAGATGAGGTGTGATAGGTATCTTAGAGAATAATAAGAAAAGTCTCTATGCCTCAGTGTCCTCACCTGTGAAGGATGGTTACAATGCCTCCCTCCCAGGATGAATTGGGGATCCAGTGAGAACATATGTGACACAGCTGGTGGGCTATTTTCTCTGGCTATGCTCCCTGTTAAAATGCCAGAACCCCTGAGAGAGATTCCACATTGAACCATGTTTATCATTGACCACCTCAGAGACAGGGATTTCTCAAATTTTTCCTGAGATCAGCATGTGATGGAGAGGAGCACAAAACAAAACAAAAACCCAAAACAACAGAGATTGCTGAGATGTGTGTTTGTGTATCTAAGTTACAGAGAAAGAGGATGTATGTGTTTGTGGGTTATATGTGTAAATCAGAGCCTGCCTCCAGAGAATCCCCCTGAGAATCATTGCTTAGGTCCTCTTCTATTGCATCTACAGAGTATGATCTAAAAGCAGCTCTACTTGGCTTCACTCATCAAGACAGCAACTCTAAATCAGCTCCTGTCTAAACAGACAAGGTGGCTAGCATCTATCATAGATTTTTCCAAAGAGTAGAAAAATACAGAAGTCAGGGTGTCAGAGGACACTTAAACTGTTGAAAAAAAAAAAGCCTAGAGGCAGGAATCCTATATTTTCTCATGGCTATGCAACAAATGCTTAATGAGGATTCTGGCCTGCTGTTCACTGTATGATACTAAGCAGTCCTCTGCTCTTTTCTGGACCTCAGTTTTCTTGTCTATAAAATCAATGTGTGTTGGAAGGTATGGACAGCTAGATGAGATGAGAATTCCCTGCCAGTGTGGATACCATGGTTACTGCAAACTATGATATTTGGCTTTATCCTGACCTAAAAGGAAAAGAAGGGGACTTTTACTACCACTCGAATACAATTTTGTAGTTAGAATCCTTATGTTTGTACTTAACAAACATTTACAGAACAAATCAGGGGCAGAGAGTCAAAAAGCAATTGAGTCTTGTGTAAAAGATGCTATCCATTCCTTGGTGGGTGAAGGAAGGGCTTAAAAGTAAGATAATTTGTTTACCACTGAGTTCATCTCATAAATGACAGAGATAAGAAGGACTTAATCCATGCACTATCTGTACCTTCAGTGAGTTTACAGTCTATTAAATGCTTTAGGCCAGACCAGGCTGGAAATTCAACTTATCTATGCAACCCCCAATCCTTCCACATCCTTCCCTCCAAAGAAATTAGGATTATTTTCAATTTAGTGTTGCTGCCTTTAGAGCTAACAAGGATCTTAAGTGTTGTCTACAACAAATTTCTCATACTTCACATGAGAAAACTGGGTCAAAATACTTACTGAATGTGATTGTAAACTAATGCCTGTGGCCAGGGGCAACCCCAGAGCCCCCACTTCATGATCCTCCTCTCATGAATTCAGGCAGCTTGTCAAGGAAGTGGGACGTCTGAGAAGGCTTACCATTCCCTGGCATACAGATTCAGAACCTTGAGGAGAGAGCTTCCACCCCTTGTGTGGCTCCCATGTGTGCAAACCAACACTCTTCACCCCAATCTCTACCCCGGCAGGTAGAAGATAAGGGGAGATTTCTAGTGAAATCTAGGCTGTGACCCAAGTTGAATGAAGATGGGGCTGCAGAAGAGAAAAGTGCATTCTTTCTCACAGGAAAGACAGCAGCCTTGTAAGGGAAACTGAAAATAGGGAGGAGTTTGAAGGATGGTATCACTATCAGAAATGAGGATAGAAAAGGAGGCCTTAGCAAAGCCAGCTAAAATAGTTCAGCCTTCATCCCTAAAATAAATGGGAGACATAGAAGCCCTTGCTAGCATTGCATTTCACAGAATAATCTGACACATAATCTCATCTAAATCTCATAACATCCTGAGAAGGTAAGCAGGTTAGTGATCAACTGGTTTGTACAGAGGAAAACTGAGGCTCATCAAGGTGAAGTGATTTGTCCAAGGCTGCTGTTAAATAATTGATAGCCTGAAGTCTAAGGTCTCCTGATTATCAGTCTCCATTCTGGTTTCCAGAAGCCCAAATCTCCAGATTCCCAGTCTCCATCTCCTCACATCATAGCAATCTGTCCAAGACCCCAGATTCTGCCATTGCAATTCTTTTTTTGGAATGCCCATGTCTCTATGATAACAGCATTCATTGCCTACTACCCCATCTACACTTGTCATGGCCTTCCTAGGGTAATATTCCCTGTCATGGGGCTCCAAATTGGCAGGCAAGAAACCTCAGAGAGCAAAGGTAGCATCATCTTAAGAGGTAATGGCTGTGGTAAGTCAGGTAAATTAGTGCTCAGTGGGTTGCGGAGCTTCATTCACCCAAACAAATAGGAAATGAGGAAATGCCAAGGAGAAGAGACAGCATTTCAATTTCCTAGAGAGGTGACATCTGACTCTGGCCTTCAACAACAAGATAAAATTTCCCAGAAGAAGAAGGTATCTTGCTTGGCAGGCAATCATAGCTGAGAGAATACCATGCAGTAGAGGTAAGAGAGAGTATGGCTTCTATATTGGTGTAGTCAAAGTGTATGGGAACTGGTAGGGAGTAATTAGAACTGAATCTGAGCTTGTATGTCCTATTAAGAAGTAGAATATCTTCTGTAGGCCACTCATCTTCAATTGTCACATGTGAAATATAATGACCTTACATGTGACATGACCTCAGTCAGGGGAGCCAAGAGAGATGTGTGCAGTTCCTGACACACAGCTATCATCAGCTCATTTCTTTCCCCTTTAAGAAGCAAATATAAGTGCAAGTGAGAATGACCATATTAAAAGGAAATATTTGGGGGCTGGGGTTGTGGCTCAGTGGTAGAGTGCTCGCCTAGCACATGGGAGGCCCTGGGTTCAATCCTCAGCACCACATATAAATAAATAAATAAATAAATAAATAAATAAATAAATATGATATTGTGTGCAACTACAACTAAAAAATATTTTTAAAAGGAAACATTAGAACATCCTATCATATTTTAAGAAAGTTATCCATGAACTTCAGTATGTAAAATACTATTAACAATTATTTGCCACCCCTCACAACTGATTATATAACAGCAGTTGAGATAACCAAGATGTTTTTTGTTTTGTTTTGTTTTCTGTTTTTTCTTTTGTTTTTTTTTTAAGAAAGCTGTAACATAATAAGTTTGAGGAGGTGAAAACTATGCTAAAAGTTATTATGTGAGAATAATATAATAGAAAGTGAAGCAGAGAGTGATTCAAGGGCAAAATTAACAGTGATGCTGATGGCCACAACAACATAAATAAAATGTATTGCAAGTTTACTGTGTGTCAAGAAAAGTGTATATAATTGTCATATCAACCCAATGAGTCCAGCCCAGTTGCCTCCTTATATAGATAAGGAAAATGAAGCCCTGACCCAACATTATTTCTGGATTAGACCCAAGATTATATCTAAGTAATAAAGCCTAAATTCAAAATCAAGATTATTGCAAAAGATTATGATCTTGATCACTACATCATTCTTAAAAGGCTGACTGCTTTTCTCAAAGCCTTTGAAAAGAGGCCCAGGAAACTCAAAAGCAGGTAGTATTATGAGCAGGAATAAAGAAGGAACTATATCAAAATGTAATTATCTTCAAAACCACCCACGTACAAAAAAGAGTTATGTCTGGTGTACATGACCTCACAAATTTCCACACGGCCTCTTCCCCAAAATTCAGATGACTCGTACTGGGAGAAAAAATGTTCTTTTCTACCCTACCATCTTCTAAATGTCTTATAAATGCACTTGCCCCTCCTTTCTATCTGGTTAGAGGTATCTGGGTACAGCAGAAAGCTGGATAATCAAAGAATCTGTGAATATATTTGTCTATAAATGCAGGCATGGGAAAAGAGCATTGGATCAGGAGTCAGGTTACCTACCAGCTTCTGTCACTAACTGGCAGATAAAATTATGTAGAACCTTTCTCTTTTCTAGGACTCAATCTCACCTTCTGTACAGCAAGGAAGATCAAGAAAAAGCTTATTTAGTTCAGCTTTAACTTGCTTTCTTAGACTATGAAATTGTTGGCAAAAACCCGAAATTGTCCCACTTCATCTTACTCTAATTTCTATAATCCTGTGCCTAATTTGTTTTTCACTACAAATTTAACCTAGGGAAGTTCAACCACTGAGTCTTATTATCCCCATCCCTTTTTATATTTATTTTGAGACAGGATCCCACTAAGTTGCTTAAGGCCTCATTAAATTGCTAAGGCTGGCTTTGAACTTGCCATCATCCTGCCTCAGCACCCTGAGTCATTGAGATTACTGGTGTGCACCACCACCCCATTTTAAAATCCCATATTCTAAAAGAGAGCAATGATAGTTTGTTAGACTAGAAATATCTAGCCTCCAGCCTCCTGACTACACACCTAGTAATGTGTTGCTTATTATTCCACAGCAGTCTCCACCCTATATCGCACCAACCTACCTGCTGCTCATACACACTTGTTGATCTTGGTGGGAATGTACTTCTAGCAATGATCTTTGGGCCATTCTGTACCTGGACTATACTACTATAGGTCAAAAACCCTGCCAAATTTCCCATCCAGAGTACATGTGAGCAACTGTAGCTGATTGAAGGGTCTCTGAGATGGAGAAGGTATGGAGCTACAAGAACCAGAGTATAGGCAATACTATTGGATAAGCATTAATGCTCAAAGAGACCAGACCAAAGATTACCCTCTGGTAAGAGGACTATATATTTTACCATTTTTTGCTCACATAGTTTTCTCCATATGAAATGCCCTCCCCTATTTTTGCCTGGGCAAATCCTTCCTATCCATTGATGCTCAGCTCAAAAAACAGCTCCAGTATATTTTTCCTAATTTCTGAAACTGGAAATTAACCCTCTGTGCTTTAAACTTCAAACTTCCCTCTCTGAAGATCAAACAACTACTTTGGTTTGCAGTTCATTTATAAAAGCAACCCACTGCCATCTAAGTAATGCTTTATAGCTTGTAGTACTTCAATATCTACTGTGTCACTGAAGACTCACAGGAACCCTATAAGGAAAGCAGGGCAGAAATTATTAATACTGCTGTAAAATATGAGACAAGAAGGAAGCATTGTTATTTTAGAAGTTGGCCATAGACCTTTATTTATAATAGTATGTCTTACTAGATACTCTGATGGCTCTTCCCCCTAAAATTAACTAAATTTCCTAGTGAAATTAAAAAGATAATATTTTAAAATTTATCACTGCATTAATATGTTAGTAAGGAATCCTGAAAGGTAATAATAGAAATAAAATCAGTAGCTATGTAGTGTGACCAGTTAGATATTGCCCTGAAATTTTTATCCAAACCTTGGGGATTCTGAATTTCTATTATAATTACTGTAAGAAATTAGAGGAATAGGAGATTAAAATTAGGGCCTGACCAAGGTATGGGATCTTATAAGAGACTTCCACATAAAGCTGACACCCTCAAAGGCCATATCCTCAGTGTAAGGGTAAATAAGTATTAAATCTGTGACACATGGATTTGTAGTCCTAATTTAAGACACATTTTCAGTGTCTTCAGAAAAACCAAAAGTAGAGATCTGAAAATCACCATTGGAATTGGCAAAAGCAAATGTTCTATGAAAAAATGCATCTTTCACCAGCCTCAAAAATTCCTACAGGTCCAAAGAAAAGGAGCATCTCACAAACAAAGGTTACAAAACATAAAGAGATAATCCATCCAGATTAAAATCCCAAGAAAAAAGAAATAACAGAATCAGATCCATAGACTTCAGAATGTAGAATCATCACACATAGAATATAAAATTAACTTTACTGGCAATGTTGATAGATATTTTAAAAATAATTGAAGTGTGAATAAGTGACAAAACCCCATAAATAACAATTAGTCTTACTGGGAAAATAACAAAATATAATGCTTAGAACTAACAAGTAAAATAGTGGAGCCAAAAAATATTGATAGATTAAAGAACAGGATATGTACAACTGTAGAAAGAATTAGGGAATTGGAAGATAGATGAGAACACAATTAATGATATACAAAAATATCCATTATAGTTAAGATTAGCATCCATAATGATAATAGTAGAAGTCATCAGTGGAAAATACCTGTAATGCGCTAAATATCTTTCAAAAAAGTTAAAATAATACATTTTAAAATCAATCCCATGCTAAAGGAAATTTTAAATGATGCACTTCAGAGTGAAGGAATACAATCTTAATGGAAGTTTTGAAATGCAAGAGGTAATACTGAGCAAAGATATTGGAAAACTTGTAGGTAAATCTAAAAATTCATTGAGTTTATACTAAAATAATAGTAATGTCTAACCTGTAGGACAATAGCAAGATAAAATTAAAGACTTAGAATTAGAAAATAACTTATTGATTGGGATCATTACACTTAAAAATTCTAATATCCTTTAGTTTTTGAGGACAAAGAAAGATATTCATTGTTTATTTTTATTTAAATTGTTTTACTGATCATAAAAACACAAAATTGTACATACTAAGGAGGTTCCGTGTAAAAATGAAAATGACAAATATCTCAAGAAAGCTATTGTGGATAATCATTATCTGACATTTTGTAATTGCAACCTTATTTAGTATAAAGTAGTATCTCATTGTAGTTGTTGATATGCATTTCCTTGATGGTTGATGATGTAAGCATCTTTTCATGTCATTTTATTGGTCATCTGTATATCTCTCTTGTAGAAATTTCTATTCATATAATTTATCCATTTCCAGACTGAGTAATTTATCTTTTCACTATTGATATGTAATGTCTTTATATATTCTAGAAATAAGGGTCTTGTAAAAATTTGCTTCATTCTGTGGGATGTCTTTCACTTTCTTGATAATGTCCTTTGGACTGAAAAAGCTTTTCATTTTGGTGATACCCATTCATTTATTATTTCTTTTGCTGCTTTTGATTTTAGAGTAATATCTAAGAAAACATTGCCTAATACAAGTTCAAAATATGTATGCCAATATTTTCTTATAAAATATGCTAAGTGAAGCTAGCCAATCCCTAAAAAACAAATGCCAAATGTCTTCTTTGATATAAGGAGGGCAACTAAGAACAGAGCAGGGAGGAAGAGCATGAGAAGAAGATTAACATTAAACAGGGATGAGAGGTGGGAGGGAAAGGGAGAGAGAAGGGAAATTGCATGGAAATGGAAGGAGACCCTCAGGGTTATACAAAATTACATACAAGAGGAAGTGAGGGGAAAGGGAAAAAAATACAAGGGGGAGAAATGAATTACAGTAGAGGGGGTAGAGAGAGAAGAGGGGAGGGGAGGGGGAGATAGTAGGGGATAGGAAAGGCAGCAAAATACAACATACACTAGTATGGCAGTATGTATAAACGTGGATGTGTAACTGATGTGATTCTGCAATCTGTATACGGGGTAAAAATGGGAGTTCATAATCCACTTGAATCAAATGTATGAAATATGATATGTCAAGAGCTTTCTAATGTTTTGAACACCTAATAAAAAATTTACAATTTTAGCTACTATATTTAGTCTTCGATGAATTTTAGTTAACTTTTGTATATTAAGTCCATTCTTTTGTATGTTAGTATCCAGTTGTCTCAGCACTATGAATTTAAAGATTATTCTTCCCCGCATCAATTTTTTAGTATACTTGTCAAAAATCAATTGACACTAAATATAAAAGTTTATTTCTAGAATCTCTACTCCATTGTTCGATATGTCTATATTTACACCAATACCTTATTCTCTTGATTACTATATCTTTGTGGTAAAGTTTTGGAATTGGAAAGTGTGAATCCTCAAACTTTGTTCTTTTACAACATTGTTGTGGCTATGTGTGGTCCCTTGCAATTGTATGGGAATTTTTGAATTAGCTTCTTGATTTCAAAAAATGTGATAACTAATATTTTATAGGGATTGCCCAAGATCTATAACTCAATTTGAAAGGCATTTTTATCTTAACAACATTAAATCTTCTAATCCATCAACACGCACTATATTTAGATCTTCTCTAATTTCTTTCAGCAATGTTTTATGGTTTTCAGTGCATACTCTTCAAATCTCTGTAGTTAAATTTATTTCTAAGCATTGTATTCTTTTAATGCTATTGTAAACATAATCAATTTGACTTTTATTATTGGCTGCCTCATGGTTTAGTTGAACGAATTTCTCTTTCCTCTGTATCTTCTGCAAATTGGTACTTGGAACTAATAGTTTGATCAAATTCAGTCTTTATTTTTGTCAAAATCACTTCATAGATATACCTACCTTGAGGCACAGAATATCTAGTTATCTCCCTGCTATGGCAGTAGCCATTGATGATCATTGGGTAGACTCATTAATCCATTAGGGATTGAAGATAGTGATATTCTAATTCCATCATATTTTTTTTTTGCTAGCTGGAATGTATCTAAAAAACAAAAATTCCCTTTATATATTATTTGATATTAGACCAAATGGAAAATTTTATGTAGGGAATCACTCTATTTTTAAGTGTGTATCAAAAGAAATTGTTACTTCCTGGAATGAATAAAATTGGAGAACATTCAGATGAAAGGCTTAGTGTCTACCCCACTCACACAACTCTCTACTCTTAACAACACTTAGATTAGTATCTGCAACAGAGTAAGATAAAATAACATCATCAATTCATGTATTTATTCAACAGATACTTGTTTATCTCATACTTCAAGATAAAGATAGAAAGTATCTATTGACTGGCAATCCAGATGCTAATGATTGTGTGACAATTTCATTGGAGAATTGGATGCCTACACTATGTTAGGCACTATGTTCAGTATGTACAGATATGTTTCTTCATTTCATTTAATAGACAGTTAATCAATGTACATGATTTTTCGTATCTGTTTTCTAAGATAATGTACATAATGCTTTATTATCAATGGGTGTTGTGCTTTGAGTTAACAATAAGCAAATAAAGTCAGTGTTTATTATATAATCCCTCAAGTTAGCAGTTATTTAAAAAATGGGATATCCATGTTGTCATTAAATATGTAGCAAAAAATGAGAACATTAATTTGTTCATGCATACTTTTAAGAAAATAAATTCAGCTGTGTCACAGGCTTTGTAATGGCCACTGAGGAGGCAGAGTGTGTGAAATATGACCTTGAGAAGTTCATGGTCCTAGAAAAAGACAACTACACAATGTAGTCAGGGTTGTGACATACGGGAGCACAAAAATGCTGTAGCCAGATAATTGGAAAGGGGAAAAATCACCAAAGTATGAGAAAGAGAATCCAAATGATGTATCACACTGAATTCTTCTGATTTAGAGTTCATAGACACTTTACTCCAGAAGATAAAGTGCTCAGTAAGTCAAAAACAATGAAAGATATTGAGCCTACATGCTCCCAAGGTATTTCAGTGGGGGCTATTTGTACTGCTAAAAAGCAGTCTAGTGCCTATCACCCTATCACCCAGAGAGAGCCACCTGAAGACTTCTCACTCTCAGGGCCTGCTCACCTTGATTCCTCTGAATAAGATCTGATAATAGATATGTCAGGTAATGGCTTAGAAGAAAGACAAGACTCAGGGATTTTTAAAGGACATCAGAAGGAGGCACATTGCAAATTTCAGTGTCTGTTTATTCCCTGTCATTGTTTGGGCCTGGTGCCAAGACTGCTGTAACTGTCCCTCCTACATATAAATGGATTTGTTGACAATGATGAGAAAGCATAACATTCCAGTTTGGGAGGTTAAGAAAAAAAAATGATACCTCTTTGTTTTCAATTCAGAAAAGCAATGGGAAATGAGGTTTTAGAGATAAGAAAGGAAGAAAGAATTGATAGCACAACTTGGAGAGGAAAAATCCTTAGAAGGAGTGATATAAGGAGCAGTCAAAAGCATGGAAGGCCCTGATGCACAAAGTTTGGATTCCTGGTTAGATTAGCACTAGAGAAGGGAGGGGTAAAGGTTTGAGGGAGCAATTTTCCTGGCACCCCTCTTTTCTATCAGACAGACAAGAACTTTCCAACCTACATTCTGTCAAATCCCCTTTATGGCTCACTTTCCTTCCTGCTTTTCTTGGATCTCAGGACAGGATAAGCCCATTTGGCAACTTAATTTGACTGATCCCAGGCTGTCATTCTTTTTCTTTTTCTTTTATTACTTTTTTTTTTCATCTGTCTCTGCCTCTTTCCTTTCTTATCTCTATTTCCTTTCTTACCTCTTTCTTACTTGTTCTTTCTTTCTCTGCTTCTCCTATGTTGTTGAGAGCCACAGCGGAAGGGGCCCCAGCAAACTTTCAGACTGCCAGCTGATGATTGGCTCACAGCGGCCACAGCAACTTCTAGCTGATTGGCTCCTCTGTGTTGATGCTCATTGGGCTGTTTCCCTGCCCTTTCAGACCACGGAGCTGCTCATTGGGGGACTTTTTTGGCTCCGCCCACATGACCCAGCCAATCGGCCTCAAGAGAAGGAGGAGTGGGGGAGGTGGAGAGGCTTGTGGGAAGCCGGTGGTGGCAGTTGGGCTCTGAAGATTTTTCCTGAGGAGCTGTTTTGTTTGGCATGTGTGGTTCTAAAAATAAAGTTCATTTCTTTTAACAAGTGGCTCCTGAATTGTGCCCAGCCAGACTGCGGCACTATGTCTTTCTCCTCCTTTCATCCTACAGGTATTTTCATCCTCTTTGTTGCTTTCCCATATTTGATGTTCTCATTCTTTTGCATTTCTACTGCCCCATCTCTCTGTCTCTCCTAGTTGGATCTCTTTCACTCTCTCTAATCTCAGTCTCTCTTTTCTCTTAATCTCTTGGGTTTAGCTTTTAAGCTTTGGCCAATTCCTGTTCAGGTACTTATACAAAACCATCCAAAGAATGTAGTTAGCCTTGAAATGTATGAGGATAAATCTTTGCCATATCTCCCAAACTTTACCTAAAATATTTTAGTTCAACAATATTTCTAAAGCATACTCTATGCATCAGACATTATATTTGACTCCATTATATGTAATTTCATTGACTTCACAAAATCTTTCAAAGAAAGAATAATTATTCCCATTTTACAAACAAGGCAAAGATTACTGAGAGATGAATTTCAGTGAGGAAGAGGGACATGGCTAAAATTGCATACTAGCCAGATGTAGAATCAAAATTTGTATTGGGTTCAGAAGTGTGTGCTATCTCTACTTTACTGGCTGGATGTAATTAATACTCACCCCAAGAGATGAGACAGGGAACTGAAATGAAGGGTATGTACAAGTAGGGGATGGAAGGGAAAAGTGAACAGATGTTATAAGCCCCAGCTTTTCCCCTGCCTGATTTTCCACCCCAAATTTGCCACACTCATGACCTCATTCTCAGAACTCTTCACCCATTCCTTAACAAGTCTTAACTAAGACAGAAAGAATCTTAGAAAATTTAACCTCTCTATCCAATGCAGCCTGGAAAGAAGTTGCCCACCTCAGACATGGGTGACTACACTGTGGCTTCTGCTTCCCTTTAGTCATCTTAATAACTGATGGGCAAGGAGTGAGAAGTGGGCATCAGTGTAGCCATCGTCTCCTCACCTCATGATTGCCCAGTGCATAATGTTGGCATCCTTCCTGGTTATTCTGCCTCATATAGCTCTAGGCCTGAGGCTATGAACACTGCTAAGAGTCACCTCACTTCAGCCTTCCTCTCCTGAGAGCAGGTTCCACTTCTATGCCTCCCATTCTTCCCATCCATGCCAAATGTTGCATCACCTACCGTGAAAGTGCTGAAGGGACCCGCAGTTCTTCCCTGCCTTGTCCTGCCCTTCCTAGGCTGCCTGCATTTACTAGGCTCTATCACTGTAGTCAGAATAGTCTTCCTGTCGGCTACTTCCTCCCCACCAGGCCCATGTCACTAAGGTCTTAGAAACCCTGGAAGTCCTATAGCTGAGTCACATAAAAAGCAGGTTTAACCTTAAAGGGAGGACTGAGTCTGGTCTCCTCCCCCATCACATTATCTTGCTTCTGCTGCTACAATTCAGACTAGAATTAATTAGGTAGTACACGTTTCTCAGGTACAGCATAACCTTTCCATGGAGAACTCTGACTGACAGATTCTAATTTATAAGCTTTATTCTGGTGCATAGACAAACACTGCCATGCTCAGACTGTATCTTTTGAAGGTTATAGCATTTAGACCCCAAAGCTCTTAATTTTATTGGAAATGGGAGAAAAAATGTCATACAAATATTTCATTTCAAACCATAATGACTCTGACACACACCTCTTATTGCAATAATTACCACCCACCCACTTGTACCATAATCTAAGAATGAGCCACAGGAGGGCCCAGCTCCCTGCTATGTCTGCTTTGGTGGTCCCAGAGAAGCAGATGAGAGCTTCCTCTTCCCCTCTGATGTTTTGTAGAGTATCCTCTTCCTATTTCACATCAATTGGGGCTGGGTTTTGACTGTAGATTTAGTATTTTAGTGTATTCAGTATAAACACAGAATTTTTACATATAGGGGGCTATCAACACTTGTGTCTAGCCCAGATTTTCCTGGTTAATAGAACAGCAGAAGTACCCTGATCATTCTAGCCTAGATGGAATAAATGCTGCCTATAAGGACAAAAAGGAAGAGAAATTGACAAGCAGAGGAATATACAAAATTTGGTACCAAGGGAGGTGAAAATAAAGAAATTGGAATTCCAGAAGGGCCACTAAATAATGTTCCAGCCAGCATTCTTTTGATTGCCACTCCCCACTTTCAGATATTCTCAGGTGGGATGGAGAAAAGGTGGCAGCTACAAGAATGTCCACTATAGCTGGAAAATCAATTATCAATGGTGTTTCATTGATGATGTCTATCCTTGATCCACATCAAATGGAAGCTATTCCTCTATGAGTCATCTGGGATTTTTCTGACATTTGGCTCAAATCCTTCCACTGTCCACTTCTCTTCTCCTTCTTCTTCCCTTCTCCTGCTTCTACTCCCAGTCATCAGAATGACTATGGGAATCATCTCCTATTGGTCTTTGTTGGGACTTCAGATTACCTTTCCCTGTATCAACATTTATGGCTATAGTATGCAAATACATGGTTCCAAACCTCTCCACTTGTCTTTTCAGCTTAGACATTGGTAAATTTTGAGGGGCACTAGAATTTATTGAGAGCCAAGTGTATGCTGACCATTTTGATGGACACATTGTCAAACAGGTTTTATTATCTTTTTCTCAATGTATCAAAGCAAAGTTCCTATAACTACTTTAAAAATGAGAAGACTTAGGCTAAGAGGGAGGTGATGAACTTATGCATGATGACATTGTTAAGAAGCAGCTGTGTCAGTACTATGGCTTTCTGACTCCAAATCCAAAGTTCTAACCACTAGAAGACCCTCTGGGGAAGCCTGACCTGCTGCCTTTACCATAATCAGGTCTATATGGCAAAGGGCCCCCTTCTGATTTCATATATGGATAGATTACCATATGTGGTGGAGATGAGGAACCATTTACAGATGACCTTCACTCATACTCACACAGGGCATTCTTGTGATTGCCACTCCCCACTTTCAGATAATCAGAAAGCAGGTGCTGATGCCTCTGTTCATAATTTCCATCTCAGCAGCCCTAGTATGTGTCTAAATTAGGTGAATTCCATGCCATGGATAAGATGTCAAGGACCAAATTTCCTTATCCTTACTCCTATTCTGATGACACTACCCCTGATAGGTCCAGCTCCTACCCTTATTCTTAGCCGAGAATCTCTTGGCAAGTATACTGACAGAAGCACTCTGATCTTTATAGTCTGATTGGAGTTAATGCTGCCTAAAAAGAAAACAAACATAGTCCTGCACTGACAGATGCCACAAATTAGACCCAAGATTCCACCTTACATGCCCTTCATCATCTTCCTGGTAAAAGATAACCCGAGTTTCAAATCAGCCTACCAAAGGCAGATAATTTCTGCCATTTGGCCATGGCCTGGCCCAAATCTGCACCTTGGAAGGATAGTGAACTAGCCAGGCTTGAGAGCTCAGCCCCAGCTGCTCTGGGAGTCCACAGCCTATGCCTGGCCCATTCTCTAGCCCTGCAGTTTTATTAGCTTCATTTTTATGTGCTTTTTAGCTCCCTGAATGCAGCCAAAACCAACATCAAATAACATCAAGGAACATAAGGTCATGACTTCCCCACCCCCTCAGTGCTCAGCCCCCAACTCACTTAGATGTGGGGTAGAGAGAACAAAACTCCACAGATTTCCCCTGCCTGTCTTTTCAGAGGTTGGGGAAGACTGCTGCTGCTCTGTGAGCTATTCTCAGACACTGCTGCCTCAGAACTCATTGTGAGAGACATTTCAGGTCACCATAACCCAAGAAACAGAGGGAGAAAAAAAAATGAGAGGGGAAAAAGAAAACCCAGCCAGCAAGCAATCTTCAGATCTCTGCCTCCCTGAGGCCACAAGAGCTGGGCCTAATGGTCCTGGCCAGTACCTGCCGGGAGGGACAGTTGGAGGAAACAACTCCTTGCCTCTTTGCCTCCCTCCTCCCTTTTCTTTTTCCTTTTTTTCCTTATTTCCTTCCAGGGCCAGCTAGGAACAAGCATTCTAACAGGCCTCCCAGATGGGCTGCAATTCCTAGCCACCCCCAGAGATTCACAAGCCCCTTCCCTTGAGCTCTTAGGTAGGGAAGCCAAGAGCCCCAAACTGGTCTGGGAAGTTTCCCAGCATTGCAAGTTCGGCACTGGGCCTGAAACCAGATGAAGGAGCCAAGGTGCCTGATCTGAAGGAGTTTTTTTAGTCTAGGGAAAGTCAGAAAACCAGTTTGGATTATAGCTTTCCTGATTCACAGTGTGAGGAAGCAGAGGCAGGACTCTAGGACTGATTGAATGTAGCCTTGATCTTCTGGTCAGGAGCCATAGGTTCTAGTCTAGACTGTGTAACTATGAAAGGTCTTTTTCCTCTCAGTCTCAGAATCCCTCACAAATACAGCAACTGCTTCCCCAAACACATTCTCACAACATGGAACATAAATGATTTTTGAGAGAGAGAGAGAGAGAATTTTAATATTTATTTTCTAGTTATCGGTGGACACAACATCTTTGTTTGTATGTGGTGCTGAGGATCGAACCCGGGCCACACGCATGCCAGGTGAGCACACTACCGCTTAAGCCACATCCCCAGCCCATAAATGATTTTTTTGAACACATAATATGTTAACATTTTGGTTGATAAAATTATTAATGATGAGATCTTAGTGGTAGCAGTGTGAAAACAAGATCATGTGACAATAGCAATGTAATTCTAGAACTTTTGTTGTGCTTGCTCCTTTTGCAAATAAGGGTTCAGATGCTCTACTGTGAACTCAGTCCCTCCAACATGACATCCTTTGTTAGAATCTGGCAAAGTGTTTGTTTGGGATTCCCAGCTATAATGTGGTCAGAGGATCTTTAAAAGTATTTTCTCCATATTATTATAACTCTTGAGATTTCTTTCCTGCTGATCATGATGAGAAAATTTAAGAGAGTACTTTTTTTCCTCATTGGATATCTATTTGTGTATATCTATATAGAATATATATCTCCACATATATCTATCTAGCTGTATACTGTATACATATCTACCTACCTAGTATTTACAACATTAAATATCCTTATGCCAGTGCAAAATAAGATAAATTAGTTAAACTAAGTAGTAATTCTGCTTCTGATTATAATCTCTTGTTTGTGGGCCCTTTTTTCCTTATAAAATGAGCTCAAAATGTAAATTAATGAGTTCATTTTGTCCATTGGTGACAAGAACAGGTAAATAACATTTCTGTCTTTTGAATGAGTATCTATGGCTAATACAGAGTGGATAAATCTATTATTTTATGGTCTATTAAAAAATCCACCAAGTCAGAAGCTACAATAGTTAATTGTGAATCCAGTCAGAGATGATTTTGCTTCTGCAGGCAGCTTAGGTGTTGAAATACTTGCTCAATACCCACCCAAGTAACCTCATATCTTCTAAGCAGTGAGAGGTTAGATACAGGGAGGGAGAACAAGAAGGGAGTTCCAGATAGTCTATGACCTCTATAACAGAACAGGGAGATGGGGTGAGAAGGAAAATATTTAGGTCAACTTTCCCATCCATTTCTTCTGGTTTATCAGCTTCTATCAGAACTTCCCCAAAATTCTTGGTTGCCAATGCCAATACCATCTCATTAATTTTTCCATAGTTCCTCTAAGCAAAAATAATTTTCTAAAAGTTCCATTTATTAAGTAGCCAAGCTCACATAACCTAGTAAGTATTAAGTGGATAATAATAGATTAGTAGCCACTTAAAATAAGGCACATGCTTTGAGAGAAAATATTAGTAAACATATTGATATAAAATATTTTTATTTCATCTTAAATAACCAAATTTCATACAGTACTCAGCTTTTCAGACTTTAGAATCAGATTGGACACTACCACCCTCATTTCCTGTTCCACCTGGATTTTCACATAGTACTTGATTTTTATCATACCAGCCATCAGAAAGAATGTAGTACAATGCAATGTTGAAACTGTGAAGTACCTCAAACTAGCAGCTTATGGGATGTTGAACAGATGTTGGGTATCACTGTGTTTCCCTCAAAAATTTAAAATATCCCACAATGCCCCCTATGAGTCCGCTGAGGTGCCCTGATGAACCTCAGCTCATAATTTGAGAACCATAGGGTTAGATCAACAGATTACTGGACATTCTTAAACATAAATTTTCCCTTCTCCCTTCACTGGCTGAAATGTGTTTCCTAGTTCTATTTCCCCAAACTGTCCTTTGCTTTAATAACCATCTGAGATAAGATGAGGAGTATGTCTACATCATCCATAAAATTGCTATTGAAGACACGTTCCACTATTTCCCCTTACAAGGCATATTTCACATTGGAGCTGGGGAGATCTTTTTAAAAGTGCACATCTAACACATCCATCACAAAATTGGAAAACATTTAAAAGACTGACAACAGCAAATTGTAGTGAGAATGTAATGGGAGTTCTTGTATACTATTAGTAACAATGTAAATTGGCACTAACACTTTGTAAATATGTCTGTCATTATCTATTAAAGTTGGGATATATGTATCCTATGACCTAGAATTCCACAACAATTTATATGCTCTGAAAATATACTTGTGCACCTCAATACATGACAGATTGGTTATGATAGTACAGATGTTCCCCAACTTACCATGATTCAACTTAAAATGCTTTTACATTAGGATGGTACAAAAGCAGTATTTATCTAGTAGACATGATGCTTTTGTATTCTGATCTTTTTCTGGATTACCAATATGTAGTATAATACTATCTCATAATGCTGGGAAGTGGTAGTTAGTCACAGCCCTATAGGCCATGTGATCATGAAGGTAAACAATTGATACTCTACCATGTGCCTTGTTTCTAAAGTATGATATTCAGTAATATATATATATATATATATATAATTTATTATATATATATATATATTATATATATAATAAATGCTATGGTAATATATTGTATTTTCAATGGGCTTATTTGGATATAACCACATTATAAAATGAGGACTCTCTTTATTATTCATCATTGCACCAAATTGGAGGCAACCTAAATGTTTATGTAGAGTAGACTGCATAAATAGACTGTACCATTTTTGCACAATGGAATACTACATGGGAATGAAAATAAAGAAACTATAGTTACATGTAACAACATGCATTGATCTTATAAACATAATGTTGAGCAAAAAGAAACAAAAAGCATTATATTATTCCACTAATATAAAATTTCTAAAAAGCAATCTAGCTATATTTTATGTAATATATGCTGGAACTATATTTAAAAACAGACATTCTTCTTGTTCTGCCAAGACAGTGTGGCCTCAATGGGGCTAAGGCTGAACCTCTAGACACACCTGATAGCAATGAATCTGTAAGGCATAGGCAAAGCATGGTTGGTTGGCACTCCTTCCTTCTCCTCCCACCTCTTCCTGTGTCAATAGGGTCTATTGCAAATGGAACTTCCACCCCAAGCCAGCAGCAATGGAACAATTTGAATTAGCCTCCAGTGGGTGCAGTGAAACCAGTGAGGGATTAATATGATACCCCACTCTGATGTAACAAGATTGAGAAGACATCAGAGGGATGAAAGGGATAACTAAACTTCCTTTCCTTTCCATCTGTATTGAAGAAATGAGTCAGTGTACCACTTTTGCAGAGGTGGTATCAGCAGGACTGAGAGAGAAGATGAAATTCCACACTCACCTAGTTTTTGCACATCTAAATAGGGGTGGTGCCTGCTTTTAAAAAGAAGATAAAATATTTAAGATTCTGAATATCAAAATATTATATTCAAATTCTAGAATTCAATAAAAAATCACACATAATACCAACCAAGAAAACCATAACATGAGAAAAACCAATCAAATGACACCAAAACTGAGGCAACACAGATATTGTAATTGTTCAACAAAGATATTTTTTATTTTTAATTTATTTTTATTTTTTAAATTTTTTTGTAGCTGTAGATGGACACCATGCCTTTATTTTATTTGTTAATTTTTATGTGGTTCTAAGGAATGGACTCAGTGCCTCACATGCATCAGACATGTTTTCTGCCACTACAACCCCAGCCCTCCAACAAGGACTTTAAAACAGCCACCAGAAAATATTTCAACAAGCAATTTCAAATTTTCTTGAATAAAATAAAAAATTTTATTCAACTCAGAAAATTTCAGCAAGAAAGAGGAGTTAGAAAAAAAGCAATAATTGGAAATTATAGAATTGGAAAATATGAGAGCAGGAATAATGTCTTCAGCAATTAAGCTAAATAGTAGAGTTGGTATGACAGAAGATAAAATGAGAAATGAGAGAACAGAATAGAATTCACACAATATGAATAGATTGAAAAAGTGAACAGCACTGAGGACCCATAAGACAATAACAAAACATTCAATATTTGGACCATTGGAGTTTAAGATATGGAGAACAGGATGATGTAACAAAATATTTTTCAAGTACTGTAAGAAAAGAATTGGTAATCCAGAATTTTATGTTCAGCTAAAATTAATTTTTAGGAAGGAAGGAAAATAAAGACATTCTCAAAGGTAGTGAAATTAAGAAAATTTGTCATCAGCATTGCTACCCTAAAAAATGCTGAAGTTCTCTAAATAGAAAGCAAGTGGTAACAGAAGAAAGGTTGGGATGATACATAAGAAAGAGCAACATTGGAATGGATAAACATAAGCATAATATCGTAGACTATTATATTCCTCATGGAGATCTCAGATAAATATCTGATGATTGAAGCAAAAATTAAATAATTATAATGTCTTTTGTGATATTCAATGTATGTAGAATAAATATTTTTAAAATTATAAAAGTGGGGAGGGTAAAAGGACTTAAAGAAAGTAAGGGTTCCACACCTGAGTTGAAATAGTAAAACATTGATAAAATAGACTATGAAAATTTTGTATGTATATTATAATATGTATATTATAATACATAGAGTAAACACTAAAAATGATGCAAAGCAACATACTACAAAACACCACAAATAAATTAAAATGAAATATTAATAAATGATCAATTAACCTAGACAAATGTAGGAAAAGAAAAAAGACTAACAAGAAATAGAGAAATCAAACAGGAGGAAAATGTCAGACTTAAATATTAACAATCTAAATACAATTGAAAGATAAAGTTCTGCAGAGGACGAAAAATAATTGATCCAACAATGTGCTTTCTACAACAAACTCACTTCAAATACAATGGTATACCTAAGTTGAAAACAACATGATAGGAAAAGATATAGTGTGAAATCTTAATTTAAAACCATAATTTAAAAAGCAGGAATAAGAGTTGGGGTTGTGGCTTAGCAGTAGAGCACTTTCCTCACAGGTGCAAGGGCCTGGGTTTGATCCTCAGCACCACATAAAAATAAATCAATGAAAGTGAAGGGACTGTGTCCAAAGACAACTAAAAAATAAATATTTTTTAAAAAGCAGGAATAACCATATTAATATAAGATAAAATATAAGTCAGGTCAAAAACATAACTAGATACAATAATGATGATAAAGGTGTAATCCCCTGGGAAGACATATAATCCTAACTGTGTATCCTTCAAAAAATTGAGCCTCAGAACTCAAGCTTCAAAAAATGACAGAGATGAAAGGAGAAATAGAGAAATCCACAAATGTAGTTGAGTAATTCAATATAGAATTATAGAATCACTTATAATTTGACAAAGTATATAAAGAAAAAAGAACAAAGCATATAGAAGAACTGAACAACATAACCCACCCAGAAGATTTGCTATACATGTACAATAAATGATATGAATAGGAAAGACAGTGGAATGAATTTGGCATAACTTTCCCATGTACATAACATGCATACATTAAAATGAATCTCAACCTTGTGCACATCTATGACTGGGATTCTCATTAGAATAAGATATATTCCAATGCTTGTATAATTACATAAAAATAAATTCTGCTGTCATGTAGAACTTAAAAGAACCAATAAAAATTAACAGAAAAGAAAAATAAATGAATGAATTAGTATCTACAAAGAATCCTGTAAGTCAACACTTATACAACAAATCCAAGTAGAAAATTGGCAAAAGACATGAAAATATATTTCATTGGACAGGATATAAAGATGACAAATAAGCACATGAAACAGTTTTCATCACAATCAAACATTAGTGAAATGCAAATTAAAATCAAAATGAAACATCACTAAGAACCTATCATGATGGCTAAAGTTAAAAACTGTGACAACACCAGATACTGAGGTGACCATAGAATAGTTTAACAAAAACTGTTGTTTGGGGTCTTATTCTAAGAACCAGCCATTAAAAGGACCCTGATTGATTTGCTGCTCTATTGTAAAGGTTCCAGTACCAAGCCCCCAGTGGATTCTTCTCTGTTCCTTCAACCTTTTGTGTCTGGACAAGAGGACCTCATAGAAACTCAGAAGTCCAATTACTCAGAGATAAAGTTAGATTCCCTAGATAGAGACCTTATAAACTTGCTACCTGATCAGTCTCATAAAAAAACTGAGCCATCCTAGGGGTCTGAGGCACAAGGCAAGTGACCCAGGAAGAAAGACAAAGGGCAGATTTGGAGCTCCAGGACAATACACTAGCACTAGCAAAAGGAAGCCAAGTAGCACCTTTTGGAGACTATAACTAAAGTCCCAGTCCAAGTCAGGTAGGGCTTACTAGTCAGGTTGAGGGATCCTAGCTATTCTTGGGAAAGGGAGGCAGAGGCTGAATTGCAGATAGGGTCTAATGAGACAAGGCCATGATGTCTTGTTTTCTGTAGCTGTTCCCATCAATTCATGAGCCACTTCTTCCCTGCCCATGCTATAGGGCTGGCTTTTGGTTCTGCTATGCCTGTGGACTACGTTTCCTTGCCTGGACCTGATTAGCTAAGATGAGTATGTAATTGGATACTAGCTTTGCCAACAAGAACTGTCAGCAGCAGAATAGGTTGCTGATGACAAGTCATGTCAAACAGCTAGGGCTATTTGACAGAAGACTGATTGAAGTCTTGTCCATCATTCCATTCACTAGGCCCCAAACACTGCTAAGTATTAGTGCTAGCTCTCACCTATGGGGCTTACTATGTCTGTTGCAATAAGCCCTGTACTGATTACCACAGTTCTTCTTGGCAGGGAGGATCCCAGACTGCAAGCCAGAAACCTCAGGTTCTAGTTCTGGCTTTGTGTCACATTTGAAATATGACTTTGTGAAAGTCCCTTCCTTCAATGTCTCACTTTGTCCATCTGATAGATAGGACTTTGCTCATCCTATTACTTTGTGGCTTCCCAGAGACTCTGACCCAGTTTACCCTTCATATTATGCCAGTCATTTCCCTATAATTTTTCTCTCCTGCCCCTTTTCCTTTCATCTGTACGTTCTCTGGGGCCCCTCCGGTCTTAACTTGTAGCATTATCTATTCCAGAGAAACTCCTATATTTTAAGAAATGCCTTCAGTAGATACCATCTTAAACCAGAGTTTTTCAAACTGTGGGCCACAACCAACACTAGCAAACTATGAAATCAATTTTGGTGTATAGCAACTGGCACTTCTAAAAAGTGAAATACAATAAAACAGAAAATATTGCAGGGATCACCCATACCAAGGGTAAGTATTCTTCACTGAAATTTTTTTTATATATTAGGTTAAACATTATGAAACTGCAAATGTTCAGAAATTTTGAATAATAAAGCCTGCAATTTGTATTTACATGAAAATATACACAAATATATTCTGTGTGCATGCACAAAATATGTACACGGGTGTACATAATTTTGTAAACACACACAAGTAAAGTCCTTTACGGGTTCATATGTAAAATACATTCCTTAATGTGAGTAACAGTAAAAAAAAAAAGTTTAAAATCCATTGTCTTAAATGGTAGAGATGACCAATGGGAGGTAGACCACAGGGTGGTATAGAGAGACAACTTTTGGTGGGGCCTTTGGGATCCATTACTTTTCTATTATAGTTAGTGACTTTATTATCTGAAGAGTCTTTTAATTCAGTTTATATAGCAGTTCTAGTGCAATTTAGATAGTCCTGTTGTCTGTCTCTGCCAAAACAATAGAGTACACACAGGAGGAACTTTTCTGCAGAACCATGCTTAAAAGGAGAAAAGATAAACTAAGACTTCTGGCACTGGAGAGCTGGGACTTTGTTCCTCAGGCCTTACTTACCCTGCTGTGACACTGAATAAGTGGGATGAATGAGATGGGTTCTCCAACAACTCCTATTGCATGAGATGGGCTCTCCAACAACTACTATCTGACAGGAGAATAGATTTTGGGGGGACAGGAAGAAGGGCTTTTGCAATTTCAGAAACGCATAAACATCAACTCTGTCCTCATTATAATATGCAATGTGATTATCATTAACTCTTTTGCAGGTTGGAGAAGGTAGGGACATGGTTAGAAAGCAGAATGATGACTATCTGTCATGCAAGTCTAGCCAGAGGGGTTCAAGTAAAAGGGTCCAGCCAGTATTTGCTATTCGTAATGTTCTTAAGATCAAGTTACCTGGCAGCCATTTCCTCTTTGGTCATCTCCATGTAGAGAGGATATTGGCCACTGTTAGGAGTACAGGGTGTTTCTAGAACTAAGTCTTCCAACCTCCACAATAATTTCCCAGGAAAGACCCTAAATACCATAAAAACTAATCAAAGCCTAGATGCCGGAGTTGTATCATTGGCTTAATGAAAGAGACTGGCCAAAGATTTCTCACTGCATCCATCAGGCATGAGTATTGTTATTTGCTTCTCATGATAGAGTTTTGAGTAGGGAAGGATAAGCAATGACTGGGCTAGGACTCATGGGACATTTACATAAGGAATCCTTAATATCTTCATTCCCTGCTTACAAATTTTGAGACTTCTGTCCTGATTTCCTTGTTTTAAATCCTTTAAGATGCACTTAACTTTCACCTTTTTATTGTAAAATTTCTTTTCTTTATCCTGAAATGGCCTTGCCATTCTTCATACTTCCATATATTTTCTGCCCTCTTATGAATCACATTATTCTCTGACATATTAAACTTTATGTTCTATGTCATAGATGCATGAACAGGGGCATTTAACATGTATGAGGCCCTTGGTTCTATCCCCAGCATTAAAAAAAGAATTAAAAAAGAAGAAATTATTTGTTCTTATTCTGAATTGACTTTTAACTATTTAAAGTGATGCTAGAAACAATATAGCATATGGACAAGCCAAATGAATGAAAGTAATATTATAATGGACAGAATGAAGAAATTGGAAATATTCTAAGGTAACTGCCCTATACATGAAAGTGATATAGTATTATTTGAAAGTGCACCTAGATAATGCAGAGTTAGGTTATACTGCAAATCCTAGCACAACCACTAAATTGTTAAAGAAGTGTAATTGATATGAGTGGAGAGAAAATAAAATCCTTTAATTCTTAATTAAGTTAAAGGGATCATAGTTTTTCCCCTTTAAATGTTCATGCAGTTTGTTTCTTGACTTTTCTTTTACCCCCATATTAGTACATTTGCCTTTGGTTACACTTTCCTGCTGTGTATTCAAGACCAAGTAGGTAAGTAACTCTTATATTGGTCAAAAATTAGCCTCTTTCCTTTCTATTGTTAAGGTCAGCTGAGATTCCTCAGGGATTGCTTTTAGGAACTTTCAAGGAGCCTCTTGGCTCCGTGAGTCTTTTCTTTCTGCCAGTTGTGCCATCTGCAAGGTTGGACCAGGATCTTACTGAACACCTGTGGCCTGCCTTGGAAGCACTGGGGACACTCCCTTCCCCAATAACCTTCTGGTTGACTTCTTGGTCTCTAGAGTCCCTAAGATTCCCCTAATCATGTTTGCGGAGTTTCAGGGCCATTTAGGTAGTTCTGTTTTGGCCTGGATCCTAGATGACTTTGGAAGGTAAGGGCAAGAACATTAGATATAATTTTAACTGTTTTATCTCCCTTGACTTTGGCCTTTAGGTCTTAGTGACTGGACACGCAGAAGGCCAGTTTCACCAGTTTTGAATTGGGAGTAGTGGGTTTTATTTTTTTTTAAATAACAAAGATTTATTTCTCACTTATGTAATATTTCTTCCTAGAATGGCATAGGGGCTGTGCTCATTGTAGTTACTTAGGGAGGTAATATGATGGTGCAGTTTTCTTTTTTTTATTATTAGTTGTTCAAAACATTACAAAGCTCTTGACATATCATATTTCATACATTTGATTCAAGCAGATTATGAACTCCCATTTTAATTTTAACTTTTGAAAGGTTACATTTACCTCTTCCATATAATTGGGGTCAATATTAGTATTGGGAGTCAGTGTCATCTCCAATCTGTGCTGTAGGTGATGGCTTATTGTCTCAAATTAATTCAGGTTGTTCTGTTAGAAGTTGTACTTCTGCAAAACACTAACAGGCAGTGGTTATAAAGTTTTATTAGAAAAATACAAAACAAAATTAACAAGAACAAAAATATATTCAGTTTGTATAATAACTCTGAACCAAGAAACATCTGTTTGGCCTCTACAAAAACCCATAAATAATTTGTCAATCCAATCACACATAAAATCTTTTACAAGTTCTATTCCTTTTAAAAACCCTTTTACAACCTTTAAATACCTTTTATAATTTATCAAACCCTTACTTAGTTTTACATTCTATTTCTTTCTATTTTGGGATCATAGCAATTTTTACAAGAATGTATCCATTAAATGGGCTTAATTTTAGCCTAATTTGGGGGCCATCCTAATGTGAAGAAAGGCAAGAGGGAGAGCCTTATCCCAGGTAAGGCTGGCCTTTCGACAATTGTTAAAGCTTTTACATTTGAAGTTAATCCTTTTCCACTTCATAAATATCATTCCATTTGCAAATATAAGAAAATAAAGTTCTCATATATTGTTTGCTGAGTCTATATGAATATCAACTAACATAACATCACATCTGATATGTGCACTTATTTGGCTTTACCAAAATAAGTAAAGCTGAGAGGCTATGGAGAAAGGGTTATTATGCATAATTATCTAATATTAACCACTTTAAGAGACTTTGCCAAAATCACAAATTTGTCCTGATTTAACTTGAGTCTCATAACAGAACTGATATTGGAAAAATAATCCAGATTTTGAGATGTGTTGAGGTGGGAAATTATTAAATATAGCCTAGTTGTCTAACCTCACCTGGTTGTTACCAATATTAGGACCTTTGGTAAGTATACTTCCTAATCACCTAGTTAAACTTGTATCTTCCAGATTATTACAGTTTCATAATTAATATGATGGCAATGTAAGGATTCCAACACATCCCCAAAAGTGAGGGTTGTCTCTCTCTGTTCCCATTAGATTAAGAAAAGACTTCAGAACCCTGGTTAGGTATGGATGATACCTCATTTCAGCTCAAATCAGACACAGAAGATGAACCATCCCCCCTTATGTGACCCTTTAGGAATAAGAAATATTATTCTCTGGTGAGGGAATGATATAGGAATTTTGGGATACGAAAAATGTTGAATCTCAAAAGAGTGACACCCATGAGCCATCTGGACACAGGAAACACACATGAATGATTGTCATGCAAAACAAGCAACTCCTGAATAATTCAAACTGTGCCCTTATGCCTAGATCCTTGCACCAACATACTTGACCAGAAGAAGCAGCAGGATACAAAAGCAATGTGTTGACGCAAGGAAAACTGGCACAAAATTATATAACTCTGCTCTGGTGTCTAGCCCATACCTATCATCTCTCTATAAATGTTAAAACCCCAGGGGCTAGGTTTGTAGCTCAGTGGTAAAGTGTTAGCCTAGCACGTATGAGCACTGGGTTCAAGCCTGAGCACAACATAAAAATAAAGGTATTGTGTCTATCTATAGCTATTTTTTTAATTAACACTCCAGACCAATGAGCTACTTCTTACTCTCAAGACAGCCTGAACTCTTTCTTTATATTTGAGTGCACACTCCTTACTTTCCTAAATAAATCTCTGCTTATGCCTCTAAAAATGTTCATTTAAAATCAGAGAAGTCTGAGAAAAAGGGAAGAAAAACAAAACAAAGAGCAAGTGCAACAAATATAAAATAGTTATAAAAACAATAGATATTTATTCATCATATGAATGATTGCTTTAAATTTGAATGTTTCAAATACACCAATTAAAAGACAGATATAGGTGGAATGGATTGAAAATGGGATAACTCTGTTAGAAATCTACCTTAAATCTAAATAAAGACCCAAATGGGTTAAAAGAAAAGAGATGGATTAAAGAAAACAAATTGACACAGATACATGTGAATATTATGATAAAATTATTTCAGATAATAAGAATTAAAAAATGGTAGCTATAATTGTTATTTTTTATCAGACTTGGGACTCCTAGAAGACTCATGCCTAAACTGCTTCATATTTGCTTTGCCAGCACCTAGAACAAAGAAAATGGGGGAGGAAGTGTAGACAAATCTATTTATATAAAGTTGATTTTTGTATGAAGGAGTGAGAGGTGATTTATATCCAGATAGTCTCTTTGAGTATGTCATGATCAAATAAAGAAGATAGACTTGCATTCTTTCAACAAATATTTATCCATAAATCAATAAGGACAAATTCACATGGTAAGTTTTTCACATTTTGACACCTCAGAAGTTGAAAAGCTTCTTGAGAATAATGGTATCTTAGCAGTGTGTTGTGGTTTAATTGATAATATGATTTGTTTTTAGTGTTACATATAGGTTTATCATTATTTCCCTGTAAATGCCATGATTTTATTCTCCTTAATTGCTGAGTAATATTCCATTGTGTATACATGCCACATTTTTTTTTATCCATTCATCCACTGAAGGCATCTAGGTTGGTTCCACAGTTTAGCTATTGTGAATTGTGCTGCTATAAACATTGATGTGGCTGTGTCCCTGTGGTATGCTGTTTTTAAGTCCTTTTGGAATAGACTGAGGAGAGGGATATCTGGGTCAAATGGTGGTTCCACTCCCAGATTTCCAAGGAATCTCCATACTGCTTTCCATATTGGCTGAAGTTATCCAATCCCAAAAACCAAATGCCAAAATATTTTCTCTGATGTAAAGAGGCTGATTCATAATCGGGTTGGGAGGGGGAGCATGGGGAGATTAGATGAACCCTAGATAGGGTAAAGGGGTGGGAGGGGAAGGAAGAGGACATGGGGGTAAAAATTACATGGTGGAATGAGATGGATATCATTACCCTAAGCAGGTGTATGAAGACAATATTCTTTGTATACAAGCAAAGATATGAAAAATTGTGCTCTATATGTGTAATATGAATTGTAATGCATTCTGCTGTCATATATAACAAATTAGAATTAAATTTTTTAAAAACACACCATTATTTAAAAGATTTAAATGATATATTTTCAAAGTAGAGGTGCTTTGGGTTCAACTATGATCTAATTACTTCCATGTGGTAATTAGGTAAATAAAAAATATTGTTTTATAAAAATGTATCATGGTTTCAATCAGTAGTATCCTAGATTTGATGAAATATAGTTGCCATAGTTTAGATATTAAATGTCTTCTAAATGTCAGCATGCTAAAGTCTATGTCCCCAGGTTGCTGGTACTGAGAAAAGGTGGAGGCTTTGGGTAAAATTTGGGACTAGTGAGAAGTCCTTAGGTCCTTGGGGGCATACCCTAGAGGGGGATTATGGGAACTCAGTTCCTTTCTCACTCTCTTTTCCTTCCCAGCCATGAGGTGAACAGTTTTGATCAACTATATGCTCCCACCATGATATGCTGCTTTATCACAAGTCCAAAGCAATGGGGCCAACCAATCATGTCCTAGAACTTCTTTTTAGAGGCTGAAATCAACCTTTTCTCTTTATAAGCTAACTTCTGCAGATATCTTTCTATAGTGGCAGAAATATTAATAAAAATATGACAATATATTATGTATAAGGCCTTCAGTCATGAGTTTTATTGATGAGAAAACCAAGCTTTTAGAGATGCTAGGCAATTTGTTCAAGATTGCATATCTTGCACATTGCAGGTCCTTGTGAGTCTAAAACCTATGCTTTCTCTTTCACTATGACTCATCAAGAGTTGAATAAGCATTCACTATCAATTTGAGCATTGAAATGAATGAATGAATGAATGAATGAATGAGAAACAATAAATAAAGGGGTGACATTTTGTTACTGGTCAATAGAAATATGTAAGCCTTGTATACATGCATGCCTCACTTAGCACCAATACATTCTATGAAATGTGTTCTGGGGAGACTTACCCATTAGGCAAACACCACAGAGTGTAATTACAGAAATCTAGATAGTATAGGTCAATCACTTGATGTGGCCTCTTGAGACAATCAAGAAACTCAATAGTATGGTTTAGATAAGTACAGCCCAATGTCCCATGTGTTCAAATCTTGGTCACCAGCCTCTGGCACTTTGTGGAGGTACTAGGAGCTTTAGGAGATGGAGCCTCATTTTTGGAAGTTATATTATTGGGAGTGTTCTCTTGAAAGGTTATATGGGGACCCTAACCCCTTCCTATCTATTGCTTTGCCTCCCAGCTGCCATGAGGTATATAGCTTCCTCTCAACATGCCGCCTTCATTATGTACAGCCTTACCACAAGTGCAAAACCAATGGAGCCAGTGAAACATGGATTGAAAGCTTTGAAACCATGAGGCAAAATGTACCTTTTCTCCTTATAAGTTGAAAGTTTATTTTTTCACAGTTATGAAAACCTAACTAGCACATTCAGTAAATATAAGCATATGAAGATGCTGTAGGTATGATATGGCATACTGTTTATAGTAAACTGTTAAAAGTAGATGTATGCTCTAAAATAGTGATAAATAGTATGATCAATAAATAAATCAGTAACATAGTCATTTATTATCACTCTCAAGTATTATGTACTGTACATATTTGTATGTGCTATGTTTTTATATGAGTACCAGTGTAAAAGTTTTGTTTTTATCAGTATTACAACAAATGCATAAGTAATGTATTGTGTTATGATATTAAGACAGCTACCAGTATAGTATCATTAGGTTTTGGGAAAATTTAAGTTCCATTCTAATCCTATATGACCACTATTCCTCTCTCTGTTGTTGACTGAAACATCATTATGTGGCACATGATGATATAGCTATAAATTTGACAGGGACACATTATTTTAAAGTTTTCAAAAAACAAATTAATTTTAATTTAAGTTTATTGAATTTATTATTTAATTAAATTGATATATATTAATATACGTATCTCATCTACTATATTCAATGAATATATGTATTTTGTCTATACCCAAAATGTTATAATTTCAATCTATAGTCTTTTTAAAATTAGCTGTGAGATAATTTACATTCTTTTTTCATATTAAGTCTTCAAAGCCCATTATATAGTTTATATTCTCAGCACTTCTCAATTTGCAAAAACTACATCTCAAATGATTAATAATCAGAAGTAGCCAGTGGCTTCCTCATTGGACAGTGTAGGACTAGAGTATCAAAAAGTCTTACTGCCTTCCTATCTGGCTCACACATGCCAGCAACCCTGATTTTTGAGCTTTCTCCACTTGGCTATTAAAATGACTCCCTTGTCTCTCTCTTCTTACAAGTGATATAGTAATCATCATCATCAAATGTTAAGGAACTTTTTATGTTTAACCTTTAATTTGTTAACTTATTATGAAAAATTCTGGCATACAAAAGAGAGAACAGAATAATAAACTTCCATGTATCCATCAGTCTTCAGTTTATCTTGCTTCATTTTCCATACTCCATTACCTCACCCTACATTTTTCTCTAAGGTATTTTAAAGTAAATCCTAGACATCTTATTATTTAATTCATAAATAATTCACAGTGCTTTTGTAACAGATTGTGTTTTAAGCATAACCTAAATGTTCAATGTCATCATTGGAGTCATTTTGAATCATCACTCACCCACTTCCATACTAGGTGGAAGAACCTGGCAAGCAGGATGGGAGATGAAGAACATGTGATCTTAGCTAGTAAATTTTAACTCTCTGAAACTTCAGTTTCTTCATCTGTAAAATGGAGATAAGATAGTTATCATATTGGATTATTGTTATAATCTCCTTCTAGGTATTATGTTATTATAAATGTAGGTATCACTTTCTTAATTATTGTTGCAGTCACATCCCTTTATTGATTCAAAGAAACCATTATCAATTACATGTCAATTTCATATTCATATGTGCTGCTATTGAACCCTGACTGTGCACCTTGTGATTATACTTGTACCTTTATCCTGTAGCAAATCAGTCTTCTCTTGCTCAGGTCCTCATTGTTTTATATTGGGACTGTTGTAATAGACTCCTAACAAGTTTCTCTTCCACCATTCTTCACATCCATTCTTCTGGCTTTGAGGTTTCCAAACTTTGAATGAAAAGCAAACTGTTCTCTACATTCTTCAGGTATCTGTGAATGTCACAAATAATGAAAAGACTGAAATGAGAAAAAAAAATCTCTTGTTCAGCCCAGGCATTTAATGGAGAGGTCACCTGGTCTCTTAACTGGTTTACCTGCTTCTAGATGTTCCCCTTCAACCCACCTTCCACCAGCCCCCAGAGTGATCTTGCTAACACAGACATTTATATGTCATTTCTCTTCTGAAAACTTTTCAGAGGTTCCCTTAATTCTATAAAGTCCAAATTCTGAACACAGCATTCAACTCATTCCAAGGTCTGCTGAAATGTAGCTTCCAACCTCTTTCAGAGTAAAAGTCAAAATCCTTGGGCCAGGGCTGTGGCTTAGTGGTAGAGCGCTTGCCGAGCATGCGTGAGGCACTGGGTTCAATCCCTGGCACCACATAAAAATAAAACAAATAAAATGAAGGTATTATGTCCATTTACAACTAAAAAAATATTTAAAAAATAAAAAAATTTAAAAAATCCTTATGGTAGAATGTAAGACCACAATGCTCTGCCCCAGTCTTTCCCCATAACCCTAACTTGTCTGACCTCAACTTCTCTGACTTCAAGTTCTACTGCTTACCCTCAATCACTCTGCCTCAGGAACATCAGTCTCCCTACTTATTCCTTGAACATAACAAGTGTGTTCCTATCTTAGAATCCTTTTACTAATACTAACTCTATACCTCTAGATATTCACATTACTCATTTTCCAACTTTTTTCATGTCTTTACTCAAATGTTACACTCTCAGTGATTACATTCTTTCATTTAAAATTAACGTCTCCTGCATCCTATTCCTTTCCCTAATTTATTTTCCACCATAGCATTTAATATACATGATTTTGGCATTTATTATATGTCTCCCTGTACTAGCATGCAAACCACATGAAGGCAGAGATTTTTTTCTCTGTTGTTCATTGATAATTTTCCTGACATTGGAATGAAGTTGTTAACTATCTTAATGCACTGTTCCCACAATTCTATATATTTATCCTATGGTAGTACTTACCACACTGGGCAAACATTTTGTCTCCTCATCTGTCTTCCCCTCTGGTTCTGGAGCTGCCTGCAGAGTTTTCATAGTGTCTTTTGTTTAACTGACTAAGTTTTGAAACTGAGGTGTAGAACTTTGAATTTGAATAAGATTAATAAATCTTGTCAGCTGTGGCCCAAGGCTCCAGTTTCCACACACCTTCCTTGTACTGAAAATGTACTCCTGAGCTCTTGTGCCCTGACCCCATCCATTTCCTGTCTCAGGGAATTTGTGGATTTGATTAACATGTTCTATAGTCCTCACAAAGCAATTGGTGAAAATTACTGTGGGGAATGCTGAAGCAGGATTGGGGAGGAAGTGCCTTCGGAAGAACTACCAAAGATGTCATCTGGAAGAACTAGACTCTATAAATCCTATATGCATACATTAATTCAAACATTTCATGCACATCTGCCTAAACTATTTTCTATGTTAGTCTTTGGTATTTTTCTGGTTGTCCATAGAGGACAAATAGATTTGAACTATTCCCTATATACATGCTCTGGGCTCCAACACTGATGTCCCAATTATAGAAGATGCTCAGATGATTGAGGAGCTCCTATATAGAATTGGAGGCCTATTCTTTTCCCTGTGAAAAGTAGCATGCCAGCTCTTGATACTGTTTTCAAAGGAAAAAGAAAAACATTTATAATATGTTCAACTTGACATAAAATTGACCATGTTTGTATGTGCTTATATAAGTCTGTGTCTGTTCCTATATGAGATTTTCAATAAAATGTCAAGTAGTGAATTATGCCTACAGGGTGGGATTATAAGAATTTTGAACTTTTCTTTTTAATGTTTTACAATACATATGTGTTCTTTTAAGGTAAAGAATTATTATAAAAGGAAATAATCTGCTTAAGAGGTTGATGAGAAGATGATGCTGGGAATACCACAGCCTTTTCTCTCATCAGTCTTTTCTCTAAGAAAATCAAAGATGATGCCACTTCTAAAGAGGAAAGAAATAAGCTGAGTGCTTAGGGCCAATAATGGAGTCAGATAAGCCTTACTGGAATTTAGAAATTATCTTGACAACTAACTAGAGGCCCATCAAACCTGACAACCCCTGAGCCACCAAAAAAATCATGTTGGTATGTTTATGTGCTCTTCCTGGCCTGATAGCCTAAGGCTTCAGCCCTTGTAGCAAACTGGAAATCTTATTCCATCCACTGCTGAATAAGAGTGCCAGTATTTAGTGTTCTCCCTGATAGAGGCCCAGCTAGTCTGGGGGAGATGTTATTGTTGGGGCTGCTTTCTCAGCTAGGGTTGTACTGGTGTGTATTGATAAAGGCCATTCCTATAGGGCAGGCCTTGAGAACTGCCCCTAGGACACTTGGACAAGGTGTCTGCCACCCTCCTGAAGGAATAAATGAGGGACTGAGTGTCTCGACAAAATAACAGTACAGACTCACATACAGAGGGAAGAGGAGATTATTGCTAGAATTTAAAAGCTGAAAGGGAGAAGAGGAGTATTTCAGGTCACAGAGTTAGGCTCCAAAAAGATGTCAACAGACTGAGACAAGTGTTTGAACCTGATCAAATGACTGACAACTACAAATGGAGAGGTCTGCACTTGGGTACAGAAAACTAAAGGACTATTCACAGGATGGAAAAGATGGTCCTGCATACATCTTATAGGAAATAGACTTGATACCTTGCCTAATAAGCATATTTATTAGGATAATAGAGCCAAAAAATCTAATGGGAATTTAAGCTTCATTAACATATGTATAGTGCCCAGATCAAGGGCACTATAAGAACCTTATTGGGGGGCTGTATCTGGCACTGTTAATAACACATTAACAGGATCATATGTGGTATGTACCCAGAGGGAGTGAGCAAACAGTAGGGTACTGAAAGAGTTGGAGCTGAGGTTGTTTATGCTGGAGAAAGAAGGCTTAGGGGAGGTGGTCTCTGCCTTTAGACTTGTAAAGTACAAGAGAGAGCTGATGAGGTCTGAGAGTCTCCAAAAGGCAGAACTGAGTGAGATCCATGACTGGAAGCCACAAAGAGACTAATTTTCACTCAAGACAAGGAAGAAGTTTCTAACTGACTGGGGTATGGATGGAAGAGGTTGTCATTAGATGGAGTGAGCTCCTTATCACGGGTTGTGTAACAAAAGCCTAGCTACAAGGTACTACAGCATGCTGCAGAGGAGAATCATTTATCAGCTAAGTAGCACAGAGATATTCCCAGTTGTCTCTTAGCTTTCTAAGTACATCTATTTTTCTGGTTCTGTGTAACTGAAAATTCCCCTAGTACTATAGTGTTTAACAGTTCACTGAGATGTAGGTCCTAACTCTACCTCAGAAGGTTCTTTAGGGTACTCTAAACATTTCCTTTGGGATCTCAGAAACTTATGTGCTGATTTGTCTATTAATGAAACTGCTTTTATACTTCTGATTACCAAGAGTATCTTCTACAGCCTACTTCACAGAATAAGGACTGAGAATCAGAGAGAGACAGAAGAAAAATAAAGACAAATATTATGATTAGTTCATCAGAAAGGGCAAGCTGAGAGGAGAAACATGGGATGGTCTGAGAAACAGGAATACAGACAGATAAGACTCAAAAATTGCAGGGTGAGGCAAATGAGACTGGTAGGGAGTAGTCTGAAGAGGCTAGGCTGCTTTAATTCTATATTCACTGGACTCTCACTAAAATGACAAAGTACTTACCATAGTGAACTTAGCAGTTAAATAACTTCTGATTTCTAATAGCTTCATAAATAGTGGCTACTTTTGAATTCATTCCAGCAAAGGAGGCTCAGTTGCCCAGTAAATCAGTCATATATGCTTCTTCGGGGTTATGCCATTGTTATCAAGGAGGAAAGAGTACAGTATCCCCTTACTGTCACCCATGAAAGAATCTCACTATCCAGGGCAGGTAAGTATAGATCTAGACTGACACAGCCTCCAAAGACCCTGCACTAGATCCCAGCCTGCCACGGGACATGGTCCATAACCTTGAACTAAGAATCCCACAACCTTACCTCATTATGAAGTGTAGGGAGCAGGCAGAAGTTATGAAGGCAAATAACAATGGGGAAAGTTACTCAGCTGACACACTTACCATACTCAGCACATGAGAAGAGCAAGAGAACTCTGGAGGTAAGTTTCATATAAACTGGACACTTTCCTATTCATTCTCTTATTTAATCCTTGTTCATTCAATAGCATTTCACAGGACACACACACACACACACACACACACACTCATATCAAGCACTGTTCTAGGCATTGGACATGTAAAAGTGAACAAGATGGCATTCCAGTTGGACAAACAATTAGCAAAGAAATTATGAAGTATGCAAGAAGTAAGAAATGTTATAGAAAGACATAGTGTAAAAAAGGATTTAGGAGTGCCAGTGATATATTCTCCTCTTCTTACAGATGAAAAATCTGAGTTTTGAAAAGAAAAGAGCCTTCCTTATCTTTTATTGAAATGCAGTCTATAGATCTCTTTATGTTTTGCCATCCTGCCTCCAGGAATGCATAACTAAATAGGTGTGAACCGGAAGTTTGACCTGCTAGCATGTTTGCAGATATCTTGTATTAGACGCAAAATTAGGAAGGAGATTCTCATGGAGTCTAAGAAACCAGTCAGGATAACAGCATTTTCTGCTAGCTAATGCTTCAAAATGAAACTTCTACCATCATCCCAAAGAATCCAAGAAATACTCAGGAGAAGGGAAGCATGTAATAGATATCTAGGATTCATATATTCTTGGGGTATAACTCCAGGACCCTAAAGTTCTTTGTGATGACAAAACATACCCATTCTGCTCTCTGGGCCAAAGACCACCATTTGTATGTATAATTAGAGGTTTAGATTTGATGAATTTTCTAAGATATCATCCCTCTTTGATCAATGGGTCACTGATCTTAGTAGTAGAACCAAGTTGGTTACTTAGAAAATTATATAAAATCTGCTGATAATTTTTGTAATATAATTACTATTTGGGTTCTCCCCTTATTCAGAAGTATCACCAACACCTACATTTGGGGAAGAAAAAAATAAGCAGAAGAAGCCATGGAGATTGCCTCCAAATTCACAGTTATCTCTATATGGGCATATAGGTGTGGAAATCTAGGAAATTGCATGATCATGTTGAAGTAAAGATGTAAGCAAATATAATCCTGGAGGTAGAGAGTAGGAAAGGGAGGCCTCAGCCATGCATAGAGAAGGTACTGTGAAAACTTCTCCAGCAGACTTCCGGATTCCTTCACAGTCTTTACATTGTCCCCACCAGCCCATTCTACCACTTATAAATGTACTGTGGACAACACTTACTGCCCAGGTCTAACTTAATTTTGCTACCACCCTCTATCCTTAGTTCCCTATTTACCAGTGAATTACAGCTTGAACAGAAATGTTTAAAAGGACATTGCATAGGGCAGAGTATCACTTTGATGTCAGAGGCTTCAGTTCTAGTCCTAGCTCTAACCATGATAACTCTGTGATCTAGGACAAGTTCCTCCAATCTCAGGGTCTCAACTGTAAATAAAATGGCTTGGGAATCTTCTTAACTTTTTGCTATGTCAGATTTCTGATAAACTGATGAAATCTTTTGAAACAGATGCCACAACTTAGCATGTAATATCAGGCTTCCCATGGACTCCTAGGCTAAACATTTCTGCCTGATAGCTAAAGATTCTTTCAGTTCTGAGTCTATGGTTCTGTGATCTGGGCATAAAGCCAAGGCCTGCCTGCCCCTTCCGGAGGAAGAGGAGGAGGAATGCACCTTCCAAATATATCCTTTGGCCTGGGATTCCAGCTGCTTTTGGCTTTAATCCATGACACTCTGAGACCATGGGGAGTTTTGCTAACCCACAAATCCTGAAACTGACTAATGAAGACAAAAACAAAGCATTAGATCTTTCTTCAAAACCCATTGCCTCTGTGGTTCCTTCCTAGGGCCTCTTGAACCCCAGCCTAAAATTAAAAACAGTGATAGGTGGGCCTCTGGTGCAGAAAATAAATGATTTGAGGAAGACTGACTTTTATTTCTGGCTGGTAAGTCTTGTCCAGACAGTACTGTCCTCTGGTGGCTGTGAGCACATATAGAGCCTTAGTTGGAGGCCCAAAACTTTAATGGCAGTTAGGGTTAGAGACCACCAGTATGTATTCAATGGGAGTCCCAAAAAGTACTTCCCAGAGCTATTGCTATAAGATAAGCTCAGGATATGGGACATGGGGAGTAAAAGAATGGGATGGCATTACTAGCACATTCTGAGAACAACATGAGCAAATGCCAAAGTTCAGCCTTGGGAACATCATCACCAAATTTAGTGAGGTCTATGCCCCTCTTTTGCAGTTCCCTATTGTTCTTTCCCTATTACCCTGAAGTATAACTCATATATTGGGATGCTGCCAATATATTATTCATGACAAACTGGTGGGGGAGATTAGATAACCAGGCTTCTACCTACAAGGAGGACTAGGGCTCTTTCTTCAGTACTGAGACCATTCACATGTATTATTTTGGGTTCAAACCTATAGAGTCAACCTCCTATTGAGTAGCTAAAATCTAAATGTCCCACATTGTTTTCAAATTTGACATTTCCGAACTTATCCCTTTCCCTTCTTAATCTACCTGTTCAGACCATTTTAGATGCTTTAAGTTGATTGTAATAGAAACTTTAATAAAATGAATTATATTATGGTGAAAATGCATTGTCTTTAAAATACTATGGAGGTAGTATACTTTGGTGTTAGCCGATTCAGTGGCTCAATTATATCAAAGATTGAGATTCTTTCCATGTGCCTGTTATATTATCCTCAGCATGTCAGATGCTTCCTTGTGGTTAAAAGAAAGAAAGAAAGAAAAATAAAAAAGAAAGAAATTGCTACAGCATTGCTGGACACCATCACATTTTCATACAATAATATCCAAAGGTGAAAAGAGAAGAAAAATACTTCCTTTTGCCTCATTTTTAGACAGACAAAAATCTTTCCAAGAAGTTTCATAAAGGACTTCTCCTCATACATCATGGGTAAAAATTATATCATATGCTTTATGGTTTAGCAATTAGAATTAGATTCAGCAGCAACACAACAAAAACAGAACAGATGACCTCAATATGATATTTTTTGCTTTATAGAAGCCTAGAGGCATACAATCTAGTGCTGGAATGGTAGCTTCATAAAGTTGTCAGAGACCTGGGATCTTTCCACCCTTCTGTTCCACCATTCTTAGGTGAATTTCCTTTATCTATGTGGATCATGATGTCTGTTGGAGCTCCAGTCATGACATTCATGTCCAGAAATGAAGACAGAGGAAACAAAAGAGAAGATATGCATGACACAATTTAAGAAAACTTCCCAGAAATATCATACAACACTTCTACTTAAATGTCATTGGCCAAAACTTAGTATTATTGCCACAAAACACTCAGCTGCAAACAAAACTAAGGGCGGGGTTGTGGTTGTGGCTTAGTGGTAGAGGGCTTCCCTGGCATGCGTGAGACACTGGGTTTGAGTCTCAGAACCACATAGGCTAAATAAAATAAAGGTCCATTGACAACTAAAAATGTTTTTTAAATGAATCTTACAGCAATGTGCCCAGCTAACAAAAATGGCATTCTATTGACAGGAAAGAAGTAGAAAATATATATTGAGAGGTGCCCAGCACTTTGAAAAATATGTCACCTAATAATCAGTCACTGGCAAAGGAAATGAATTTCCATAATTAGTTTAAACCAGTGGCTCCAACCAGGAGTGATTTTGGTCCTAAAAGACATTTGTCAATATCTGGAGACATTTTAGTTTTATACTATTGGCATCTTGTAGATAGAGGTCAGAGATACAGTGATACATAATACAATGCATAAGACAAACCTCACAAGAATGAATGATCTTACTCAATACATCAATATTGCTAGAGGTTTAAAAAATGTGGCTTAGCCTTATCAAGATCCACCACAAACCTACCCTTATCCCTCTGGCTGTAGAAGAGCCCAGGCTCTGTATCATTGAATTTTACTCTGACCTTTCCAGATGTGTAGGCTAAATATTCAGTAGTCATCTTTCTTCTATGTAAAACTCTGCCATGTCTTCTTATTACTCTCAGGATAAAGGATAAAATCTTCAGAGTGGCATTTGAAAACCTATGTGGCCTGGGCCCTACCAGTTCCATATCACACTACTCTCTGTCCTTATTCTCTGTGGTCCAGTTACATTGGCCTTTGGGTTCAGTTTTGGTTTTCCCATTTTTCCTCCTTTCCCTCATCCCTCATATCCAACTTGTGATAGATTGGATTAATGGTATCAATTATTCATATTTTTAAAATAGACACACCTCTTTTCCCTTTATCCACATCAATTGGCATGTGACATTGTAGCATCCTTCCACTCTGACTCTAGACTTGGCTATGCGATTTTTTCAGCTAATGGAAGGTTGGGGTTTTAGTCCATTTGCTGTTACTATAACAGTATACCTGAGACTGGATACTTTATGAAGATTTTGGAGGTACAAAAGCATGGCTCCAGCATCTTCTCAGCTTCTGGTGAATGTCGTGGCAGAAAAGTAATACAGCAAGCAGGGGTGTGCAAATAAAGGCATACATGCAAGAAAGTGATGGGTGATCCCAGGCTGAATTTATAAGAGCCAAGTCTCATGATAATCAATCTGCTCTTGTGGGAACTATATTAATCCCTTCATGAGAATGGAGACGCCATGACCTAATTGCCTCTTAAGAGTCCCATCACCTCTTATCTTCATTGTAGTTGGAATCCAACTTCAGCATGAGTTTTGGTACAGAAAAAACATATTGAAACTTTAGCAGTTGGCATAAGTGACAGGATATTAATTCAGAAACTAGGCATTTAAAAGTATTTTGTGTCATCATATACCTGCAATCAATCCAGAATCAGCCTTACCTAGATCAGCTAATATGCAGACCTCAGAGTGAGAAATTAATGCTTATTATATGACACTAAGATTCAATGATTATTATGCAGCCTTAGTATGGTAAACACTGATTGATAAACCCTTTGATACATCATTGCTTATATTCTGTTCTTTATAATGCACAAATATCTGTCCTATCTGTTCCATTGACTGAGATCTGAACCACACAATTTTCTACATTTTTAAAATAGACACCCATTTTAAGGTGTCTGCTCCTCCGGCCAGTCTTCCACACTGCCATCATAATCACAGTACAAAGAAACAAAATAATCAATGAAATCCAATCATATAATTCCTTCAACTCTTCACTGGCTCTCCAGTGCCCCCACAATAAGATCAAATCTCTTACTCTGGCATTACAGGTCTTTCTATACCACTTTACCTATAAAACCTCTTCTCCCCTGTCCCATCACAAAGTTCAAACATGTTCTGTAGTTTTAGGTCCCTAGGCCTTTATTCATCCCTCTTTCCCTTTCTTCTTCCCTTTTGTAAAATCATTTCAGCTTTCTAGGCAGAGCACAAATACAAGCTCTTATCTGCAACATTCCATGATTCCCTCCACTTAGAAAAATTTATGCTCCGCCTTTTTTGCTTCTATGAGGAGGTGTTTATCTCACACTTCCTTCATCATTGAGGTATAATTAGTTCCTTAAGCAATCACCTGTCCCACTCCCTGTGAAATTCCTTGTATAATTTTTCCCAGCCCCTTCTCACTTCCATGACCTTCCCATACCTAACACAGAACCTGGCCCAAAGTTGGTGCTCAATAATGAGTGTTACATTTAAAGAATTCTTGAAGCCCTGATGCTACATCTGTTAGGTGTTGTATTAAGGGGAATTATATTCCCCTAAATTCTTTCCCCTCCCCCACCTTCACATTTCCAATATAATCATCCTTCAGTAAGAAATCCCTTGGGGATAATAGAATCTCCCTTTGAAAATGATTTGATACTTGCAAGGGAAAGGGAAGGGCAACCTTAGTGCATTGCCTAGGCCTTCCCTCCCATCTATCTACCTGATATAAAGTAATAAGCATTTTGTTGTGGAAATATAGGACGCGCAGTGCAATTTTAAGGGGTGCCATTCAGCGAGGCTAGGTATAGACCCAAACTGCACAACCAGGATGGGGCTTAGGAAGAGTGATTCTAAAACATAAAGCATGAGGGATAGAGCAACCAGGGAATACTGTGAAGGCCAAGAAAGGACAGAAGAGGGTGGAAGTGAAGAGGAATGAGAATAAGAGATAAAGATGAAAATTAAGGGCTCAAGGGTATACCAATTTTTCCACATGCCACTAGGCTATGAGCCTTTATTATGCAGGAATCTTAGGACATGAAGACTGTGATTCAGGACAGGGTTGTCTTAGAAATTGTAAACACATGCTTTGTTTAGTACGTCTGCCTGCTAAGTCCTGGTGCCAAATCTCCTCAAACTTTGTGCTGTGGTTTACATATGAGGTGTTCCCCAAAAGTTCATGTGTGAGACAATGAAGAATTTTCAGAGATGTAATGATCAGATGATGAAAGGTATAATCTAGTGGGTGGATGAATCTATTGATATGGATTAGCTGGGTGATAATAGTAGGCAGACAGGATGTGATTAGAGGCAATAGGTCACTGAGAGTTTACCTTTGGGGTTTATATTTTATGCCTCATAAGAGGATATCTTTCTTTGTTTCCTGGTTGTCATGTCCTCTGCCACACACTTCCACCATGATGTTCTGCCTCATCTTGGGTCCAGAGCTATGAAGTAAGCAGGCAGATCATAGACTGAACCTTTGAAACCATGTACCAAAATAAGCTTTTCCTCTTCTGCATTGTTCTTGTCATATATTTTGGCCAAAGCAAATAAAAAAGTTAATTAAAACTCTTTGCTACCATTACCAACTTAATGCTTCAAGGAGTTCCCAAGTAACTTTTGTTCTCTATCTCAATTCCCTAGCTCACTACCAACTTTCTGTGTGGCCATGGGTTGATCTTTTCTCATTTATGAGCCTATGGGCCCCCATTTTATATCATCAGGAACACTATGTATCTATAATTCCATAACTGTAATGTTTTTCTGAATGTGAACATGTATGTGTGTGTGTGTGTGTGTGTGTGTGTGTGTATATATATATATATATATATATATATATATATATGAACTTGGACATATCTCTGTGCCTCAGACTTTAGTTTCCTCATTTAAAAAATGAAAATATTTAATCCAAGTGATCTCTTAAATCCTTTTCAGTATTAAAATATTATAATCCCACAATTCTGCAGTCTAGATGACTCCAACCAAGCCTTTGACCCTTAGTCAAATCTTAGGGCACTCCCTTGTATCCTTTTTGTATCCTTATTATCTTTCTCTATAGTTTAGGGGATGCTTCCCTGCTTGTCACTCCCAGAAAGAAACATGAAGATTCCTAGGCCCTCCTCTAGTGGTAGGGAGCCATGCTCCCCTCTGACCACATCACTCTCAGCTGCAAAGAGTTATAAAAATGCCATCTGTTTTAAGCATTCTCCTACTGCTAATAGGTTTTTTTTCCCCAGTTGTCTTGAGAAACTAAATCATTCTCCAAATAAACCTCATTTAAGTTTATGATAAATGTAATTTAAGTGAGAAAATTATCACCCTCCCAGACTGGGAAAAACACTCCAATCTCTAGGGAAGAAATGCCTTCATTAACCAGGGCCTCTCCCAGGATCTTCAAGGCCACGGCATCACCCTGGGGTTGGTACATAGAGAAATACAAAGTCTGGGGGAATGTAGTGAGCTCACTATCTTCCTTAACCCTCCTGGGGACACAGATATTCAAGGATGATTGAGCACTCAAGGGAATCATCCTAGACAGTCTCCTGTATTCATCTTGAGCAGCCTTTTTTCAAAGCTAGACAGAAGAGATCTCTCCTACTTTTAAAGGGCTTTGGATATATCATTCCACTTTTTATACTAGAATTTACAGATTAATGAGGATTCTTCAAGATCATCAGTTCCATCTGCTATGTTACAGAGACAGGGAGATTGAGGCCTTGAGAAAAAACTGTCTTACCCAAGATGACATGTTTAGTCAGTAGCAAATGCAGAGCCTGTCTAGATTCTGGAAGAGCAACAAACACATAGGTTGATTTTACAAATTATCCATATATTATTCTTCACCTTTTATCACCCACTACTCTAGTCTAAGTCATCCTTGTCAGAGCTTTCAGTTCATGTGAGTACCAAGCATTGGATACAAGGGTAACTGTCAGAAAGTGGGGCAGGGTGGGGTACTCTTTCCCATATTCTGGTTTAAACCACTTGCCAGACACAACTGGTTTTGTTTGGGACCTTGGTTCTCAAACAGCATAAATCTATTACCAGCTTCTGGTATCCCTTTATGACTTCTCTGGCTCAGTTATTGGACTTTTACCTATATAATCAGGTGCAGATGACTCATTCTTTCCATAGGCCAGAACTAATGTAGGTCCTGAAAGTTCTGCTTCTTTCCAAAAACATCTCTAATAGTGTGCCTATAGGAAAATAATGGAAAAGTATCTGTCATTCCTAGAGATCTTGGTGACTGAGATTTCTTCCACTCCAACTGTGGTCTTCACAAATATCCTCCCTCATTATTAGCCCTCTCTGCTGACAGTCAAGCACATTTATTACCCATAGATTGTCATAAATGAATCAGGGGACCTAAAGGTACATTTTAGAATACCGTGAATGAAGGCTAGATAAAATTCTACATAAGTGATACATATGTGGAAGGACTTACAAACTTTTGTATGTCCAGGGAAGGAAGAATATGATGATTCCTATGGCTGTGTTCTGTATTCACTCATTCATCACCAATTCATTAATTCTCAAATATCCAGACCCCATACAAGGTACTTGACATAGAGAAATAAAGCAGAGATACTTGTCCTTAAAACTTGTAAGAGCAATAGATGCAACATTAGAATATAGAGTGATCACTGTTAGATCAAGGCTCTCTGCAAAGTTTCCACAAAATATCAGTGGATCCTTAATTTTGCTTAATAAATTCAAGCAACAGTTCACAAAAGAAATAGTTAGGATTGATTTTGGAAGTACAAGTGAGAATTTGTCAACAGAAGAGATGGAAAAGTTTGTCCAAACAGAGGGACTGCATTGTCAAAAGTGTGTGGCTAAATTATAATAGCTAATACCTATTGAGGACTTATTATGTGCCAAACACTTTATGCATTAACTCGAATCTGACAATAGCCCTCTGGGGTAGGTAATATAATTACACCATATGTAGATGGACAACTGAGGTACAGAGAAGTCAAATCACTTACCCAAGTTTATCTTAACTTGCAAATATGTGAGGCAGTATTCATACTCAATGAATTGGACTCTGGATCTGGAACTCTTTTTATAAATATTTTTTTAGTTGTAGTTGGACACAATACCTTTATTTTATTTTATTTTATTTTGAAGGTGGTGCTGAGGATCAAACCCAGAACCTCGCACGTGCTAGGCGAGAACTCTACCAATGAGTCACAACCCCAGCCCCTGGAGCTGGAACTCTTTACCGTTGTATTAGTATTTCCTCCTTCAATATGCCAATGGGAAGCCTCTTGACTGCTCTGTGGGGATTTTAGGGATAGGGATGCAGAGGGTGAGCACAGAAAGAAGTAGTTTGCAGAGGTCATATTCAAATGACCATATGTAAAAACAATGAGGAGCCTTAGGAATGGGGAATGTATTTTTATTATGTATAACTTTCGGGCAAAAATTCAGCTGCACATGGAATATTCTATTTGTTTGCTTCCTTGTAAGTTATCCAGATCATCTCCCAGGTTGGTATTAGAATACAGAAGGCTTTTACAGTGTCCAAAAATGGTAAACGAACCACTAAGTGTGGGGACAAGTATATGGAGTACTGCATACATGGCATACATCAAAGACATCTGCGTGGCAAACCACCCCTGTGCTAAGTTGTGAGTGGCAAACCGCTTACCTCGTGGGCACAGCCCTGGGCATGAGACCGCGCGTTACAGTTTCTATGCTTGCTCCACAGCCCACTCTGCAACTGGTTGCTTCAAGGACAGTTGGCCAGAAATGTAGTGGTGGCTGCCTATAATCTGCTTAGCTACTACCTGAGTATATATACATGGTAACTGCAATAAAATCATAACTTCTTCCTGCTTGGTTCTCCGGAGATCTACATTAGTGACTCCACAGCCACACTCTCCTCTACCCTGTCATGTGGGCCTCCTGGCTAGATGAGAGAGAGCCCAAGCAACTAAGTTCCCAGTTTATCATAATCACTGCTGAAGTCCTTGCTAAGCAATCCCGTCCAATAGGCTATGGGTGAGGGAGGCTGAAAACTGTACTTGAGAAGATTGGGCCAATATCAATACTTATCTTTGTCTTTGCTTGTGAAACCTAAGAGATATGGCCTTTATAATTTGGAAGAAACTTGGGAATGCAGATATATAGTTTGGGGGGAGGTGGTGCTGTGAAAGGCTGGGATCACCCAGATATTTGTCTTCTGGTCACAAAGCACCCTTCTATAAATTTGACCATGTTAATAAAATTTTGCTTTCTTGTCATTCCTTTTATTCTTGTTTTAATAACATTATTTGCAAAATGTTGGCCACTTTCATCTGTGCTGCAAAAATGCAGAAAAAGGTGTGTAGCAGACAATGATTGTCCTTATCCTTTATTGATTTTTCTCTTTTTCCTAACAGAACTCCAATTTTGTATGGGGAAGGAGTGTGCCCATCTGGGGGGAAAAAGCTGCACTTCTCAGTCTCCCTTGCCTTTTGGAGAGGGGATCAGATGACCCAGTACTGACCAATCAAACAGAAGCAAAAGTCACTGTGTGGGGATTCTAACAAAGACTTTCAAAAGAGTCCTTACTAAGTAAGAACTCAGTGGTCACATAGGTTTTGCCCTTCTTGACCCCTTTATTTTTTCTTGCTGTTCAGGCATGATGCCCAGAGCTGCAGAGCTTTTGGTTTGTAGATAAGATACTTATACCATTATGATGGGTAGGAGTCATAGCACACAAAAGAATCTCTTAACATTGTATTTCTTGTTATAGGATAAAAACAAACCCCTTATCTTGTTTCAACCTCTATATTTCTTTGTTTGCTTCTTTAGTTTTACTATATGTGACCAAATTAATATAATTAGCATATCTCCTTGTGTTGGAGTTTCTTTAAAGAGTAGTGGGACCATGGGGTCAACTGAGAAAAAGGTGTCCTGTGGGGTGAGCTGGAGGCAGCCACTCCTTACCCACCCCCCGCAGCCTTTTCTTCTTAAGTTCCTTTTTGTCCAAACCTGGGAATTTCCATGTGCTGATTAAATCAGGAAGGCTGTTCCCTTACAAGGGGTGGCAGTGAGACCAAGATCCTTCAATGGAAAGTGAAACCCAGGAGATAAAATATGGGCATCTGATACAAGCTGTACCTTCCCTCCTACACTCCTGTCTTTTGGATTTCTTCTCTGGCAAAATCTCAGATGTTCCCTGCTCTGTTATCTTTTTAATATACTATTGTAATGGTTTAATGATGATAATCAAGACAAAGTGATAGAATTATACTTCTTTTATAGACTAGAGACAATGAGATGTTTAGCTTCAATTTCCCCATGCAAAGTAGAAATGATATTTATGTAGAATAAACACTTTCATACATTAATGATGGATGATAAACATATTCAAATTTTACCAAAACAAAACATAAATGGAAAATTGTTAGAATTACTCATGTTTTAATATCAACATACTTGGTCTATGTAAAAGCACCTGTAGAAGATCATATGTTTTTATATTTTCAGACATTTCAAAGATGTATTTATTTATAATTGCTATAGTACTTTTTAAATTAGAAAACAGTGCTATGCCATATGCTAAAATTTTAAGAACAAAAATTGCATATTTAAAACTTTAAATATTTTAAAACCTGCTCTAGAATTAATTATTGATAGTCATTTTATTTCATTTTTAAACAAAAAGGAAAAAGGACACATTTTTATTAATAGCAACTATACTTTTTTGAGGTTTTGAGTTCTTTATACACTTTGCTATGGTATGTATATCTTATTCCAATTTTAAGCATTGACAGTTTTTCTGGTTTGTATCAACATTGAAACTGAAAATGTTATCTCATTCTTTAAATTATATTCAGTGCAATGTATAATTATGGACATATAGATTATGCTTGTTGGCCATTTGTAGTTTTTGTTTTATTTGTTTTTTAATTATAATTACTGACATATCCTCTGTACAAATAAATGGGATTCACAATGATATTTCCACACCTGCATGCATTGATAAGTTCCATACACCCATGCTAGTTTTCCTTCCCCACCAAACCTCCTCCAGCACACTTCCCAGGTCCTGGTAATTACAATTTGACTTTCAGATCATATTTTTTACTTTATTCTTTTGTTTTCACTAGGGTGAAGAGTACAGGAATAAGAATGGGTACGCAGGTATCACCTTTGTACACAAACTTCATTTCCTTTGGATACATAACAAGGAGTATGATAGTTGGATCATATGGTAGTTCTACTTTTATAATTTTTTGAGGAAAATCCATATTATTATCCAAAGTGACTATATTGATTTACATTCCCCAGTAACAGTATATAAGGGTTCTTTTTTCTTCACATCCTCACCAGCATTTGATACTTCTTGTGTGTGTGTGTGTTTTTTTTTTTTTTTTTTGGGGGGGGGGGTTACTAGGGAGTGAACCTAGGGGCACTCAACCACTGAGCCACATTCCCAGCCCTTTTTCATATTTTATTTCAAACAGGGTTTCACTGAGTTGCTTAGTGCCTCACTTTTGTTGAAGCTGGCCTTGAACTTGCAATCCTCCTGCCTCAGCCTCCCAAGCTGTGGAGGCATGTGTGACTGTGCTCAGCTCTTGTGTTTTTTATAATATCCGTTCTAACAGGAGTAGGGAGATTTGCATTTCTTTGATGGCTATGAATATTGAACCAATATTAGCCAATAATTGCCATTTTTATTTTTATTTTGAGAAATGCATATTCAAATCATTTCCAAATTTTTAATTGCATATTTGTTTTTCATTAAAGTTTTTGAGTTCTTTATATATCCTGGATACTAACTCTCTGTCAAGTAAATAGCTGACAAACATTTTCTCCCATTCTATACTTTGTTTCCTCTCTTCGTTATCTCCATTGCTGTGCAGAAGATTTTTAGTTTGATGTTGTCCTATTTGTCAATTTTGCTTCTGTTTCCTGCACTTTTGAGGTTCCATCCAGAAAATCATTACCTGTACCAACATCTTGAAGTACTTCACTTGTATTTTCCTCATGTAGTTTCAGAGTTGCAGGTCTTAAATTAAGGTTTTAGATCAATTTTGAGTGGATTTTGTACAGGATGGGAGACAGGGGTCAAGATTCAATCCACAAGTTTCTGAATGTGTATATCCAGTTCTCCAATCACCATTGTTAAACAGGCCATCCTTTCTCCAGTATACACTTTGGGCACCTTTGTTAAAAATCAGTTAGCTGTAGAAACATTGGTTTCTGAGTTGTCTATTCTGTTCCATTAGTCTGTTTGTATTTATGTAAATACCATTCTGTTTCAGTTACTATGGTTCTGTAGAATGTCTTGAAATCAGGTTTGGTGATGCCTCTATTTTTGCTGGTTTTTCTCAAGATTACTTTGGTTATCAGGCTTTTGTTCTTTCATATGAATTTTAGAATGATTTTTTTTTCTATTTCTGTGAAGAATGTCATTGGTATTTTGAAGGGGATTGCATTGAAACTGTACATTGATTTGGGTGGTATGTCCATTTTAACAGTTTTAATTCTCCAAATACAAAAACAGGGGGTTCTTCAACCTTTCAGTTACTTCTTCAAGCTCTTTCTTCAGGCTTTTGTAATTTTCACTGAAGAGTTCTTACACATCTTTAGTTAGGCTTATGTTAGATATATATGTGTGTATGTGTGTGTGTGTGTGTGTGTGTGTATTGTGAGTGGGATTATATTGCTGATTGCTTTCTCAGTGAGTTCATTATTAGTGTATAAAAGAGCTACAAAGTTTTGTATGTTGATTTTGTATATTGCTACTTTACTGAATGAATTTATCAGTTCTACTGGTCTTTTGCTAATGTCTTTAGGTTTTTTCCTATGTATAGAATCATATATATCATATGCAAATAGGGATTATTTGACTACTTCTGTCCTATTTTATGCTTTATTTTTCTCTCTTGCCTAATTGCCCTAGCTAAAGTTTCTGGGACTATATTGTATTAGAGTGGACACCCTCATCTTATTGTTGTTTTTTGAGGAAATGCTATCAGTTTTCCCTCTTCAGTATGATATTGGTTGTGGTTTTGTCATATGTATCTATTATCATGTTGAGACATGATCCTTCTCTACCTAATTTGTTCAGAGCTCTTATCATGGAGGGTTGTAAAACTTAATCAAAGGCTATTTGTGCCTCCATTTTGGTGATCATGTGATTTTTATCCTTGATCCTGTTTATGTGCTGCATTATGTTTATTGATTTGCATATGATTTAAACAATGCTTATATCCCTGGACTGACACCAATTTGGTCATATTTTTTTTCTTTTAATTTTTTTATTGGTTCTTTTTAGTCATACACAACAGTGGAATCCATTTTGATATAATTACACAAGCATGGAATATATCTTATTCTAGTTAGGATCCCATTCTAATGGATGTACATGATGGTGGGATTCACTGTGTTGTTTCATATATGTACATGGGAAAGTTATTCAGATTCATTCAACTGTCTTTCCTTTACCCAATCCCTCTCCCTTCCCTCCATTCCCCATTGTCTAATCTACTGAACTTCTTATTCTTCTCCTCAGACATGCTTATTGCAGATTAGCTTCCACATACCAGAGAAAACATTAAATCTTTGGCTTGTTTGGACTGGCTTATTTCACTTGACATGATAGTTTCCAGGTCCATTAATTGGCTGTAAATGGTCATCTTTTTAACATGTTACTAAATTTGATTGGCAAGTATTTTATTCAGTATTTTTGCATGTATATTCATCAGGTATATTGGTCTATAGTTCTTATCATTGTATTGTGTCCCTCCCATGTTTTAGTAGCCAGGTAACACTGGCCTCATAGAATGAGCTTGGAAGGGTTCTGTCTATTTTAATTCTGTAGGATAGTCTGAAAAGCATTGGAATTGTTTTTCATGTTTGATAAAGTTTGGTAAAATTCAGCAGTGATGCCATCCAGTTCTGGGATTTTCTTTGTTGGCATACTTTTGATGACTCACCCAATCTCATTATTTGTTATTGGTCTATTTAAGTTTTAAATATCCTCTTTATTCAATTTTGGTATGTCACATGTGTCTATAAATTAGTTCATTTCTTCTGATATATTATTATATACTTTTTGAAATAATCAATAATGATCCTTTGGATATTTCTAGTATCCGTTTTAACACATCCTTTTTCACATCTAATTTTATTTATTTGAGTTCTCTCTCTCTCTCTCTCTCTCTCTCTCTCTCTCTCTCTCTCTCTCCCCCTCTCCCTCTCCCTCTCCCTCTTTCTCTCTCCCCCCCTCTCCTCTCCTCTCCCCTCCTCTCCTCTTTATTAGTCTAGCTAAAGGTTTGTTAATTTTATCTTTACAAAGAACCAAGTCATTGTTTCATTTGTATTTTATATTGTCTTTATTTCACTGATTTATGATGTGATTATTATTTTTTTCCTTGTACTAATTTTGGGTTTGCTTTGTTCTTGATTTTTAAGGCATTGATATGTATCCTAAGGTAACTTATTTAATGTATTTCTTTTTCTAATTTTTAAAATTTATATATGACAGTGGAATGCATTACAAATTCTTATTACACATATAGAGCACAAATTTTCATATCTTTGGTTGTATACAAAGTATATTCATACCAATTTGTGTCTTTATTCATGTACTTTCAATAATGATGACCATCACATTTTAACATTATTTCTAACCCCTAGCCACTCCCTTTCCCTCCAACCTCTAGGCCCTATCTAGAGTTCATCTATTCCTCCCTCCCATGCTCCCTCTCTCTACCCCACTATGAATCAGTGTCCTTATATCAGAGAAAACATTTGGCATTTGTTTTTTTTTTTTTGTGTGT
>NW_026000294.1:4545159-4563587 GCF_001458135.2 Marmota marmota marmota | reverse complement strand
TGTGGGGGGTTCCATTCCCAATTTTCCAAGAAATCTCCATACTGCTTTCCATGTTGGCTACACCAATCTGCAGTCCCACCAGCAGTGTACCTTTTCCCCCACATCCTGGCCAACACTTATTGTTGTTTGTATTCATAATAGCTGCCATTCTGACTGGAGTGAGATGATATCTTAGAGTAGTTTTGATTTGCATTTCCCTAACTGCTAGAGATGATGAACATTTTTTTCATGTATTTTTTTATTGATTGTATATCCTCTTCTGAGAAATGTTTGTTAAGGTCCTTGGGTTATTTGTTGTTTTGGTGCTTAGCTTTTTGAGTTCTTTATATGTAAAGAATGTTTATTTTGCAGTTGTGAAAAGGAGTACTCTGTGTGTATTAAGTCCATGTGATGTATAGTGATTTTTTTGGAGAGGGGGTGGAAGTGTACTTGGGCTTGAACCCATGGGCACTTTATTACTGAGCTAGATTTCTAGTATCTCCAGTCCCATTTATTATTTGTTTTGTTTTTGTTTTGTTTTAAATTTTGAGACAAGATCTCAGTAAGTTGTTAAGGACCTTGCTAAGTTGCTGAGGCTGACCTTGAAACTGTGATCTTCCTTCCTCAGTCTCCTGAGTCATACAGATTATAGCCAAGTACCACAATGCCTAACTTATAATTTGTTTCTGAGGTTTCTTTGTTGATTTTTTTTTTCTGGATGGTCTACCCATAGGTGAGAGTAGGATATTGATATCCCCCACTATTATTGTATCAAGGTCTATCTCTACATTTTGGTCTAGTGTTATTTGTTTTATTAATTGGATGCTCTGACATTCAGTAGATATAAATTTATAATCACTAAATATTGTCAGTGGATGATAACCTTGATCATTATATGATAATCTTCTTTGTTGTTCCTATTGTTTTTATCTTGAAGTCTAGTTTTTCAGATTAAGTATAGCTACCCCTGTTTGTTTTCAGGTTCCCTTTACTCTGTATACCATTGTCCATCCTTTTGCCTTCAGTCTTTGTACATCCTTACTTGTGAGGTTTCTCATAGGCAGCATAACATTTGGTCTTGTGTTTTTATCCATTCAGCCATTCTATGTCTTTTAACTGAAGAATTAAGATCAAAATGACCATACTACCAAAAGCACTATACAGATTTAATGCAATTCCAATCAAAATACCAATGACATTCCTCACAGAAATAGAAAAAAAATCAGTCATGAAATTTATCTGGAAAAATAAGAGACCCAGAATAGTTAAAGCAATCCTTAGCAGGAAGAGTGAAGCAGGTGGCATCACTATACCAGGCCCTAAACTATACTACAGAGCAATAGAAACAAAATAGCATGATATTGACACCAAAATAGGCCGGTAGACCAATGGTACACAATAGAGGACACAGAGACTATCCCACATAATTACAGTTATCTTATATTAGACAAAGGTGCCAAAAACATGCTTTGGAGAAAATATAGCCTCTTCAACAAATGGTGCTAGGATAACTGGAAATCCATATGCAACAAAATGAAATTAAACCTCATCTCTCACCATGCACAAAACTTAACTCAAAATAGATCAAGGACCTAGGAATAAAACCAGAGACCCTGCATCTAATAGAAGAAAAAGTAGGCCCTAATCTCCATCATGTGGGATTAGGCCCCAACTTCCTTAATAAGACTCATTTGGCACAAGAATTAAAAGCAAGAATCAATAAATGGGATGGACTCAAACTAAAAAGTTTCTTCTCAGCAAAAGAAATGATCTGTGAGGTGAATAGAGAACCTACATCTTGGGAGCAAATCTTTACCCCTCACCCATCAGATAGAGCACTAATCTCTAGGGTATATAAAGAACTCATTTGTATTGAAAGTCATTAACAAAAGGCAGGAATTTGTACCTGTCATTTTGTTCATTTTCTTCTGGTTGTTTTGAATGTTTGTTTCTTCTCTTATTCGTCTTTGTGTTGTGTGGTTTATTGATATTGTTTAGCTATTTCTATTTTTTATTTGTATATTTACTTTTGTAGTGTAATCTATATACTTTCATGTGCTATTATGATGATAGTTATTTTGTTTCCATTACCAACTTTTGTAACTCTGGTGTGGTCAAGAATCCCATTATTTTTCTTTGCTTGGAAGGTCTTTATTTCAGCTTTGATTCTAAAGGATAACCTTGATGGGTGTATTGATTGTTTTGGCAGTTGATTTCCTTCAGGAGTTTAAATATATCATTTCATGCCCTTTTGGCCTGTAGGGCTTCTGCTAAAAAATATGCTGTTAGTCTAATGAGGTCATTTTAAATATGAATTGGCACTTTTCTCTTGCACATTTTAAAATTCTTTCTTTGTCTTTACTTTTAACAATTTGACTATAAGAAATCATAAGGAGAATCTTTTCTGGTCAAGTCTATTTTGGGTTCTATAGGCCTCCTGTATGAAGATATTCATGTCTTACCCAAGATTGGGTTTGTTTCTACTATTATTTCATTTAATAGGTTTTCTGTGCCATTAAGCTTTATTTCTTCCCCTTAGAGTATGCCAATGATTCATATTTTTTATGTTTCAATGGTGTCCAAAGGTATTAAATACTGACTTCTTCTTTATGTTTTCTTTATTTGTCTGAATGAGATATTTAGGAAGACCTGTTTTCAAGTTCATATAATATTTATTTTACTTAATCTAGTCTGTTGTTTTGGCTTTCAAATCATTTTTTATCTGACTTACAGAGCTTTTCATTTATAAGATTTTTGATTGATTCTTTTTTAAAATCATTATCTCTTGGTTGAATTTCTCATTCATATCCTGCATTATCTCCATAATTTCATTTACATGCTTATCTGTACTCTCTTGGAGCTCATTCTTTTGAATTCTTTATCAGACCATTTTGATTTTTTGGAAGCTGTTGCTAGAGAGTTACGACCTATTTTTTTTCATATTTCTTGTGCTCCTATATTGCAATTTGCACATCTGTTGAAATATCTATCTCTATCACATTTATGGGATGGCTTTCATAGTAAGAAGCTTTTCCTTAAAGATGTCTTGGGGTATTGGTTTCTTATGCATTGTTAAATTTATTTTCAGCAAAAAATTTATTTATTTTTTAGTGTCATCTCCCTATAGCTCCTTTGGCTATGACTAGTGAGTTTGGGCACAGCTTGTCTTATATTAGAGTCAAAGATATCTATTCTCTCTGCAGATCATGGAAGAGTAGGGACACTTTAGCAGTTCATGAAAGTATGGTGTAGATAGAAGTATGTGCACCCTGTGTGGTTACTCCTAAATTAAGTGTGAGAGGCAGTTCCTATCAGGTTTGGGGGGCTTCCTCAGGCATTGTTGATATTGCTTTTTCTGGCGTTGGCTATTCCAGTAGTGGTGAGGTGCCTGAAGCACTTTTTTTTTATTAGATACTGGTGTAGGCCCAGTGTCAAATAAAGGGGAGAGGCAGGAACTGTAATCATAGCCCCCAAGTCCATGGTACTTGTACCCAGTCTTGTCCAAAACTCATGATCAGAGAAGGTGTGGAGGTGATCAATGCAGAGGATGGAAATAGTTATTTTGGGGGAGGGAGATGTGTTATTCCCCTCTGATGGTACTGGGGGCATGCCTTTCCAGTTGTGAATCCTCAGACCTCCCACCCAGATATGCAACCTTGGGGAAAGTGTGACAACAAGGGGTTTTTCTTCCTCTTTCATTTGTAGTGCCCATGAGGGATTAACTAGAAATTCATCTCAACAAAAGTGTTCAGAGGTGGGTAGGAGAGCAGAACATGAGTAGCACCACTGTGAAAAAAATTTCTCTCTGGACTCTATTAAGCTGTGCACCTTGGGAGCAGGGTTACATCTGGGGTCACAATGGTATTGGATGAATCTGCCCCAGCATACCTCTGTGGGTTGGGGAAGTGGTAGATACTCTCAGCATTCCTTCTCTACCCAGCTAGTGACAGGTATCTATGTATGATGTTTACAAAATGGTAGTGAGAACACTGTTTGCAACTATTCTTAGTCTGAATTTACACTGGTTCAGTGTGTGGCTGCCTCACAAGCCAGATTCATTTTTTTGGAATAACTCTGACACAAATTGCTCAGTGTTAAATAGTGAGGAATGGGTGTTGATTAAGTGGAAGGGAGCAGGGACGAAAGGTGGGAGGGAATGGGAGACAGAAGGGAAATTGCATGGAAATGGAGGGAGACCCTCATTGTTATACAAAATTACATATAAGAGGAAGTGAGGGGAAAGGGAAAAAAACAAGGGGGAGAAATGAATTACAGTAGATGGGGTAGAGAGAGAAGATGGGAGGGGAGGGGAGGGGAGGGGGAATAGGAAGGGGATAGGAAAGGCAGCAGAATACAACAGACACTAGTATGGCAGTATATATAAACGTGGATGTATAACCAATGTGATCCTGCAATCTGTACTCGTGGTAAAAATAAGAATTCATAACCCACTTGAACCAAATGTATGAAATATGATATGTGAAAATCATTGTAATGTTTTGAGCAACCAATAAAAAAAGAAAATTTATTACGGTTAACTTTGTGGTTAATTACATAATCAAATTATGTAAATGTTCTTGTGACCTGAGAGGAAAAAAAAATAACAACTACATTCTCTGTAATATACAAAGATTTTTATTTATACGAATACAAATATGCACTTAAGCTTGTGACTAATTTTATTTACATCTTCTATTTCCTTAGAGGCATCACAGGTATTGCTTCTGAAAATCATAAATGTATTTTATCACTCACCTCATTCCTCTATTTTTATCTCTTTACTTCCTTACCTGAACTGTTCTGGTCAGCAATTCAATGAATAAACTTTTCAGGTCATCATTAGTTATAATAATCTTCATCTGCAACTTCTCTATTTCTATTAGAGTTATTGGCAGCAACAGCTGAATGATGATAAGCCAAAAAAATCTGATTTCATGTTTGAAATGGCCTTAAAATAATTTGTGTAGAATTTATTGAAAGTTTTTATACAACCTTATATTTGGGAGCAGTATGATTTTGTGAACTTGAACATCACAAATAGGACAAAATTTACTGGTTTACACGAACCACACAGTACAGAAGTTATGTAGACACTATATTAAGTTTCTGGCATCCATAACGTATCCTTCACAAAGCACACACATTGAGTGGAGATTTAGCTCAAAGATTTTGATTTTGGTTGTTTAATATATTTTTGCATAATGAAAGATCTCAGAAAAGCAACCGGTAAGAGGCTATCACAGCAAGGTGAAAAGACAGTGAAAGTTGAAAGTCATTCATCAGAAAATGAATGTGGGCCATGTAGCCATCTTGAAGTGATTTGCAGATGCCAATAACAATAGCCAAAGGAAAGGAGATTTTTCTACCAGGAGGTTAAGTTATGCTGGCTCGCAGAATAGTCCCTCCTCCTCCTTCTCCTACCCTCTCCTCTGCGCCTTGTAGAAGGAGCAACGGGGTTTGGGGAAAACAGGTAATATCAGTATTACTTTGCCTGCTTGGAAGGTGTTCCTAATCCAAATCAGGTTTCCTCACCAACATCTCCTCTATTCCTAACCCCCACTGGTTCTTTTAACAAGAGAAGGTATATCCTTTGAACTGAGGCAGCAAGAGGAGGAAGAGAGACCCAATAACTGGATTAGAAAATACAGGAGTGTCTAGAAGGCACAGGACAGAAAAATAACAACAATAACTGTGGTAGCCACAGATTAATTATTTTCTATTACCCAGGCATTGTTCTCTAAGCTTTTAATATTCCTGCTTTGGTTTAGATATAAGGAGTCCCAAAACAAACAAACAAACCAAAAGAAATCATGTGTAAGGTAATGCCAGAATATTCAGAAATGAAAAGATGAGACTATGAGACTTGTAACCTAATCAATTAATCAAGTGGTAACTATAGGAAGGTAGGTTGTGGTTGGAGAAATAAGTCACTGAGAGCATATGTTTGCGCTTTACATTTTGTCCCTGGTGAGCAGAGCTCTCTCTGCTTTCTGTTGCCATGATCTGAGTTGCTTGCTCCCACCATGCCCTTCCACCATGATGTTCTGTCTCACCTTGGGCCCAGGGCTATGGATTTGACCAGCTATGGACTGAGACCTCTGGAACCATAAGCCAAAACAATCATTTCATCCTCTATGTTGTTCTTGTCACAGTGATATATATTTGTATGTGACCTGATCAATCCCATTAGGAACAGAAAAATGCTTGATGAAGAGAATATTTAATTCCTTTCCTACAAGTTCCCCTCCCCCCACTCCTTGCAAGAAACAGGATATCTTACAAGAAAGCTGACACATAATGGTATAGAAGAAAGGGCACAGGAATTGGAGTTAGAGTCAGATCTAGATTTGTATCTAGGCTCTGGCACTTAAAAGCTGTGTGACTAAGACAAATCTCTTAACCTCTTTAAGCCTCTGCTTCCTCTTCTGTCCCATAGAAATAATAAAACCTACTACACAGATTGTTGAAAAGAATAGATGAGAAGATCTTATCAGTCAAGATTGTACTGACTTTGAATTGCAAAAGTCCAACTAAAGGGACTTAAACAAATCAGAGTTTTATTTCCATCACTACCAGAAATTAGACCACAGGGGATTGGGTCTGTGATCCACAAAGTTGTAAAGGATCAGATTCTGTGAGTATTTTTTTTACTCCACTGTCTTTAACATGTACATTATTTCCTTATTCTCTCATGTTGGCATCACATTCTAGGCAAGAAGAGAAGAGAGACAAAAAGTATAGGATTAATGCCCACTGAGTCCACTCTTTTTCACCAAGGAAAAAATCTTTCCTGGAAGCCCCATTCAGGGTACTTTCATTTATATTTTATTGGCCATAATGGGTCACATGGCCTTTCCTAATCATATGGAATCTGGAGAGGATAGCATTAAGTGGGTACCTTTTTTCTCCAAACAAAATCATGCTTCTGTAAAGAAGATAGAAAAAAAGGATAGAGATCAGATAACCTGCAGTATTTCCCAAGGGTGCATATAGATGTTTTTACACATAGGACCAACTTGGTATATAAGAGATATTCAACAAATGTTAGTTTTTAACCTGTGAGTCAGAAAAGTTTACATAATAGATTAAGTCAAATCCGGTCTGGGAGCTAAAACTATGGCTCAGTGGTAAAGCATTTGCCTAGCATGAGTGAGGCCCTGAATCCAATCCACAGCATGGCATAAAAATAAGCGAATAAAATAAAAGTATTGTGTCAAGCTTCAACAAAAATAAGTAAATAATAAATTAAAAAGTCAGTTTGGCTCAATAGAAACATATTAAAATGTCAGAGTCCTGGATTGGAGTTCCCCACTGAAACATCTGTCTACATGTCATTTATTGAGGAATTTGCAAAGTGCTGAAAAATTCTAAAGACAAACAACTAAATATAACAATCCTCACATAGTCCACTAACCTTAAACAATTTTTTAACTTTTACCATTAATCTTATTCTTTTGAGCCATGAAATAACCTTTGGGTTAAAATGACAACATAATACCTTAGTATATATAACCCCTTGGTCTTTTAAGCACTTTGCATAGCAGCACAATTAAAAATGTGAGCTAATAGGTGTGTCTTTAATGAATGAGTTGGAGGCACATACCATCAAGGTAGAGGTGGGAAACCAAGGAATAAGCCTGGAGTAACTCTATATAGGCCAAAAGTACACCTAGATGTTCCCAGAGGGAAGATATGAACTACCACCCACTTTTCTATTTTGCATTTGGATGGACCTGCTAAGTCTTCATGGTCTTACTTTTAAGCCAATTTGGGACACAGAGTCACCAACAAGTTTTTCAGACTCTGATATCTTTCCCAGCTCTCCAATCTACTGACAAAGCTTGGCCTCACTCTTCTTCCCATTTTCATGATTAGGATTTCCTTTGAGTTGGAAAAGAAAGACTAAAACAGGAATCGGTGTGTCTATGTTCAGTTTCTAACTCTGACAACCATGTATTAGTAACACAAGGAAATAGAGTTCACATTGCAAAGCTTTACTTTCCTGCCTATAAAATGAATATAGGAATCCCTTTTTAGCTCACAGGATCTAAATGTGCATAAAATCAGGTAACTGAAGGAATGCAATTTGAAAAGAATAAAGTTTAATATGTTGTTAAAATTTAATAATTTTAGGTTTATCTTTCACATATTCAATCATTCAAAATCACTTAATGAAAGCATACTGTTTTGAGCACTGTTCTAACATAAAGGATACTATACTGTATAAAACAAACTTGGTCCCTATTTTCTTAAAACTTTAATTCTGAACTGGGCACTGTGGCTTAAGCCTGTAATCCCATGGCTTGGGAGGCTGAGGCAGGATGATCTCAAGTTCAAAGTTGGCCTCAGCAAATTAGTGAGGCCCTAAGCAACATAGTGTGACCCCATCTCAAAATAAAAAATAGAAAGGTCTGGGGATCTGGCTCACCAGTTAAGCACCCCTGGGTTTAATTCTGGGTACAAAAAAAACCACTTCAGTTCTGACAGGTAAGCTGAAAATAAACAAGGAATTATTATTTTGTAGTGAATAAGCATATGACAATATTAATATTAAAGCATATATAGGATTGAGGGTACTAGAGTGTATCAATTGAAATTTGATCAGGAAAAGAGAAGTCACTCTATGGATTCCAAGTGTGGAGTGTTTTAATATAGGCATGAGAGATTATACAACTGTTACATGAGCTGAGGAAGCATAGGTAACGTATGCTACTAACAATGAATTTATCCTAAGTACAGATCTGGGCGATTTTCAAGAGCTCATGAGGAAGCTATTAAATTCTCCAGAATCTTAGGGAAGTTTCTATCTACAATAGTTTTCTCAGCAAAGTGCATAGTTCTTAAGAGCTCTTGGGGAAGGTGCTGTAAATTTCACATCTGCCTACATATCTGGCTACAACTGCTACCACAGAATAATGCCTCCTCCTTCCAACTCTCATGAATGTGATCCTTGTTGGCAAACTAACTTAAATCATATAAGGGAGGAGATTCTGACAAATATGGTTCTGAGTTTACTACTGAGTTGATGGAGACCATTCAGAATACTAGGAACTACTTTAAGCTGTGTCATAAAGTGTTTCTGAAAGTACCTTTAGAAATTGTTGTACACGTTATGTAGCACAAAGTCACTCAATTGAAGAGTGGAAGGGCACACTGGGGTACCCAAAACTCAGGCTCTGATGTCAGGAAAAGGAATGTGTTAGGAAAAGGAATGCCTTTTCCTAGCTAATTCTTAAAGTTGCTCTACTTTGCAGTTCATCTTGAGGGGAGGTGCCTTTTTAATGTACACACAGGCACTATGTGTTCTGGCAATGCCCTGCTCTCTTAGAAGGCGATATTCAAGATTTGAGTTGTAACCTGAGCTATGATGTGAAATATCTCAACTTATTTGTTGTAAGCACCTTAAAGTAATAAATAAATAAATAAATAAATAAATGTCCATTTATTAGTTTTTCCCTGTGCCAGTAGGCTGGCTGGCTGGCTGGCTGATTAACTTCTGTTTAACCTTGGTTTGGTTGCCAAGAGTTACTGATTAGCTGGCCAGATGGAATACTAAATTTCTGATTGGCTGGCTTACAGACTAACAGAGTGAACATCAACTTAGTTGATAGGATGACTTGCTGACAAATTGAATGATTGCCTGATTCATATTAGCTGTGTAATATACACACGTTTTATTTTTCTGATTAGTGGTCTGGAAGGCTAAATGCTTATTTACTGTTTTCCATGTCATAAATGATTGATAAACTATCTGATGGAATGATTCATTGACATACAATCTTGGTGATTGACAGACATTTTGAATGACTGACCTACTGGTTAGTAGTCATAAGGACTGACAGACTGTCTAGCCCTCATTTCAAATGATGAGTCTTTAGGCTGACTGACAGGCAAGTCGACTGGGTGTGCAAATGGCTGACTAGTTAGCTATTATTTTGCCTGAAAGACTTTCTAACCATGTAGTCATGTACAGAGATAAGAATGAAGAAAAAAGAGTGATAATATATATAGAATTGAAGATACTGCTCCATGCAGATAAAAGGAAGGCATGTTGTTTATAAGCAGAAAGAGAAGACACTTGACAAAGGGGTTAACAGTTTTCTTCAAATAGCTCAAGGGCGAAGTGGCTTTAGGCAAAATCAACCTGTTAATAATTAGACATGAACTTGATGTTAGCTCTAAACTGCTTGAGACACAATGCTCATTACTCAGCTTGATTGTTAATAAGGAAAATAACAGATGACAATTGGATAACAAAGGAACAGTAAAATATCAGGAATAAAGGAATCACTTCTTGAGCCAGCCGATGAGGACTGAGGGCACAAATCTCAGAGCCCATGGATTAAGCCCCAAGGACTTAATCATAAAGAAGCCCAGAAAGAAGAGAGATTCCTATTTTCTAGGAGAGATATGGGATAGATTACTCTTTCTTTTTTGTCTAATTAACTAAAACTTCAGGGTCTTTGAACTTTTCTTTTACCCAGTGTCTTTTGACTTATACTAAGATATGCCAACTGGTAATGTATATACTAGGAATCTACTCATGTTTCATTGTATGCTACATGCCAGTCTCAATGGCTATCCACTCATGGTTTCTTACAGACAGCTTTCTACACGTTCAGACCCTACTAAAGGAACATGTGACTTTACTCATATACATGGCCATAGCTATGAAACTAGAGGTGCAAATTTAATGAGATGGTAGCCTAGATATAGACGTGACATGAGCTATGACACTGCTACACAAAGATTTATGAGGGCATCTCTCTAACTCTTGAGAAGATGAATTAAGAGAGTGAAAAGGAGGCAATTATTAGTAGGTCCAGAATCAGCTAAACAGAGACAAGGGCAATGGTGATGAACCTAACTGAAGCCTGTGCTATGTGGAAACAGAACCACAAATAAGTAGTAGCCAGGAGGCAAAGAAGAGGGTGATAAAAACTGCCCATAATTGAAAGGTAAGTGGAGAAGTCATGCAGAAACTGAGTTCCATTCGTGGAAGACTATTAGATTGAGGAGCCATAACCTCTAGTTGTTGAAGTCCCTGGAACTTCTTTGACCCATGTGCTGGTCCCCTTTTTAGCCCTTGAATACCAGATGGTTTGCTTTTGCAAGACTACTGGGAATAAGTCTTTAAAATAAATCCTCCATATTTGAAGAAACCAGTAAGTTTCTTATCATCAAAAGTTTCTTATCATCATGAAGTCTGTATACAGAACTCCTAATCTCTTCCTCTTCTCCTCTAGATTTCCTTAGAAGTTAATCCCTTTATCAAAGTGTTCCCTCTTCTCCATTCCTTCTGAATACCCAGGAGCTTGTAAGCAAAATATCAGATGTGTTCTTATTTGCTAAGATGTGTAATTTTTCCCAACCGCATGGGTCTTGGATTTCTAGTAATTATTAATATTAGTACATCAGTTTCACATTCTTTTCAAAACTTTACATCCCATAAGCTTGATAAGTGAGCAAAGTAGCTGAGACAATGAAACAGAGACCCAGGGAAATAAACATTGGATTGAAAAATCACTCACACAGCATTCAAGTTAAGACTAGAACTTAACTTTTCCCGACTTCATTCCTGTATTTTCTCTGGTGCGTCATAGTCACTGTTTAAGCCAGAGCTCTCAACAAGGGTGTGCCTACTTCAGAGCATATATTTAAAAGTTTAAATAGATTTCTGCTTCTGGGAAGATGGAGCACATATAAATTTCTCTATTCCTCATGTTAAGTGAAACTAACAACCATGGTTGCTTTGCTTTTGTTTTTTGAAGGGCTGGAGATTGAACCCAGGGCCTCATGGATTCTAGGCAAGTTGCTCTATCACTGAGCTTCAATGCCAGCCCAATCATTGAAGCTACATGTAAAATAAAATCTGAAATAAGCTGGGCATGGCGGTGCACATCAATAATCACGCAATTTGGGAGGCTGAGGCAGGAGGATTGAAAGTTCAATGCCAGCCTCAGCAATTTGATGAGATCCTGTCTCAAAATAAAAAAGTAAAAATAAAAGATAAAAAATTATATATGTATCTCACACACACACACACACACACACAAACACACACACACACCCACACACACACACACGGGAGGGGGAGGGGAGAGAGAGAGAAGAGATGGGGAGAGGGAGAAAATTTTGGATTAAGGAAGTGATCTATGTCCTCATCAGGACTGACAAGTCCAAAAATTGCAGACAGGCTGGCAAACTGGAAGTTGGAAATTCTGACAAGAACCAATGCTGCAGTATTGAGTCAGAAGGCAGTCTGAGGGCATAATTTCTCCTCAGAGGATCTTAGTTTTTTCTCTTAAGGCCTTCAACTAGTTAGATGAAGCTCATCATCATTTGGAGAGCAATCTACTACTCAACACCTACTGATTTAAATGCTAATCACATCTATAAAAATACATTTACAACCAACTCTAGACTAGTATTTGATCAAAGAACTATGCTCTATAGCCTAGCCAATTTGCTCCATAAAATAACTATCACAGTCCACTTATTGTCAACTTGACACCCATACACTTCTACTTAAATTACATTCAGGCCCCAAACACTAATAGTAAGAATATACTATTCCCCAATATGGCACAACTATCTTCAATACAACCAAAAATATTCTAACTCTTTCCAAGAGGAACCCTTGGCTGATGTTCATTCTCCTTGCTATCCTATAACTTAAATATACAAAGTCAGTACACCTTATGTAATATGAAAAAGACATATGGGGTAGAAAAGAAAAAGTATTTCACATATATATGTATACACAAATATGTGCATGCCTATTATGCACTGCATATTTTAACAAAATAAAAAAGAAATACCCATAATGATTACAATCCTAACTTCTGAAACTGGTTATGTACCCATAGCTACTATTTATGATGACCTTCTTCCACTAACCCATTCTGTAGTCCCTTTGCTCTCAACAAACATCCTACTTTGTAGCATGATCCAAAATGGCACTGCTGAAGAGTCTAGAGCATTAGTAGTCGTACCTGAATTGGGTAATTTTGGTTTTCCATTGATTTTCATCACAAAGAATGGTAATATTAAGAGATGCCTCATAGAATCTTCTGTATTACAGACATATCCATCCTCATCTCTATTGTGAAGTAGTTTTTTATTTAATTGATTTTTTTAAATACATGATAGTGGAATGCATTACAGTTCTTATTACACATATAGAGCAATTTTTCATATCGTTGTAGATAAAGTATGTTCATGCCAATTCATGTCTTTATACATGTACTTTGTTTTGGTTTTTTGCATTACAATTCTTATTACACATATATACTACAATTTTTCATATCTCTGTAGGTTGACACCCAATCCGTGTCTTCATATATGTACTTTGGATAATGATGTCCATCACATTCCACCATCCTTGCTAATCCCCTGCCTCCTTCCCTTCCCTCCCACCCCTCTTCCCTATCTAGAATTCATCTATTCCTCCCATGTTCCCCTTTCCTACCCCACTATGAGTCAGCCTCCTTATATCAGAGAAAATATTTGGCATTTTTTGGGGGGGATTGGCTAACTTCACTTAGAATTATCTTCTCAAATGCCATCCATTTACCTGATTTTCCTTTGGCAATCAGAATCAAACACCCTGGCTGGTACAGTAACTTCTTTCCTTTCCCATTGATTCAGAAGTACAAGGACCCCTAAGTGACTGGGTAGAAATGTTAATTTCCACTCCAATTGAATCATTGTTGTGTCTTCTGGTAGAAGCATTCCTCCCATTGAAACTAAGATCTTTATATATATAGTATAATAAGTGGAAGTGAGAGGAACCAAAATTGGTTAGTGATAAATTTGCTAAGAATAATAGGGATCAGTACTACTGCATTTCTACCTTCTCATTCCTGGACCCATGAATGCTTGTTGTGGGAGAAATATTAGATACTGAGTTAGAGAACAGAACCCTCTGGAGAATTTTTCTCCATCGCTGCAAAGTACTGCCATCCAACTGATGCTGTAACTAAGATTTTATTTATTGATTGATTTTTGTTCTTATTTCTTTTTTATTCCTTAAAGACATAAAACATACCCACTTTATTAAAGGCAATGTTATTGTTAAAAACAAAATTTTTAATACATATATAGAGCACAATATTTCATGTCTCTGGTTGCATATAAGGTATATTCACACCAATTCGTGTCTTCATACATATACTTCAATGTCCATCACATTCCACCATCATTTCTACCCCCCTTTCTCCCTCCCTTCCCCTTCCACCCCTCTGCCCTATCTAGAGTTCGACGATTCCTCTCATGCTCCCCCTCCCGACCCCACTATGAATCAGCCTCCTTATGTAACTAAGATTTTAAACGGCTATTCCAATATTCCATACAGTCAATTGCTTCAGGATGGTGAGGAAAATGGTAACATCAGTAAATTACATGAACATGGATCTATTGCCACATTTCATTGTTTTGATGTGGATTCTCTTATTAGAAGCAAAACTGTGTGTGGAATACTGCTATGACAGCATTTTTCTCTCCCAAACTGTTTTAAAACCCTAACCATGAAAGTAACTATTTGGAACAAGAAAGTAATTAATGTTACATGATTGAATAGGATTAATGTCCTTATAAAACATCAAAGATTTCTCTGTCTCTCTTCCCACATGCACACAAGGAAAATCACACAGTGAGATGATTGCCATCTATTAGTACAGAGACGGGCCCTCACCAGGAACTGACCATGACAGACCTTAATCTGAAACTTCTACTCCACAAAATTATGATAAAATGTTTCTGCTCTTTAAGAAAATACATGGGCTGGACATGGTTGTGCATGCTTGTAATCTTACCAACTTGTGAGGCTGAGGCAGGAGGATTATAAGTTCTAGGCTAGCCTTGCAAACCTGTCTCAAAATATAAAGGGCTGAGGATATAACTCAGATGTAAATCTTCCCTAGGTTCAATCCCTAGTACTGAAAAAAAAAGAAGGAAGAAAAAGGGAATGAAACAAACAAAAAGAGGGAAAAAAGAAAACCAGTACAGCAACACATGGTATTTTGTTATGACATCCAGAGATGACTAATAGAAAGAAATAGCATGTCAACAAAAAGGCATTGTTTGGTAATGTTAGCAGAAACATTGTATAAAGGAAAGACAAATCCATATCTAGAGTAAATTCTGTTCAAATTAGAAAAAAAATACTGCTATGATGGAAGAGGTACAATGTAATCAAACTTCCACTAGGCTAATCACACTGGGGGATAATGGAAACTCAATATTAAACTTTGCTGTTGATAGGTTCAGTACTCAGAAGTGGCTGTAGCCAGGTCAGCCTTGGTAATTGAAACATCATGCTGCTAAGCTTGTGCATACCTTCTATCACTGCCACCATGATCACTGTGTTCATGAGCCTATTGGGCAATGACAAGAGTAGCTGGGGAAAGAAACTTACTGGTACCATGGAATGAGTCATCAAGCCAAATAATTACTAAAATTCTCTTCATCTGTGGTTACCCTCTGGAAATGTTCACATGAGACACAAAATCTTCCTATTTTTTACCTATCCAGAGAGTTCTATCCATGTTGCTCTTCTCCAGAACTCCTTGTTACCAATTTTCCCATTATGTTCCTTCCAAGTTTTTGATCATCTAACCAAACTGTTGGCCATATCCCTTGAACCAGTGTACAATAACATGCCTGTCCATTTTTCTTTCCAAGCAAAAGTAATGAAATGTGTACTGATAGAAATTCTGCCCATTAAGAGGATTTCCCTTCACTACTGTCCTTCAGATATGTCTCAAAAAGGGGATTCTGTGCTCAAGCTGTCTACTTGTGGGTGGTGCCTCCATATTTCAGAAAATTATCTATAAACTAAGCCCTAGTTTTCATTTGCTTTGTCAACTAATCATAGGGAACCATTAATAAGGCTTAGGTTCAGGATGGAGTAAAGAATGTAATTTGGAAAGAATGGGAATGATGGACATTTGGTCCACTTCTTCATGTAATTCACTTGTGCCTTCTGGTCCTGCTTGAGATTGATCTTATTTACACCACTAGCATTTGATAATACATTGCTTCTGTGCATATTCAATTTTATGGCATGGTGGGTCAGACAACTCAGTTCATGATGGGAAGCTCAGTTTTCATATAATTTGGTGGCCCATGGTTAAGTATGCAGTCCTTATGAGGTCCAGTATCAAGCCAAAAACTGTTTCTCAAAAGGAGCATAGTCATCTGCAGAGTGTGCAAGGAATTCCTACAACATTGTAACTGTATAAACCATGATTTACTTACAAGGCTGCCAAAGTCTCTAAACATTATAAATATATTCTACTGATACCTCTGGCACCACTGGCTCTGCTAACTTGGATATGGTTCATGTGCATCATATGCCGTAGAGCACTTTGTATGGCAACCTACTCCTATTGTCAAGCCCTCTCTTGTTCTGAACCCTACTCCATTTAGAAGCTTTTGTCTATACCACCCAATGGGGAATATATTGCCTCAAAAATCCAAATAAGCCCACTAGGCATTGTGCCACATTTTTTATTATAAGAGGGCCAATGTGTAATAACTTATCCTTAGAAGAGATATCCTTAGAAGGGATATGCCTCATACCACTGAATCCCTAGAAATTTTATTGAATTAGAATGCCCTGTATTATTGTTGGATTTATTTCTCACCCTTTGTCATTCAAATATATTATCAATAATCTGGTGTAGTTGATAATCCTTGCTGATTAGTTTCACTAAGAATGATGTTTAGTCATGAACCAGTGTGATCCAGGGAAAGGGATCAAGGTCTCTGCAACCTAACTTATGATAGAAATATGGAGAATTGATATATTCTTTGAGATGGCACAATGAATGTGCATTGCTGCCTTTCATAACTAAAAGCAAATTTATTATGGTGGTCTTTAATAGCAGATGTGGACAAAAAATTGACTAGGTAAACAGCTGCATAGCATATATCAGAGGATGTCTTAATTTGCTTTAGCTAGGAAACCACATCTGGTACAGCAGATGCAATTGGAGTAATCATGTGGTTAAACTTATAATAATCCAATTTAATTCAAAGAGATTCATCTGGTATATTCATTTGATATATTCACACATACCAAATATGAGTTAAATGTTGGCTAAGTGGGAAACCTAAGCTTCCATCCTTGTGAGGTATTAAGAAGGTACTTTCAAATCTCCACCAGAGTGGTATAATGAGGTACCCAAGTCCCCACTAGAGTGGTGTAAGAAAAGTCTAAACCTTTCACAAGGTTGGCTAATAACAAGTTCTCCTGTCACAAAAATGTTATTGGAGACTACTCAGGAGCCTAGGCTTCCTCTGCCACTTGCCAGTAATAAGGTGCCTAGACTAATGGTGAATCAGGACCATCACCAAGAAATAAAGAAATTCCTTAAGCACAGCATCAGTAAGGGCATTCTGGTAGTCAAAATACTCAGACCCTCCAAACACTAATGAAGAATCCCCTTCTGTCAACACAAACTACCTGGGGAACATGAGCATCTACCTCAGCTGTAAGTAATAAGGTGGAAACCTCATTTTCCCCACCATAATGTTTTTAAAATTCAAGTTTAGTACAATTTAAGTGTTTAAATATATCCAGAATCTCCTAAAATAACTGAATATGTACATATTTTAATTAAAAATCACTCTTCATACCAAGAATAGGAGGATCTCAAACAGAATAAAGGGAAAAATCAACAGATGGCAACTATTATCAGAAAAATATTTAAAAGCATCCATGGTAGAAATCTTTCAACACAAAATTACAAACACATTTGAAGCAAGTAAAATAATTAGAATGCCTCCCAAAAGAAATGGAAAGCCTTAGCAAAAAGGAAAATAGTAATAGAGAAGAAAACAAACAAACAAAAAAAACCCCACAGATAATTAGAATTAATGTATATAATAACTGAAATTAAAAGTATAAGAAGGGTTCAGTGGTACACTAGGGGAGAGGACACAGAAGAAATACCTAGTGAAGTGGAAAATAGAACAACCCAATGTGTCCAGCATAGAGAAAATACACTGAAAAAGGTAGACAACAGAGCCTATTGGACATATTTCACTCTAACAGATTTTATGTATATCATCAGAAGCTCATATAGAGAAAAGAATGGAATGGATTAAAAAACTGTGGCATCTATACACAATGGAGTATTACGCAGCACTAAAAAATGACAAAATCATGGATTTTGCAGGGAAATGGATGGCATTAGAGCAGATTATGCTAAGTGAAGCTAGCCAATCCTTGAAAAACAAATGCCAAATGTCTTCTTTGATATAAAGAGAGCAACTAAGATCAGAACAGGGAAGAAGAGCATGAGGAAAAGATTAACATTAAACAGAGACGAGTGGGGGGAGAGAAAGGGAGAGAGAAGGGAAACTATGGAAATGGAAGGAGACCCTCATTGTTACACAAAATTGCATATAAGAGTTTGTGAGGGGAAAGGGGAAAAAAAAAA
>NW_026000294.1:4532139-4538354 GCF_001458135.2 Marmota marmota marmota | reverse complement strand
GGGGGGGGGGGAGTCAGTTTAAAATTGTTTCATCGTTTAATCTTTCTGTGTGGGAAATTATAAACTCACACAATTTTCTTTTCTTCTTTTTCTATTGCTGTGTGTGTGTGTGTGTGTGTGTGTGTGTGTGTATACATGCGCCCAAGACCTAATGACCACCTATGCTTACCTCTCACAGTGTCAGTGGGTACATACACCGTGAGTCACACCTGTGGGAAGTTCTGAGCTGTAAAAAGAAGTGAAGCTTATGGTGTGCTGGTCTGGAAATCAAAGAGAGGTAGAGGGAACTTTCTATTTTAAAATGACTATCTGAATTCTGTGATGAGAAGTAAGGCATGGGACAGGTCTCATTTGGGTAGAAAGCTGATGCCCACAAGATCCCATAGCAGTGAAGTCTGCGTGGGCCTGGCTACCTCCCCCATGCCCAGAGGTGTTGGGAGGATCTGTTGCCATGATCTGAGCATTTCCCAGACACACCCTACCAGTGCATAGACTTAGGCTCTTGAAACAAGAGGTATGGCATGATCTGGATTCTGTGGGTGAAAGGATTAACTAAGAGGGTTCTGTGGCTCCTACTATTGTGACACCCCTATCTTCACATGAAAAAATCAGAGCCATTGAGAGTGAAATTAGCTCTGCAATGTACTGAGATTCCTATAACATGCTGGCAGGCAAGTGGGGGTGGAGCTCAGGCTAAGAACTCCACTAACAGGTTTGGCCTGTAAGGTTTGAACTGAGAAGGAACAAACTGAACTGTAATTGTGTCCCAAAAACCTACCCATATCTAGTGTGTATTAAAACTGAATTTCTGGAAAGTGGTGTCTCCATTTGAACAAACAGCAAGAAGAAACCTCAATCAAAACAAAACAAAACAAAAACAAAAACTCTCAGAAATGAAAAGTACCATAAATCAAACAAAAAAATCCATTGAGATGCTCACCAATACATTAGATCAAGCAAAAGACAGGACTTATGACAAGATTGTTGATCTTGAATGTTCATAAATTAACAAAGAAAAAATAAGAAACTGATCTGGGACAACATTAAGAGACCCAATTTTAATAGGTTTTGAGGAAGGATTAGAGATGTAGACTAAATGACATAGATAACCTATTTGGTAAAAATAGGAGAAATTTTCCCAACCCTCAGGAAAACTCTCTATAATAACACTGAATCAAAATAGTAATAATTCTCCAATAAAAAAGACAGACTGTCAGATTGGATTAAGAACAAAAGTCAACTTTGTGGTCTAGAAGAAACATACTTTCTAAGCAGGGACATCCACAGAAAATGAAAACATAGTGATACACCATGCAAATGTAATACAAACGATGGACATTCAGATACTTTAAAAGCAGCAAAAAAGCCAGGCATAAGTCCTTAACTATCAGTAATTGTTCTAAATAGAAATAGATTAAATTTTTCAATCAAAATACAGAATAGCTGAATAGATAAAAAATAAAATCCAACTATATGCTGCCTATAAGAGTCTCTTTAGCTTTAATAATACACACAGGCTGACATAGAGGTGTTAAATAAAGATATCCCATAAAAATGGCAACCAAATGAAAGTACAGATGGCTACATTTATATCAGACAAAATGGATTTTTACATAAAAACTGTCTCAATTATCTATACTTCAGAACAAATGGAACAGATACTGACTATTTCATGCAGCAGCTTCTTCTCAATCATGTACTGAACATTCTGCAGCATAGATCATGTTAGGCCACAAAATAAGTCTTAAAAAATTCAGTAAGTTTATAATCATATCAAGTATCTTCCAACCACAATGCTATGAAACTACAGATCAATAACAAAGGAGAAATTGGACAATTCACAAGCATGTGAAAATTAAACAACACAATCGTGAGTGATCAATGAGTCAAAAAGGAAGCCAAGAGGAAATTTCAAAAATATCTTAAAGTAAACTATAATAAAATCATAGCATTCCAAAATTTATGGGACTCAGCAAAAGCTATTCTAAGAGGAAATTTTATAGTTACAAATTACTAAATTAAGGAAAACAAAAGATCTCAAATAAACAACTATACATCTTAAAGAACTAGAGGAAAAATAACAAATTAAGTAGGAGAAAGAAGTTAATAATCAAAATTAGAGCAGAAATAGAAATGAGAAAAAACAATATGAACAGAACAATAACAACAGAAATAAGAGTTGGTTTTCTGAATTGAAAACAAATTTTTATTCAGATTACTTGTGTATATATATGAATATTCCACAGTGAATCTCACTGTCTTGTACATCCATAAGAAATTGTTAAAAATAACTATGGGTAAATAGAAGAAAGAGCAATAGAGGGAGGAGAGCAGACGGTTAGGAGAGGGAAAGGGAAGGAGAGGTACTGGGGACTGAATTAGAACAAGATATATTCCATGCTTTTATAATTATGTCAAAATAGAATCTACTGTCATGTATGACTAAAAATTAAAACAAGAAAAGAAGAAAAAGACTCCAATAAATAATTCATATTTTCAAAATGATACCTAACATGACCTACAGATTCAATGCAATCCCATACAAAACCCCAATGGAATTTTTGACAGAAATACAAAACACAAACAAACATAAAACTTATATGGAAACACAAAACACCCTGACTAACCAAAGAAATCTTAAAAGCAAAGATGGAACCATCAAATATATTATAAAATATATTTTAAAAACATAATGCTATAGTAATTTTTAAAAATACCTTAGTTTGGCATGAAAGTATAGGATAGACAGACCTTCCAAAACCCTATATGTATTTTCATGTCAAATAAACTGATCTTTGGAAATGGTCTCATGAAAATGCAATGAGGAAAGAACAACTTCTTCAGCAAATGGTGCTGAAAAACATGGAAATATATAGGTGAAGAATTAAAATGGACCCTCATATTACACCATTCACAAAAATCACCTCAAATAGAATAAAAATTTTATGGGCTAGGGTTGTGGTTCAGTGGTAGAGTGCTTGCCTAGCATGTGTGAGGCCCTGGGTTCGATCCTCAGCACCACATATGAATAGACAAATAAAGTTAAAAATACATTGGCAACTAAGAAATATTTTTAAAAATAGATTAAAAATTTTAATGTAAGACTGGAAGCAGTAAAATTTTAAGAAGAAAACACACAAGAAAAACTTCATGATATTGGCCTTGGCAATTTGTTGATATGACAACAAAATACAAGCAACAAAAGCAATATTAAGCAAATGGAATTGCATCAAAATAAAAATTTCTGCATAACAAAATAAATAATCACAAGAATGAAAGAGCACCCTAAACAGAATGGGCATAAATATTTCCAAGCCATATGTGACAAGCCATTAATATAAAAATGCATAATTCAATAATAATTCAATAAATAAAAACTACATAATTTAATTTAAAAATGAGCAAATAACCCAAATGGATATTTTTTCAAAAAAAAATTGAATAGTCTACAGGTATAAGAAAAGATGATCAACTTCACTATTAATCAGGTAAATACAAATCAAAACCATAATGAGATATCACTTCACACCTGCTAGAATTGCTTTTATTTTTAAAAGACTGTAATTATTGGCAAGGATGTGGAGAAAATGGAATCCTTGTACACTATTAATGGGAATATAAAATAGTGTGTGCACTGTGGAAAATAATACTGTGGTTCCACAAAATAGAATTAACGTATGATCCAGCACTCCCACTTCTGGGTATTTATTCAAAAGAATTGAAATCAGGATCTCAAAGAGATATGGGAACTTCCATATTCACTGAAGCATTATTCATAATACCTAAGAATTTTGTTTTCAAAATGTCCATCAACAGATGGGTGGGTAGTCAGCATTTAAAAAATGAACTCCTGCCATGTGCAACATCATGGATGAAACTGGAGGACATTATGCGGAGTGTAATAAGCCAGGCACATAATGATAAATACTATCTGCATTCACTTGTATGAAATGTCTAAAACAGCCAAAATTATAGAAACAGGGAACATTATGCTTGTTTCCAGGAGCTAGGATGAAGAGAAATGCAGAGATGGTATCCAGTTACAGTTAATTAAGATGAATAAATTTTAGAGATCTGTTTTACAACATTGTGCCTGGAGTTATCAATACTAAATCATGCATTTAAAATTTTCCTGAGTGTAGATCTCATGTGAAGTGATATTACCACAGTAAAAATAAATAAAGTTCAATTGACATGAAAAACTGCCCAATATAAGATATTTATATTGAACTTCATGGAAGCAAGAAATAATAAACTGATTTGGTTAAGTTGAAAAAATGTTACCATTATTTAATATAAAATAAAATACTAAAAAGCCATATTAATTCAGTGACATCAAGAAACATCAATTACCTAGAAATAAGTCTTACAAAAGATGGGTAATAACTTTACACAGAAAAGTATAAAATATTGTTGAGGGAAATTAAAGACTTAAGTAAATAGAGATATATTTATGACCTAAAAGTTTCCATGTGATAAAAAAAATCAATTTTTCCCAAATTGATATATAAATTCAAAAGCAGAGTTATTTTAGAAATTGACATTGCATTTATAAAATTTACACTCTATCAGAAGATAAAGTGGATAGACTTAGCACACCAAATATCAATAATTATTATAAACTCATAACAATACAATAGTATTGGTATAAGGCAAACATATCAAAGCAATAAAATAGTCTAGAGACAGGTTTAAGATTATGTGAACACTTAATGATAAAGGAGGAACTTCAGAGCAGTGGGGAAAGGGAACTCAAATGGTATACTTAGAAAATGCACGTGGGACCCCTATATCACACCATACAGTTCCAATGAATTGCAGATTTAAATATGAGCAGTCAGCTATCTGTCCTATACCAATCCAAAAGGAAGCAACAAACAAGAAAAAAAAACACTCCATTTTGTTTCTTTAATAGATTTTAAAAATAATTTTATAAGTCATACACATTTAATTTTTTTTTATTATTCAGCCATAAAATAACTGACTTTATGAATTTTGCCAGTAAAAGGATGGATGTGGACACTACCATGCTAAGTGAAAAAAGCCAATCCTAAAAAACCAAAGGTCAAATGTTCTCTCTGATATGGAGATGCTAACACACAATGGTGGGGGAAGGGGAGAACAGAAGTTCATTGGATTAGACAAAGGGGAATCAAGGGAAGGGAGGGAGGATAGGAATAGGAAAGACAGTGGAATAAGATATAACTTGCCTATGTTAATATATTAATACACCATCATGTATGGTGTATTAATATATTAAAATCTGCATCATGTACAATCTCAAGAATTGGATCCTAATTAGAATTAGATATACTCCATGTATGTGTAATATGTCAAAATACACTGTACTGTCATGTATATCAAAAAGAACAAATAAAATTTGAAAGCTATACATTTTCCTCTACCTATAGCTTTATTACTAGAGACTTAGATATGAGGTATTCTTTGTGTTACTTTTTAAATAATTTCTGCTTTTAGTTTTGATTTTCCATTTTGGTTCAAATCTATGTCAAAGATATTGCTTAACTTCAAAATAATAATTATGATCTTTGTCATTTTTAAGAAGGTGATTTCTAGATTTATTATGATCATAGAATGTAAAACATAAATCTCCACTTTTGAAAATTTATTATGGTTATCTTTGTGGTTAATTACATAATCAAATTATGTAATTTGACCCAGCTATTCCCCTTCTCGGACTATTCCCCAAAGACCTAAAAAGAGCATACTATAGGGATACAGCTACATCAATGTTCATAGCAGCACAATTCACAATAGCTAGATTGTGGAACCAACCTAGATGCCCATCAATAGATGAATGGATAAAAAAATGTGGCATTTGTACACAATGGAATATTACTCAGCACTAAAAAATAACAAAATCATGGCATTTGCAGAGAAATGGATGGCATTAGAGCAGATTATGCTAAGTGAAGCTAGCCAATCCCTAAAAAACAAATGTCAAATGTCATCTTTGATATAAGGAGGGCAACGAAGAACAGAACAGGGAGGAAGAGCATGAGAAGAAGATTAACATTAAACAGGGACAAGACTGGGGAGGGAATGGGAGACAGAAGGGAAATTGCATGGAAATGGAAGGAGACCCTCATTGTTATACAAAATTACATATAAGAGGAAGTGAGGGGAAAGGGAAAAAACAAGGGGGAGAAATGAATTACAGTAGATGGGGTAGAGAGAGAAGATGGGAGGGGAGG
>NW_026000294.1:4522579-4527132 GCF_001458135.2 Marmota marmota marmota | reverse complement strand
GCCAGGTCTGCTGCTCCTGGGAGCCCTGTTTTCATGAACACCTGGGCTCACTCTCCCTGTTTGCCTGCCTCAGACCCTAAGTTTGTAGAGCTTGGGGCTGAGATCCCCCAGCGAATTTGCTTGCCCTCCTGTAGCCACGCCCCCGGTAGCTGGTGCAAGAGACCTCAGTTGTCAGCACTGCTGGGAGCAGTAGCCGGGAGTCCAAACATATTTTAAATGCTTTTATCCTCAACTCTGATAACCACAAAGTTCTGTTACAACTAATTGATATTAAATAACTACATATTCTTACTGAAATGCTATTCTTGCCTGCGACTCTTTGTTCACTCAATGCTAAATTGACACCTTTGAACATTTAAACATCTTCACTAGCAAACATTTTCTTTTTATGCACCCTGAAAAAATTCCCATCAGTCATCATTACTACAACCACCAACAACAAAAATAACTTCTACTATACAATGCTTTGCCAAGATTGTTTAGGTGTTTTAATTCTGGGTAATAATTATATTTTGCCTATATCATGATTTTTTTCTGTTTCAATAATCTTTAATTAACACTTAAATATTCCTTAGGTACATAGTATCATTACTCAGTTAATATTAATGCATATTTACACATACTACAAAATTGTTTATTACTGTTTTCTTATACATTTTTTCATAATCTATCATGAGAACCCTACTCTAGCAGTGGAGCAAGTTGTTGGATTAGAGTGAGGCAGCTTTTCTCCTAGTTCAGCTTCCCAGAACCCAAGCAACAGGAATACTGCTTCTCCCTGAGGCTTAGGGTGAAAAATCCTGAGTCTGGAGGTGCAGTCTGCCTATCTGAATCAGGGAATGCTTGTCACATTAAACAGATCTTTAAAAAAAAAGTTATCCTGAGTTTATCAATCCTCTTGGAGAGCCAATCCAGGAACAATCTTGGGAGTACAGTGCAATGGCGCCAATGGCAACTGGTAACCCAGATCTGTGAGTTTGTAGCTAAGTCCAAGTAAACTTCTCTGAGAATTACAAAGGCTTAACTGACTGTAATAAACCTGTGGAAAATCCGAAACTGAGAGCATTTTGCCCTGAGGAACACAAGTTGTAGAGGCTAGAGAGAAGCCGGCTCTCCCCAGTACTGTGAAAACTGTGGCTGGCAGTTACAGTGAGTATTCAAGGTCAGCTACAGGGAGTCAGGAAGTTGGAAGTTCAGGTGTGAGGGTACAAGGTTCTAAACTTGCCAATCAGTCATGGCAAATGCCTGGTCTGGCACCCACCAGGTTCCCTGGGCCTACCTGGGGTAGCATCTGCTGGGTCTTAGCACCCACCTAGTCCAGCACCCACTCGGTCCCAGGTTCCTGGCACATGCCAGGTCTGACACCAGTCCAGCATCCACTCAGGCCCAGCCTACAGTCCTCCTACCCAGCCATTGCTCTGCCTAGTAAGCCAGTAGCTCCACTGCTAGCCAATAGCCCAGGCTGCCAGGCCACCGCTTTGCCGCCAGGCCTGGCTGGCCTAGCCCACATCTTTGCTTCTGGTCGGCAAGGCCAATTGCCCATGAAAGGCAAGTGACTCACCCCAGACAGAGATTCAATCAAGAGATTTATTTTGGGGGCTGCCCGAATGGGCAGAAAAGGAGAGGCAGAGAGCAGAGAGAGGAGAGAGAAAGAGCAGAGAGCAGAGAGAGCAGAGAAAGAAGAGGAAGAGGGCAGAGAGCATGAGCTTGTAAGCTTCGGCTTCAGAACGGTTGCATAGGCAACGTGGTGGGTGCTGATTGGCAGGGTGTCTCAGGACTGGTGAGCAGACACTGTGTCCTGCAGGGATTGGTTGAGAGAACTTTTGAATTTGGTGCTCTTCAACTTGGCGCCCTTTGGAGAGGAGGGGGAGAGGTAAGGGATTCCAAGATGTTCTCGGGAGATGGAAACTTAACTTCAGCGGGGAGTCTCCCACACAGCCAATAGCCCAGTTCTCATCTGCCTGGCCAAGCACCATTCTGGCACCTGCCTGGACCACCTGGCCTCCCAGCCTCCAGTACACTGACCTCCAGCCTCTGACCTAGACTGATGTTCCACCTACTAGGCCAGCAGGACAGCCTGTCAGGCCTGACCAGCCCAGCTCACACCTTCACCACAAGCCCACAGGCTCATTGCCTGGCCCTGATCCACCTGGCCCAGGCCAGTTAGGCCCCCAGACATAACCAGCTGCATTGCCACCCAGATGTACACCAACCTGTCTGGCCCACAACTTTATAGCCAGGCCCACCTGATCCAGCCAGCTGCTTTGCCACCTGACTCTCTCTACTCATCACTAGGTAAGCTAGGCTAATCTAACATGCTGCTATGCAGCCAGGCCACAGCCCAGCCTGCCTGGGTTGCCACTTGCCACTTTGCCACCTCGCCACCTGGCCTGACCAGTCTAAGCTGGATAGGTTCACCTAACAAGCCACTATACCACCTGTCCTAGACAGACACTTCATTTCTTGGGTGCAGCCCAGTGTGCCTAGCACAACACTTTGCTGCCAGGCCCACCTACCCCAACCATCAGCTTCACCACTCAGCCTTCAGCACAGCCTGCCTACACCAATCTCCCAAGAGGGAAGTTGGGAAGTCTTTTTTTTAAGGAGTTTCATTTATTTTGTTTATAATAGTAGAATGTATTTTGACATATTATACATATTTGGAGTACAATTACTCATTCTTCTGGTTGTATATGATATAGAATTACATTGGTCATGTAATCATATATGAAGCTGGGAAGTCTTAAACCCTAACCTTCAACTCAGTGAGTATCACAAGAAAAAGGAAGGATTCAAGCCCAGGGCCCATACTCCCACACTCAGTTTATACCTGAAGAAGAACAAAAAGATAGTTGGGCATAGACAGAGAACACATATGCTCACTGATTATTTTGTCCACCATAGTGGAAAGGATGACCTAATTTCTTAACTTTTCACAAAATATTTTCCTTTTTTTGTTGTTGTTTTGCTTTGCTTTTTGCTTTTTTTTTTTCATTTTATTTTAATATGTACTTATTAATTAAAGGACTTCTATAAATATACATATTTGTTTCTCCTCATTTCTAGCCTTTATTTTGGAGGTGTTATTTTTACATGTTCTGTATTTTGAGGGTTATGGGTTTTTATTTTTATTAAGTTGTAGATGAACACAATACCTTTATTTTATTCATTCATTTGTATGTGGTGTTGAGGATCGAACCCAGTACCTCATCCATGCTAGGTAAACACTCCACCACTGAGCCAAAACCTCAGCCCAAGGGTTATAGTTTTTGAATGTCATATTTTTATTTTTTGTATAGTCTTTATGACTACTTTATCCCCCTAGTCTCCCTATCTCTTATACTTATTGCTGACATCCAAATTCCATTCTCTCTCCCCTCCTTTATATTCTTACTTCTATTTTTTCTTCTCTTTCTCGTTAAGAACATATAATAAGTCACCATGGTATCTGGCCCATTCACCCTTAGAAGTTTCAAACACTTTTCTACCCTCCTATCTCTTCTTTTTTTTCTCATACTCAACCCCATACTAAAAACCTCTTAATACTAATTTGTGCATATAAAGTCTGCCACTAAAATCAGTGTTATGCAATAATTAATATGGCAGAAGTCATAGACACCTATTATTTGATTTTATTCCAGACATAATTTATGATTCTTTACTGTTTTTAACTGATGAAAATTATTGATTATACTATTTTGGCATATTGTATCAATTAACACTGTAGATATCAAAATAGGACTTAACTACATAGTCTGCTGCTATATATTATTTTCATAGATTGTTGTTGTCTTTGAGCTCTCCCCAATCTATGATGTACTAGTTACACAGAGGGATAGTTTAAACTCATAAGCCTCAGATCCATCCAGAAAGATGGGTAGACACACAAACAGTATGAAAATGCAAGGGAATAAGTCATCCAAAACAAAACAGAGTACCTCAAAAACAGACTCTATTGACACCACAGTGGAGGAAATGTCAGAGATGGAATTCAGAAAGTTCATGGTTAAACTGGTCTGTGAGTTAAAAAAAAGTTATAAAAATGAAATTAGAGAGAAAATATAAGAAGTGAAAATCACTTTAATGAGAAGATAGAGATCCTGAAGAAAAATTAGTCAGAAATCTTCAAAAAGAAGGAATCGATAAAGCAACTTAAAAATTTATTGGAAAGCAACACCAGCTGACTAGCCCACATGGAAAATAGAGTTTCAGACAAAATATATAATATTGAACATAAAGTTAACCACAGGGAAAAGATGTTAAGAGATCATGAACAGAACTTCCAAGAAATATGAGATAACATGAAAAGACAGGAAAGAGGAAGGGTTGAAGGTACAAACCAAAGGAATGCACAATTTTTTCAATAAAATAATTTCTAAAAATTGGGAGGGAAAGGGAGAGAGAAGGGAAATTGCATGGAAATGGAAGGAGACCCTCAGGGTTATACAAAATTACATACAAGAGGAAGTGAGGGGAAAGGGAAAAAAAACAAGGGGGAGAAATGAATTACAGTAGATGGGGTAGAGGGAGAAGAGGGGAGGGGAGGGGAGGGG
>NW_026000294.1:4496417-4515415 GCF_001458135.2 Marmota marmota marmota | reverse complement strand
GGTGAGGAGTGGTGTGTGTGTGGTGGGTGTGTGTGTGTGTTGGGGAGGGGGGAGGGTGGAGGATGGGAAAGGCAGCGGAGCACAACAGACACTAGTATGGCAATATGTAAATCAATGGATGTGTAACTGATGTGATTCTGCAATCTGTGTATGGGGTGAAGGTGGGAGTTCATAACCCACTTGAATCAAAGTGTGGAATATGATATGTCAAGAAATTTGTAATGTTTTGAACAACCCACAATAAAAAATTTTTAAAAAAATAAAATAAATAAAATAAAATCATATGTCAATCATAAAATTGAATGTAAATGTCCTAAAATCATCAATCAAAAGATACAGATTGGCAGATCGGATTAGACTCAACAATATGCTGATTCCAAGAGACTCACCTCATAGGTAAAGACATCTACAGACTAAAGGTGAAAGAATAGGAAAAACATATCATTCACATTGAACTCATTAACAAGGAGAGGTCAATATATACTTAAAGACAAGAATCCAATGATTCTCTCAATATATGCAGAAAAAAGCATTTGACAAAATTCAGCAACCATTCATGCTCAAAACACTAGAAAAACTAAGGATAGTAGGAACATACCTCAACATTATAAAACCAAAATATGCTAAAGCCAAGGCCAACATCATTCTAAATGGAAAAAAATTGAAAGCATTCTCTCTAAAAACTGGAACAAGACAGAGATGCACTTTTTGCCACTTCTATTTAACATAGTCCTTGAAACCCTAGCTAGAGCAATTAGATAAATGAAAGAAATTAAATGGATATATATAGGAAAAGAAGAACTCAAAGTATCCCTATTTGCCCATGACATGATTCTATATTTAGAAGACCCAAAAAATAAAAAAAAAATACTCCACTAGAGACCCTGTGCCTACTAGATGAAAATGTAGTTCCAACTCTCCATCATGTCAGCTTAGGATCCAACTTCTCCAACAAGACTCCTAAAGGGCAACAAGTAAATTTAAGAATTAATAACTGTGAAGGATCCAAAGTAAAAAGCTTCTTTACAGCAAAGGAAACAAGAATGTAAAGACAGAGCCTTAGAATGAGAGAAAATCTTTGCCACCTGCACCTCAGGACATTAATCTCCAGGCTATAGAAAGAACTAAAAAACCTTAACACCAATAAAACAAATTATCTAATAAATAAGTGGGCAAAGAACTGAACAGGTACTTCAAAGAAGAAGAAATATGAATGTTCAACAAATATATGAAAAATCAGCAGACTACAGTGACAGAGCCACATCAATGGTGATAGCAGCTCAATTCACAATAGCTAAGCTATGAAACTGATGTATGTGCCCTTCAACAGATGAATGGATAAAGAAATTGTGGTATATATACACAATAGAATATTATTCAGCCATAAGTAAGAATGAAATTACTGTATTTGGTGGTAATTGGATGAAATTGGTAGTTGGATGAAACTGGAGACTATCATATTATGTGAAATAAGCCAGTCTCACAAATCCAAAGACCAAATATTTTCTCTAATATGTGGATGCTAAAGCACAATGGGCAGGGGGGAGAGAACATAAGTTCATTTGATTAGACAAAGGGGAATGAAGAGAAAGGAGGGAGGATGGGGATAGGAAAGGCAGTAGAATGATTTGGACATAACTTTCTTTTATTCCTATAAGAAAACATGACCAGTGAAACTCTACAACCACAAAAACTTGGCCATTGATAAAGGAGTATCAAATGTGGGGAAAATATACTAGCAGGAATTTCCAGGTTACCTCTGATGAAGGAAGAGATGTGGAAAGATAGCCTCAAAATAATAATATATTTCTAACAAAAAATGTAGGGCAAGGGATCAAATTTGTTCCAGTGTTACTGTATCCCTTAGCTGTCATTATGGATGATGTCATAATAAAGATAATGCAATTTTGTCAAAAGAGAATGGGACCCTAATTAGTGTGAGTTATACATTCAAAATACACTCTGCTGTTATGTATATCTAAAAATCACAAATAAAATTACAAAAAAGTAGAAATGTATAGGAATAATAACAAATAGAAAAATTAACCAATGAAAGTTGCTTCTGATGGCCTAACACATAGTAAAATTTTATTTATTTAAGAAAACAAGGTGATCATTTCTTTTGCAAATTCATTGAAAATATTGAATTGAGTTTTTTTCTACCCATAAAATGCAAATTGATGTTAAAAAATAAAAACACTATTCTAAATTCATTTTTGTTAGTTTAGGACACTTCCTTAAATATTTTTCCAATACTGATGTACAAATGATACTCACTTCACACTATATATGATAGTGATTCATTTTTCCCATCAGATAACAATAGCTTATGTTTGGGTTTTTTGGTCCCTTTCTCTTAATAATTTAAATATATTCTTTCATCGTTTTCTGACTTTTTGTTTCTGTTAGTTAAGGAAAAGTTTATGTTTCTATAAAAAAAAGTGAACAAAGAAATATATGGTCTAGACAAGATGTAGTTTATTTTTCTGTCATATAATTCAGGGTTGGTGATTTAATGTAAATCTGACTTTTCAACAGTGTAAGAACCCATATGTTGTATATTTTATTGCTCTGCCATTCTTAAACCATGGCCTACATCATATGGTACAAGATGTAATGACCAGATTACTCTAACTACTTAAAGTCCAAGCAGCAGACAAGCAGAAAAAAAAATAGTAGTCTTGTGTCTTTGTCCATTTTGTTTTGCTATAATAGATGACCTCAAGGCTGAATAATTCATATGAAATAAATTTTGTTTTTCACAGTCATGGAGGATGGAAAGTGTAAGATCAAGGCACTGGCTTCTGGGGTATGATGGGAGCCTTCTTGCTGAATCCTCACATGGCAGAAGGCAGAAGAGCAGAGTTAATTCCCTCTACAAAGCCCCTTTATAAAGGTCCCTAATCTCATTCATGAGAGAGGATCTCATGTAGCCTAATAATATCTTAAAGCCCCACCCCTTAATACTGTCAGATTAGCAACACCTAAAATTTGGAAGTGACACATTCAACCATAGCATTTTGCCACTTACCACCCCAAATTTATGTCCTTCTTACATATCTAATGCATTTATTCCATCACAACAGCCCCTAATGACTTAATTCTTTCTAAAATAAATTCAAAAGTCCCAAATCCAAAGTGTCATCTGAGTCAGATATGGATAAGACTCAAGGCAATATTCATCTTAAGGAAAATTTATCTCTAGCTGTGAACCTGTGAAATTAAGCTATATGCTTCCAAAATACCATGGTGGGATAGGCATCAGATAGACATACCCCTCCCAATAGGGAGCAGTAAAAAGGAATAAAGGGATAACAGATCCCAAATAGTTCCAAACAGAGAAAATTACATTAAATCTTAAAGCTTGAAAATAATATTTATGGCTCTATGTCTTGTCTTTTGGACACACTGTGTGTAATTTGGGCCCTCAAGGCTTCAGGCAGCTCTGCCCCCTTAGTTTTTCTGTGTGTAGCCCACATTTCAGTCCTCATGCATTTAAGTTCCATGATTATAGCAGTCCTTGGCTGTCACTGCACACTGGTAACTCTATAGTTTAGGGGTCTTGGGAATAGTCTCATTCCATGGCTCTGCTAGGCAGTGCTCTGATCAGGATTCTCTACATGACCCCCAATCCCACAGCTCCACTGGGCCTTCTCTGTGTCTGCTACACCCTTGCAACAGATTTTTCCTGATCTCCAAGGCTCTTTGGTGCATCCTTTGAAATCTAAGTGGTGGCAGCCATTCCACTATAGCTTGTATAGTCTGCATATCTATGGGATTAGTACCATATGAATGCTGCCAATGCTCATCACCTGTTCAGTTGTATCCTTTAGATCAGTTGGCCTGAGCTGCATCTAGACTGTAAATGGGGTGTCCAAGGGAGGAGTGATGCACCAGATGGATGTGGGTTGGGGTCAAACAGAAACCCAAAGCTGCTCTGGGCAGCAAACCCAAAGCTCCCATGGGTACTCCAATCCTTCTCTGCCTTCAAGACTTGGCACTCTGTGCCTCTAGTGGGTGTTGGAATCCTGAAGATGTCCTTAGGGTCATTATCCTGAAATGTCCTTAGGGTCATTATCCCATTGTTTTCATGAATAGCCTCTGGATTCCTTCTACCCATAATAATTTATTTCTCAAATGGTCTGTATGCCACATTCAAAGTTCTTTTTATCTTCTGAACATGCTTTTTTAATTCTCTATATTGTCAGGCTGAAAATTTTCCAAGATTTTATATTCTTCTTCTCTTTTAGTTATAAATTCATTTAAGTAATTTATCTCTTCTTACATTTTACTTTAAGTCATTAAGAGTGGTTTTTATTTTCATTTCTCTAATTATTAGAGATATTGAACACTTTTTCACATATGTGTTGATCAATTGTATATCTTCTGCTGAGAAATGTCTGTTCAGTTCCTTAGACCATTTATTGATTGTGTTATTTATTTTTTCGTGGTTTTTTTTTTTGTTAAGTTTTTTGAGTTCTTTATATATGCTGGAGATTCGTACTCTATCTGTTGTATGTGTGGTAAAGATTTTCTCCCATTCTGTAGGCTCTCTCTTCTCATTATTGATTGTTTCCTTTGCCGAGAAGAATCTTTTTAGTTTAAATCCATCCCATTTATTGATTCCTGATTTTATTTCTTGTGCTTCAGGAGTCTTGTTAAGGAATCCAGGACCTAATCCAACATGACAAAGATTTGGGTGTACTTTTTCTTCTATTAGGTGCAGTGTTGGTGAGAATGTGGGGGAAAAGGTACTCTCATACATTGTTGGTGGGTATGCAACTTGATGCAACCACTCTGGAAAGCAGTATGGAGATTCCTTAGAAAACTTGGAATGGAACCACCATTTGACCCAGCTATCCCTTTCCTTGGTCTATACCTAAAGTTCTTAAAATCAGTATACTATAGGGACACAGCCACATCAATGTTTATAGCAGCTCAATTCACAATAGCTAAACCATGAAACCAACCGAGATGTCCTTCAATAGAGGAATGTATAAAGAAACTGTGGTATATGACTCAGCATTAAACAAAAATAAAATTATAGAATTTGCAGGTAAATAGATAGATTTGGAGAATACCATACTAAGTGAAATAAGCCAATCCAAAAAACCAAAGGCCAAATGTTTTCTCTGATACAGATGCTGATCCATAATGGAGGGAGGAGTAGAAGAATGAAGGAATTTTGGATTGGGCAGAGGGGGAATGAGGGGAGGGGAGGGGTCATGGTGGTAAGAAATATGGGGAATGAGATGGACATCATTACCCTAGGTACATGTATAATTGCACAAATGGTGTGACTCTACATTGTGTACAACCAAAGAAATGAATAGTTGTGTTCCATTTGTGTACAATGAATTGAAATACATTCTGCTGTCATGCATAACTAATTAGAACAAATGAAAAATAAAAGTCATTAAGAAAAATCACATTTCATCCTGAATGCTTAGCTCCTTAGGGATTTCTTCAGCCAAATATCCTAGTTCATTTGCTCTCAAGTTCTACCTTACATAACATCTTAGGATATGGATGCAATTAGGCCAAGTTCTTTGCCACTTTATAAGAAGAATGACCTTTACTCCAGTTTCCAATAAGAGATTCTTCATTTCCATCTAAGACTTCATCATAATGGCCTTTACTGTCCATGAAATTCTGTTCATAACCAATTGAGTAATCACTAAGAGGATTCAGGCATTCTCTATACCTTCCCTCTTCTTATGAGTCCTCACCAGAATTTCCTGTAATGCTCTATTTAGGGAAACCTGAGTATTGTTCAGCATTGACTTCATTATCCAGTCCCAAAGCTCTTTCCACATTTGTAAATATTTGTTGGAGCAAGATCTCTCTCTTCTTGGTACATATTTCTGCCTTAGTCTATTTGTGCTGCTACAATAAAATATAGAGAGTGCTGAATTTATGGTGATTGACTTACATATTTTTTAACTTTATATTGTGAAAGAATGCTACACATCCAGTAGAAACTTTACCTTAAATTTTGATCTTTCCCCAAACTAAAAGTATGTGGTATGCTGTCACTCACTGCCTCAGTTCTCAGACAGTCATGTGGTCAAAAGGGTAAACAATTGACTGTACTGTATTATAAGTGATATTTGGTAGGATTGGTGTATTAAATGTATTTTTGACTTATGATATTTTCAACATAAAATGGCTTTACTGGGTTTTAATTTCTTGATTATTAACAATAAAAAGCATCTGTAACTGAGATTGGGTAATTTATAAAGAACAGAAATAATTTATTTCTCATAGTCCTGGAGGCTATGAAGACATTATATCTTCATCCTGCTTCTCAATGCTTAATTGGGAGGTACTTAAGAATAGAGTTGGTAACATGGAATGCTTAGAGAAGGGATCACCATTTGCCTCATAGATTCCTTACTTCCTGCTTTCAGGGCTAAAGCCAAATATTTTGTCATGAACCATAGGAAAAGCTGAGGCTCAGCAGTTCTTGACAGGATGGAACTCAGGACAGTGTACTTAAAAGTGGTTGGTTTGGGAATTATACTTCTCAGTAGAAGACAGTATAGATAGGGGAAGGAAAATAACCCTGAATTACATGAGACTTGATTGGGGGAAAAACATCTAATTTCATCTTACTTTGCTCTAGACATTAAATTCAGTTATAGAAAATAAAGTAATCCACTGTTTGCAACCAGAGTTCATGGTCTATAAAAATGTCAACCTATTATATACATTTATGTTGTTTGATTTATTAGAATATAGACTCATTAACAATAAAAAGTATTTTGACTTTAAAATAATTATAAATAACAGAAGCAGAAATGATAACAAATTTTGTATTAAAACAACAAAAAATATCTTATTAAAAGTAATATGAACTAATGTACCATTTAATGAAGTAAATTTTTAATAAATCAGTAACATTTTACATATTTGCAATAGACATTTAGAAAAAAAGGAAAACTGTATACTCATAATATCAATGAACAATAGAAGATAATGGAAGGGGGCTGGGGCTGTAGCTTGGTGGTAGAGCACTTGCCTAGCATGCATGAGGCACTGGGTTTGATCCTCAACACCACATAAATATAAACAAATAAGATAAAGGTATAAAAATACAATAACATTAAAAAAGAAGATAAGGTAAAGTAAACCTAAAAAGACATATAGAGGAGCAATGTGAAATGCTACAAAATTTCATGATATTCATATTTTTTTAATAAATAAAAATTCATGCCATGTTTCTGGAAAAGACAAATGAGATATGGTATTATCTGTTATCTGATATATAAATATATTATAATCTTACAGTAATAAAATCATGTGGAACTACTGCAATCTGAAAGGGACAAAATAAATAGTTAAAGGAAAGTTCAAAAATATATTGCAATTTTGTGTAGAATTAAAGAGGCTTTTCATATCTATAAAAGAGAAAAGATTAGTGAAAAATGTTACTAAGACAATGTATACACAATCTGTTTACCTATATAATAATTATAATTTATTGGGAAGCCTATGGTTTAGGCATTTTTGTATATAGCATCTCTAATATTTATAATAATTAACCATGCATAGTTAGTAAATCATCATTGTTTTATAGGTAATGAAAAGTTTATAGAGTCATGTAATCACCTAAAACAGCAAACACAACTAACCTGTTCACAGTTTTATTCTCAGCACATAAGATCCTCCAAAATATATTTAAATGATTGACTCTTATGATTGTTGTAGAAAGCACAGTTCATCAGTTCCTTCTTGCCTAGTAAGAGAGGTCTGACTTTTATTTTTTAATACTAGGGATTGAACCCAGGGATGCTTCCACAGGACTACACCCCGAACCCCTTTTTTTTCTTTTTGATCCACATTCATTTGTTCTTAATGCTGAAGTTATATTGTAAAAATGCACCACGATTTATTCAAACAATCCCCTTGACATGCCAACCCTTTTAATTTCATTTTTATTTTTTGGTACCAGGGATTGAACACAGGGACACTTAACCACTGAGTCACATCCCCAGCCCTATTTTATGTTTAGAAACACAGTCTAACTGAGTAGCTTAGGGCCTCACTAAGTTGCTGAGGCTGGCTTTGAACTCACAATTTTCCTGCTTCAGCCTTCCAAGTAGCTGGGATTACAGGCATACACCACAGCACTCAGTGAGAAGTCTGACTTCTTATGAGACAAATATATATGGAAAATTCTAAATATATATGAATTTATTTTTATTTATATATTTATTTTATAGTATTCAAAATATTTTAATTTACACAATCTTTTTAAAATTGATTTTTAAAAATAAATGACAGTGGAATGCATTACAATTCTTATTACCCATATACAGCACAATTTTTCATATCTCTGATTGTATATAAAGTATGTTCACACAAATCCATNACTCATCATGCATATGTCTTTTGTTCTGTTTCCTTTCTTTTTCTTTTTTAAAAAATACATTATAATTATACATAGCAGTGCAATTAGTTTTCCTATATTCACACATGCATGTAACAATTTGATAAATCTCATGTTCCATTACCTTCATTTCCTTCCCTTTCCTCTTTCCCTAATAGATTTGCTTAACACTATTGATTTCCTTTGTATTATTATTATTATTACTTTAATTATTGTATTCTAAATGCATATAAATGTGTGTATATATATATATATATATATATATATATATATATATATATATAAAACACATACATATATGTCTCATTGTAATATGTTCATACATGAACATAGCATAATTTGTTAAATTTTGCATTCTGGTACTTTCCCATGTCCTCCCTTCCTCCCTTCCTCTCAATCCCTTTCCTCTACTGATCTTTCTTCTATTTTTGTGAAATCTCATTTTTTATTAATCTCTCTCTCTCTCTCTCTCTCTCTCTCTCTAGCTTTCACATATGAATGAAAACATTTGACTTGTGACTTTCTGAGTCTGATTGATTTCACTTAGGCTAATGTCCTTTCTTCTTATCTAGTAAATGAACATGACACCTACTGTAAAGTAGCCATCTTATTATTTTGGTAAGATATGGTTAGCTACAGCTAAACCAGATAGCACCTTTGTAGAAAGAGAAGGGGTTATCTCCAAGCACAAGAAAATTTTTAGCTTTCGTTTACCCGCAATTGGACACCACTAGTCAAGGAAAACTGGCACAATCACATGTAGCAATCAATGCTGAGTGGAAGAATGGAAGTAGCTTACATCTCTCAATGAATCAAATGAACCAACTTCCTCTAGACTTCTTATTATGTGAGAAAACATAAATTCCTAACAAAACTACAATTTTTGGTTTTCTGTTATTCATAGTTAAATGTAATGCTCAAGTGAAACAACTATGGTCAGGGTTCTTTCAGGTGGGATATCATTGCCAGAGCAAGTCCATATCTTTTTCTTTTGACTTGCAAGAATGGATTCCCCAGAGGAATGTAAAGTGTCTGGTTAAAAACTGAAGGGAAGATTTGTCAGGCTTAGATGAGGAAAAAGTAAAAGAAAATCTTCGTTTTTTTGGAGTTTGTATTCCTCTATGATGTCTAACACGAAAAAACAGTATTGCTTGAGTAATGAACTATGATAATGGCCCAACCGATATTTGAGCCTAGGCATGTAGACTGTTAGTTTGCATAGGGCAGAAACTTGATGTTCCCTTTATACTATAAGTCATATTCTGGCAGTGGGCTGGGCATACAAGAACCAGGGAAAACATACTGGTTGTAGCTTGCCTATCCTCTGAACCCTGCAAAGTCCCCCACTCTCCCAACATCTACTTCCTAGTCAGAAGCACAAGGTCCTGGTATTTATTGAGTCATGGAGTCCTAAGAGCTTATTCAGTATTCAGGAATAATTTCCTGCAGGCTATACCAAAGGGCATGGGACACGTCAAGTTGAAGGTGAGGACTGGCTTTGTTCCAAAAGTTAATATTTCAAATAATCCAAAAGCAAAGTCAAGAATACTCCCAAGCCATTTATCGAAAGGGGCTGGTCCAAGTCAACAAATATACAGACCATATTCTGCCACTCATAATCATCCCAACCCACATTCCAAATGTATATAGTCATGTATAATGGTATCAATCATGATGCTGTCTTCCAATAAGCCCAGATAGAGTCACATGGTCCAACATGGTGAATTATACAGTCACAGGTAATTAATTTGTCAGTAAAGGAAATGCTATCCATGTGTCATTTTGAGACTTGGCAGAAAGGAAGTATCTGAATACGGAGCAATGAGGTATAAGGGGGGATCAAGACAGAAGGAAAAGGAGGCAGAAATACTAGTAACCTTGACATGGGAATGAAGATTTCAGTTGACCTTTCTGGGACAGAAATAGGGAAGATTTAACAACTGATCAGATATTACAGAAGAGGATGGTAAGTGGGGAGGAAGAAGTCAGAAATGCTGCCTAGGTTTCTGGCTAAAACAAATGAGTAGAAATGTTTAGCCTAAAATCACTAGCCATTTATTGAAAATCTACTCCCCATGTATGACTGAATTAATTAGCTAAACATGTAATAATTTGAAATAAAAATATAGAGCCTGTTAGAGTCAACAAGTTGAGGTGAAGAGATCAAGGATTGGGACTTAGGGAACCAGATTCCCTTCCCAGCTTTGCCACAGACTGTCTGGTTTCCCTTAGGACAGATTCTTTCTCCTCAAGGGCCTCCTTTCCCCTCTTGGAAGTAAAAACGTACAATGAGGTATAAGGGCAAAATAAAAAATAAATAAACATGAAGTATAGAGGTAAAGACTACAAATATTTACTGAACCACAGAGGATAGAACCAGAAGCTGTGTGGAATGTAACAGGCTTAGGTAAGGCAAGATTGAAGGTATTAGAGTCTCTGGCATATCCTAGATGGGAGTACATCCACAATATTATTTCACAGGAACATTCTGAACATAGGGCCCTTACGTAATGCAGGGCTAAGGATCAATAGTCAGGGAGCTGCAATATTGGGACTATGAGAAGGAGAAAGAAAACAAGAGGACACACCTCGTTTCTAGTCTTGGAATTTAAGCATCCCATCTTATTTCCAGCCTGTTTTCCCTGGAATCTAGCATATGCCACTATTTTATCTTATTTCTTCAAACCTCTGAGAATTGAGTTCTGCACTCTTGGGCCCTTACTATAAATTTGTTTTATGTTTTTTTTTTCTTTTCCATTTTCTTGGGGCATATTAGGTGTTAGTTTCCCATTCTGGTTGCAAGATATGAGGCTGACTCAACAAAACAGGTTCTGTTCAACTGCTCCTCAATCTTGAGAAAGACACCTTTACAAAGTAACCTCATTGATCAAGGCTAACCTTGCTATAGACCCTCTGTATGAGATCATAGTTATTTGGAGTACCCTCAAAGCATTCATATTTATTCAGTATCAAAGAAGTTCCTTAGAGACATAGCAATCTCCTTTGTCAAGCTCCAAAACATCTTTCACAGATGAGTAACCCATGGTTCTAAGATTAGGTACATGTTTTTCCCCTACTTCCTTAGGATGATCACCCTACCATTCTGGAGCAGTTGTTACTCTCTTGCCTAAATTGACTCATTTGTTGTCTTCTTTTTTGTTTCAGAGGCTTAAGTTTATCATCATTTACAAAGTTGTCTTCACTGTGTTTCCCAAGAGACCTTTGGACCCTGGTTTAACAAATTGTCCTGGCCTTAGGCTCTACTAGCTTGAAATTTTAGAGGTGGGTATGTAGATTAATCCCTCTGCAATAATAATAACATGTGTATAAACAGAGCAGTAAAGCTTACAAGGCACACATGCTTATAATTTATTTTAATTCTGCCCTGTGAAATAGGTGGATCAGAGGTTATTATCCCCATTTTCAAAAGGAGAAAAAAAAACTGTGTTCCAGAGAGCCTTTGTGACTTGTGTAAGGCCCCATTGCACAACTATGTAATTTTTGGTCTAATACTTTTTGGGCTCTCCCATGGGCCTCTTCATCAGTGGAGCTTACACACAGTGAGACCAGCCTTCTCCTGGCAAGCCCCTTTTTCCAAGGCCAAGGATCTGGCGGCCTTAGAGCCCATCTGGTCTCCAGTAGATGAAGCTTTCAGTGACTGGCAGCAAGCCCCACCCTCCAGTTCAGTCCATTAAGAGTGTTCTGTCTGAACTGCTAGAGGCACGCAAAGCTCTAGGATGTGTTAAGTATGCAGCGGAAATCTGCTTTGCATTTGCAGTTTGTAGACTGCAAACCACAAAGCACTGGTTTGGGGCTCAAAAGGCCTGAGAATGTTTGAGTGATCCTACAGTCCAAGAAAATGGCAGCATTTCCAGTGCAAGATTCTTGGAAGAAGACAGAGAAGATGTAGTTAAAACAGAAACTAAAGAGATAAAAGCATGTGGGAAAGCAATTCATATAAACCCACCTTCTACCATTTTTCAGACGAAAGAAGGCTGAGCCTCAGGAAGGTGAGAGGGCATGGTTGAGGTTCTACTGTCAGTACTTGACAATGGAGGGATTCAAATTCAGTTTGTGTGCTTCCAAAGCTGGTAGACTCTTCACTAGTGCTTTCATGCTATGTACCCTCCAAGGAAACTTTCCTATTATGGTTAACTGCCTTTTTCTCCTTCAATCAAAGTCTATGGTTCTCTGCATTCACTTCCCCAAAAGAGACCCGGTGAGAGGGAAGCAGGGAACAGTAGTAAAATGAATCTGGTTTGCCTGCATGTATACTGAGAGAAGATGAGGGTTCTTCCTAGCCTGCTCTGAAAGGAAGCAGTTCCTGCTGGCTTTAAGCCTGGCTTTTTATATCACTTTTAAATCATTTAATAATTCATAACAGGTGATTGATAATGTGCCTGACTCAGACACCCAGAGGAGGAGATTTCCAATAACTTGGCTTTGTGAGTGAAATAAAGAATAACCTAGTCTTGGCAAGTTCATTACCTGAGGCATAAGCTGGAGATCCTCATTACAGTTTGCAGCTGACTTTCTGGAGGAGGGTGTTCTGGCTGGGTTCAGACCTGAATGAGCCTCCCACTTGGTTTATGAACTTTGGGTAGTCATGAAGTCTCTTGCCCATGAGGAGGAGGAGATGCTGTCCATTCTTCCAGTGTAGAGCTATGGCAAGGATCAAGATTAGTTCACATTGTATTTTGCAATGTAGCATAAATCTCTAGTCTGCTCCTTGGAATTATTGAGTATAGACATACCAGGTGGCTGCTGTCCCTTTCTGACTAGGTTTACACTTAATTGTTTGATTAAATACAGTAATAAGAAAGATTAGTGGGCTAGAAGTCAAAACATCAAAATCCTAATCTTAGCCAAGTCTCTTCTTTCTTGGCCTGGTTTTCACATTATGACATGAAGAATTGAATTAACTACTATTTACAGGGCTTTCTATTTTTTTTTTTTTTTTGGATACTGAAGATTGAACCCAGGGGTGCTCTACAAGTAAGCTACATCCTCAGCTCTTTTTATTTTTTATTTGCAGACAGGGTCTCACTAAGTTGCTCAGGGCCTCATTAATTGCTGAGTCTGGCCTTGAATTTACAATCCTCCTGCCTCAGCCTCCTGTGAGTTTCTGGAGTATCAGGTATGCACCACCATGCCCAGAATGGGGCTGTTTATACCAGACTCCTTTGGGCCCCCATTGTATTCTCATACAGATTCAAATAATTTTGAAACATTTTATTACAATTAAAAATCAAGCAATTGTTACAAGTTCACTAAGTAACAATAAGACAATGGAAAAAAAAATCAAATAAACTTTTTACTTCGTAAACATAACTAATGTTAAAATTGGGCTATCTACCATTCTGGATGTTTTTCTTTGCATATTTATTTATTACTATACTTTGCATTTTATTTTCAAAAACAAACCTTAACACCTAAAGATTACTTTTTAACTTTATTTTTTTCACTTTGCAATGCATCATAAATATTATGCAGAGGTGAAAAATCGGGGTGTAGCTATGTATGTGTATGTATTTTACTTTACTTCCAGTGCCTAGGCAATTCTGTCTTTCCTTTGAATCTAAAACAAAAGTGCTCTACATTTACACATGCATTCTTTAAATTTAATTTTTAATACAGCAACAAAAGACTGACTTCTAGCATGATAATGTGAGGAGCTTCACTGATATACTCCCCACCTAATGATTTTTTTTAAATTAAGGATTCTGGAAGTGGTTCCAAGGACAAACAACAAATGAAAGAACATCCATTCCAGAAAAGATCTTTGGAAATTTAGTAAGGAAGGCAAGAGTCTCTGGTATTTGAACTAAGACTGGTTTCTCCTATCCTGGCTTCTAGCTTCAAAAGATATGACTCAACTCCATATTGCAATGGCTCAGAACCAGGACTTCATCTCCTACCTCCAGTAGAAGGGCTTTTTGCTACAAGAGGGTCAGGGTTTCTTCATTTCTTACCCTGCCCCACAGGTACTTGTTGCTGAGGCTAAATCTGGGGCAGATCAATCTATAGGTGGGAGTCTCAAGACTTCTGCCTAATCTTCATTTGTGATTGAAGACTCTACCTTGGATATGATGTACTGAGAATATGTAGGTGCTAATAACCCTCCCAAAGTTTGTGAGGTGGTGATTTTATGTCAGGAGCATCAAGACAAGATCTCAGGCACCACCCCTACTATTGAGCATGTAACTCCCAGAATAGAGGTATCACTCAAAGAGATGCTTGCTACTGTCCTCATCTCCAGAGCCCTGGATCAGAAATTTTGACTGCATTGAGAAAAGGCCATAAAACAGAAAGTTTTTAGTCTCTTCCCAAAGGAATTGAATTCATTTGCAAGAGTAAGGAGAAGTTTAAATTTGTGTGAATATTCCCAAACCAGTGGACTTTGTGGTTAAGGGAGGAAAGATAATTTATAGATCTAATGAAGACAAAAACTAAACTGAGGACTGACTGGTATGGAAGAGAGATTTAGGGTATAAGATAATTGAGAGGAATTCTTCTGAGATCAGAATAAATAACAAACACTGACTATAGAAATGATTCCATAAAAGGAGCCACAATTTGATCAGATTCATTTGTAAAGGAATTTTCTGTCCAGGCACTGTTGTAAACAATAGAGCAATAGGGCAGCTATTAGTGGAGCTTAATGATTGGGTGTGGTCAGGGAAGAGTGGAAGAGAGCCCTGCAATTACCAATGTTCTCCCCAAAGTGACTGTGGTAAACCCAAAATTGTGCCTCCTTAAAGATCATACCAGACACTTAAATCCTTGTGGAGGATTTAAAGGAAGTAAACTTCACTAAAATAATTCAGCTAGCTACAAAACAAATAAACAAGTAAATAACAATAAGAAGACCTAGGGGTGAGGGGAAGAGTACCAGAATTGCTAAATATATCATCTAAAATGTCCAGTCCTCCTGCAAAAATGCAAAGAAACAAGAAAGTTTGACTCACACAATTGGAAAAAAAATCATGCCCTGGGATCTGCTTCCAAGAATAATCAGATGTCAGATATAAGAGGAAAATATTTGGAAGAAGTCATTATAAATATGTTCATAGAACTTAAGGAAAGTTGATTTAAAAAGTAAAAGAAGGTATAATGACAATGCTGGCCAACCAAGTAATATCAATAAATACAAATCCTTTAAATAATCAAATAGATATTCTGGTCTTGAAAAGTAAAATAACTGAAGAAAATAAGCACAAGAGGGAATTAATAGTAGTTTTAATTGGCAAAAAAACCCACAATCAATCATGAAGATAAATGTCTGGAGATTACAAAGATGAAGAACAGAGAGAAAAAAATACTCAGAAAAATAAACAGTTCCTTATAGAAATGTGTGACACAATTGAGCACATCACCATGCATATAATGAGAGTATCAGAAGGAGAGAAAAGAGAAAGAAATATATGTGAAGAAATAAAAACTGAAAAATTCTGAAAGCTCAGTGACCTACAAGTAGAACAAAATCTTACTCACAGATAGACATGTCATAGTATAAATTCTATAAGCCAAAAAGCAGAATAAAATCCTTAAAGTAGAAAAGAAAAATGACATATCACTTACTGGACAGCAATCATAAGATTAACAGCAGATATCTCAACAGAAACAATGAAAATCAGAAGACAGTGGGATAACACATTCAAAATGCTGAAGGAAATCACTAAAATAATCCCACATCCAACAAAGGTATCACTATGTATTAGGGCAATGAAAAACTACCAAGATAAACAAAACCTGAGAGAATTTTTTCCTAGTAGATAAGTTGCTATATGATTGTGTCCCCTAAAACTTATATTTTGAAATCCTAACCCCATTATGATAGCATTAAGAGGTGGAGAACTTAGGAGTATACTGATTGGTGAAATACTCTGCTTTTCCCCAAGATTGGGAACAACACAAGAAAGCCAACTTAACCAATGAACTGATGTTGCAGGATACAAGATTATTATACAAAATTCAATTATGTTTTTAAACAATTTCAATGCATAATTTGAAAATAATATTAAGCAATCAATTCATGATAACATCAAAAAGAATAAAACATAAAAATAAACTAAATAGGAGTTAAAAACTTTTCCTTTGAACATGTTTTCATATATTTGTCAACGATTCACATTTCTTCTACTGAGATGTGTCTATTCAACTCTTTTGTCCATTTAATGATTGGGTTATTTGATTTTTTAGTGCTAAGCATGTTGAGTCTACATATCCTGGAAATTAATATTCTATCTGAAGTTCAGGTGGCAAAGGTGTTTTCCCATTCTGTAGGTTCTGTGTTCACATTCTTGATTGTTTCTGTTTCTGTAAAGAAGCTTGGTTAGATGCCATCATACTTATTGAATGTATAAAGAAAATGTGGTATATAAACACAGTGGAGTACTACTCAGCCATAAAGAAGAATGACTTTATGACATTTCCAAGTAAGTGGATGGATCTGGAAACTATCATGCTAAGTGAAATAAACTGGTCCCAAAAAGTGAAAGATTGAATGTTTTCTCTGATATGTAGAAGCTAACTCATAACAAGGAGGGCAGAAAGGGGAAGAATAGATATTCAGTTGATAAGACAAAGGGAAGTGAAGGGAAGAGAAGAGGATAGAGAACGGAAAGGGAATGGAATGAATCTGAAACAATTTTCCTATAAACTTATATTAATACACCACAATGAATCCCACCATCATGCACATCCATAAGAATGGGGTCTTGATTAGAATAAGATACATTTCATACTTGTACAATTATATAAAAATGAGTTATACTGGATAATTATATAACTAAAAAGAACCAATAAAATTTAAAAAATTTTTTCCTTTGAAAACTACAAAATGTTTTTGAAAGAAATTACAGGGGCTGGGGATTTGGCTCAAGCGGTAGCGCGCTTGCCTGGCATGCGTGCAGCCCAGGTTTGATCCTCAGCACCACATACAAAGTGTTGTGTCTGCCAAAAACTAAAAAAATAAATATTTAAAAAAATCTAAAAAAAAAGAAAGAAAGAAATTACAGAATACTATGATAAATGATAAAATATCCTTTTTTTCACTGACTGGAACAATGAACATTGTCAGGTTGAAAATACTCCCTAAATTCATCTGAAGATTCAATGTAATCCCTATGAGAACCTCTGCTAAATTCTATTAAAGATAGACAAGGTAGTTCTAAAACTCATATTGAGTTTAAAAGAACAAAGCATATCTATAAAATTCCTGAGAAGCAACAATAAATTAGGAGACTCACACTTCCCCATATCAAAACCTACTACAAAGCAATGATAATCAAGACAGTATAGTTCTGGCACAAGCATAAGTACATAGATCAATGGAATAAAATGGACAGTCCAGAAATAAAATCATACATCTCTAATCAACTAATTTTCAAAAAAGATGTCAAGACCATTTAATGCACAAGAATAGTCATTTGAACAAATAATGCTGGAACAATTAAATACCACCCTCAAAAGAGTGAATTTGGGGGTGCTGGGGTTGTAGCTCAGTGCTCTACCATGTGAGCACATGTGAGGCCTTGGGTTCAATCCTCAGCACCACATAAAAATGAATAAATTAAATAAAGGTATTGTGTATTACACCTAAAACATAAATACTTTTTTAAAAAAAAGAGTGACTTTGGACCCATAGTTCATATCATATACAAAATTTATCTCAAAAAAGATCAAAGACCTAAATTAAAGAACAAAAATATGAAATTCTTAGATGAAAATATAGGGATAAATCTTCCTCTCCTTGGATTTAGTAAAAGATTAATAGAATTGACACCAAAACAATGAAGAAAAGAAGAAAAATAGATAATCAGACTGGTCTTTATTAAAATTAAAAATTTGTGTACCTAAAATGTTATAAAATAAAAAATAACCTATAATACAGAAACATGTATTTGCGTATTGTATATCTGAGGGTTGGGGTTGTGGCTCCATGGTAGGGCATGTGTGAGGCCCTGAGTTCGATCCTCAGCACCACATAAAGATAAATAAATAAAGGTAATGTGTCCATCTACAACTAAAACAAATTACATACCCAATAAGGGACTTGTACTCAGTATATAAAAAGAATATTTATGACTCAACAATAAAGACAAATAACTCAATAAATAGTTAGGCAAAAGATCATATTAGAAGTTTATAAAAAGAAGACATATGTCCGGAACCTGGAGGAAGGATTTCCATCGCACGAGGATCGGCTACGGGGACTCAAACGCGAGAGGTTTGTCGCATGGAGGGTAACACTGCTTATTCAGCAAATCGCCCCGCGGCTAGAGTCTGCAGCACGCGCTGGGAAACGAGGAGATAGCGACGCAGGGATACAGCGCTGCAGTTTCTGCCAGCCGCGCAAGCACCGTACTCAGGGCTGAATTCTGGGTTCGAGACGGGGAAGAAAGCGGTCCATCTCGGTTCTCCACACCGGTCAGACCACAGAGGAGGCCAGCAGCCACCATGTTGGTAAACTGACGTCACCTCCCCTATTTTCGACTGACCGCAGCTCATTCAGCCATAGATCAGGTAATTTCAGGATGCAATTCGCCTGCGGCTTGCAGACAGATTGCTAGGGTTCAGCGCCTGGGTGCTTCTTAGAACCTGA
>NW_026000294.1:4461736-4494467 GCF_001458135.2 Marmota marmota marmota | reverse complement strand
CACAACAGACACTAGTATGGCAATTTGTAAATCAATGGATGTGTAACTGATGTGATTCTGCAATCTGTGTATGGGGTGAAGGTGGGAGTTCATAACCCACTTGAATCAAAGTGTCGAATATGATATGTCAAGAAATTTGTAATGTTTTGAACAACCCACAATAAAAAATTAAAAAATAAAAAAAAGAAGACATATGGCTAATAAACACAGGAAAGTATTTATCATAGAAATCAAAAACCACAATGAGATACTACCTTGTACCTACTAGGATGGTTAGAACTAAAACGTTAGGAAACAGCAATTGTTGGTGAGGATGTTGAGAAATCAGAGCCCTCATAAAATGGCATGGATGTAAATATAGTCAAGCTGTAATAGAAAACTGTCTGGAAGTTCCTCAATTTAAACATATAATTACTATATGCTCCTATGTGGCATATTCAAGAATTTCCTTTTCCTGCACTAACTCATGGCAACCAGTAATCTGTTCTCCATTTGTAAAATTTTGTCATTTCAAAATTATCATATAAATGGAATCTTGCAACATATACACTTCTGTATTCGGTTTTTTACACTAACCATAATCCCTTGGAGATTCATCCAAGTTGTTCCATATAAAATCATTTGGTATAATTTATCTCTGAATAGGACTGCATAGTCTATATTTTCCATATGTTATATAAATATTCATCAGTTGAGTATATCTGGGTTGGTCAAGGAAAAGATAGAACCATAAGATGGCAGTATCATTCAATAAGCTTTATTGGGTGGGACTTGGACAGATTGCATGAGAGGGTAAGTTCCTCATAGAAGGAGAACTTCCAGTAGTGCCAGGCCACTACCCGGAAGATGGAGTATTTCTGAGAGACCTCTCAGAGAGAGATGACTCAAAAAGGAACTATGTGTCTAGGCAATGTCACTCAGCATTATGGTGAGGCATCTCTGGGTCAAAAGGGCAGAAGAACTTTGGCTCATTTTATATTGATTGGTAGGGTTTGTCTCACTTTGGGTAACAGATATTGGATGTAGGTTACTGGGTTATACAAAGCAGACAGCCTGTAAATGGCTAAAAAATGTGCTGATACGAGTATTATTTAAAGCAATGAAATGTGTAATAATTTGAATTGGGTGCCAGCAGGTTTTGAATTGAAGTTCCTAATCTGTTGTGAAAAAGAACATAGGGAAAAATGCACAGGGACCCTCTTTGGCTTATTTATATAACACCCAGTAATTTCATTCATAGGCATAAACATGAGAGAAATTAAAAAATATATATACCCACACAGAAAATTCTACACAAATATTTATGACAAATTATTCATAACAGACAAAATATAGAAACAACTCAAATCAAATATCCATTGATATATAAATAGAAAGATATTTATATGTGTATATATGTAAATCTATCTATATATCTATCTCTATATAAATATATATATGAAAAGTACTCAGCCATAAAATGGAACAACATGCCACAACATGGCTGAACCTCAAAACCTGACATATTGTTTCCATTTTTAGCTATCATGTAAAATGCTGCAATGAACATATGAATTCACCTTTCTCTTTGAAATAATTACTTTATTTCCTTTGGATAGGCCATGTAAAAGAAGCCAGTTATGAAATACTATATATTGTGTTACTCCATTTATATGAATGTCTACAATAGAAAAATTTATATGGAGAGAAAGCCGGTTAGTAAATGCTCAGGAATGGAGAGGGAAATAGATGAGCAGAGAGATGAATATGAAATGGATATAGGCTCCTCTAAAATTGATGAAAATATTCTGTTTCAACACATCTATGAATACATACAAAAAATGTGAATTACAGACTTTACCAGAGTGATGCATAGTATGTGAATTACCTCAATGAAGCAACACAAAATTAAATGATAAAAAAATTCAATTATAAAATTGGAAAATATAAGGCAGACATTTCACCAAAGAAGATACACATGGCAAATAAACATATGAAAAAATTAAATATCATTTGCTGTCAGAAAAATGCAAACTAATATCACAATGAGGTATTACTATACACCTATCAGAATGGCCAATTTTTTAAAACATCAGATACTGACAAAGATGGGTCAATTACTCATATAATGTTGATGAGAATATAAAATAGTACAGTTCCTACGAAAAATGGTTTGGAAACTAAACATGCAACTTATCACTCTACCCAGCAATTAGACAAAAACCCACAACTTTATATTCCAATAAAAGTCTGTACACTAAAAATCAAAACAGATTTATTTGTACTAGCCCAAACCTGGAATCAGCCCAGATGTGCTTCAACTGGTGAACAGTAAGCAATCCATGCTAACTATATGCTATACAATACAACTTGGCAATAAAATGGAACAAATAATTGATGCATGCAGCAACTTGGGTTGAATCTCCAAGGAATTAGGCTCAGTGGGAAAAAAACAGTAACAAAAATTGCATAGTACATGATTCATTTACATAGCATTTTTAAATTTCAAAATTTAGAAATGGAGGACAGATTAATGGCTGCCAGGAGTTAGAGATGGAAACAAAGGCAGGAGGCTGATAAGTATGGTAATAAAAAGACATGTTGAATCGTTGGGACTGGATAAGTACATTGATGATAGTGCAGATACAAAAATTTAAAGAGGTGATAAGAGTATACAGGATTTAAGATGCACATCCACAGATATATACAAAATATATATCTGAGTCAAAATCTGTAGATATCTGAATAAGATCAGATAGGGTTTTATCATTGCAAGTATCTTTGTTGTAATATTATGCTATAATTTTATGAAATGTTACAATTGGGAGAAATCAGTGAAAATGTATAAGAAATATCTATATTCTTTCTCATTTTATTGTGTTAAGATACTTAATATGATATTTTCACTCATAACAAGAAATTTTAGAACCTACACTATAATACTATTAACACATTGTTTTATAGAAGGTTTCTACAAATTTTCATCTTGCATGAATGAAACACGATGACCTTTGGACAGTAACCCCCATTTCAATTTCCCCTGAGTGCATTTGACTATTTTAGATACCTCAAGTAAGTGGAATCATATAATATTTTGTACTTCTGTATTTGGCTTGTTTCACTTGGCATAACACCCTCAAGTTTTCTCCATGTTTTTTCAAACAGCCACATCTCTTCTTTTTAAAGACTAAATAACATTTCATTGTATGCATGTACACTTACTATTTATTCATCATTGGACATTTAGATAGGTTCCATGTCTTGGCTATTGCGAATAATGTTGAAATGAACCATGGGAGCATATATATCTCTTGGAAAATTCTATTTCAATATTTTTGAATAAATATACAGAAGTGGGACTTCTGGATCATATGGTTAGTTCTAATTATAAATTTTGAGGAAACTGTATTTTCCATAGTAGCTGTGTTATTTTATATTTCCATAACAATGTGGAGGGGTTCAATTTATCCATATCTTATCAATACTTATTATCTTCTGCTATTTTGATAACATTTCTAAGCTGTAAGGGGGATATCTCACTGTGGTTTTGATTTGTGTTTTCCTGATAATTAGTGATCTTGAGTATCTCTTAATAAATCTGTGGGCCATATTTATATTTTCTTTGGAGAAATATCTAGTCAGTGTATTATTCCTCACAACAACATGTGAACCTCTGATTACATCAATCAAAATTTCATTAAAAATAACAATACTAGGAACATTTCTGGGGATGATCATAGTGGATTAAACCTATCACAGCAGGGAAGTAGAGTGAAAATTCTCATAGCAACCCCCAACATGATGGCAAGAGTAATAGCAGAAAGGGACATCCTGAGCCAGAGAGTGTGGAGGTAGTCTTTATTTTTATCCATTTGCTTTTCTTTCTGAAGAGAATTAGAAAATGGAATACTGTGGTTTAAGATCATCCATATAATACTCCATTAATTTTTACTTTTTTCTCACACCACTTTACTCTGAGGATGGCTTCATTTGTGCATAACTGCATGGCACCACAGGTGGCTAAAACTCTTGTTAGAAACTCCATCTGCCTAAATAGAGGACAGAGAAAAGGGGCTCCTGAGACCAAGACAGTGTGAAAAATCCCCAAACAGCAAAATGTAGTAAGGTTATCCCCTAATTCTGTGTATAAAACAAACAAACAAAAAGCCTTAAGTGTACATATATGCTGAGCATTTTAGAGAGACATTCAAAGCAGTACAGTAAAGACTTTTACTACTGAACACTGAAATAAATCACCAGCCCAGCTCCAGACTATCTTCTGAGTGACACATGGATGAGACGGACTACATACACCATAGAAGAGGCTTTGAAAACTCAAATGACATTGGAATCATCAGCAACAAAAGTAAGACAGAATGTGTGGTCTGAAACTACTCAGGTGGAACTCTTGCTAAAACAAACAAAACAAGAGCCAATATTAATCAGACTATTTTAACAAGACTCAGCATCTCATGACTAATTAACATACAAAATGTCCAGAATAAAATCTGAAGTTATTCAACAAATAAATAACTAGGAAAAAGTGACTAGTTCTCAATGAAAAAACAGCAAATGTCAACTATAAGGGGACCAAGATTTAGGAATGATCAAATATACATAGATAATAAAGCAAGTATTATAGCTACAGAACAAACTACTTTTGAAATTAATAAAAATATATTCTCAGAAGAAAAAGGGAAAGTACAAAAATGAAGCAAATTAAAATTTAAAGCAAAAACCGTCTTCGATTTAAAAAAGAGTTTTTGGGCTGGGGCTGTGGCTCAGTGGCAGAGTGCTTGCCTTGCCCATGTGAGGCACTGGGTTCGATCCTCAGCACCACATAAAAATAAAACAAAGATATTTTAAAAAAGAGTTTGGGGTTGGGATCAAGAATAGAAAAGAGATGACAGTTCGAAGAGTCAGTAGAAATTATCTAATCTTCAGAGCAAAGAGAAAATTATTGAAAAATATGCTGACTTTTCCTTTTTAAAGTTCTTAAAATTTGTTCAAATTAGTTATACATAACAATAGAATGCATTTTGACACATTGTACACAAATGGAGCACAACTTCTCAATCCTTTGGTGGCACATGGTGCAGAGTCACATCAGTAGTATAATCATGCATGTATATAGGGTTATAACGTCTGTCTCACTCTACTGTTTTTCCCATCCCCACAGCCCCTCCCCTCCCCTCACTCCCCTCTGCCCAATCCAAAATTTGTTCATTCTTCCCTACCCCCCCAACTATAGATCAACATCCACTTATCAGAGAAAATATTTGGCCTCTGGTTTTGGGGGATAGGCTTATTTCTCTTAGCATGATATTCTCCAGTTCCACCCATTTACCTACAAATGACATGATTTCATTCTTCTTTAAGGCTCAGTAATATTCCATTGGGTATGTGTACCACATTTTCTTTATCCATTCATTTGTTGAAGGGCACCTAGGTTGGTTCCATAGTTTAGCTATTGTAAATTGAGCTGCTATAAACATTGATGTGGCTGTGTCACTGCATGGGCTTTCTCTCATCTAGCAAGGAAGTCCACAGAATAGGGTCAAGGAGAGTGTGGCTGTGGAGTCGCTAATCAAGACCTCCAGAGACCAAGCAGGAAGCAGGTCTGATTTTGTTGTGCAGTTACTATGTATATATACTCAGGCAAGTAGCTAGGCAGATTATAGGCAGCCACCAATGCAATTTCTGGCCAACTGTCCTTGCAGTGACCAATCAAATAGTGGACCGTGGAGCAAGCACATGGACTGCAACACGCAGCCTCATGACCAAGGCTATGCCTACCATGTAAACTGGTTTGCCGCTCACACATCTAGCATGGTGGAGTGGTTTGCCACTCAGTCACCCTTAATGTATGCCATGCATGCAGTACTCCATGCGCTTGTCCCCACATCACTGTAGTATGCTGACTTTAAGTACTTTGGATATAAACTGAGGAGTGGGATAGCTGGGTCAAATAGTGATTCCATTCCAAGTTTTCTGAGGAATCTCCACTGCTTTCCAGAATGGTTGCACCAATTTGCAGTGCCACCAGCAATGTCTGAATGTACCTTTTCCTCCATATCCTCGCCAACACTTATTATTTATTCTCCCAGAAAGGAGAGAATAAAGCCATATGTGGAAAGGGCATTTGAAGAAATTAGTTCTGAAAATTTCCCATATTAGGTGAAAAATAAAAATTTACAAATTCACAGGCATGCATGTAAAGTTATATACTTATTTTTTCAGTTTTATTAAATATATATCACAAATAAAATTCATACATATTCAAAGTGTACAAAGTGATGTTTTACATATGCATGGTGAAATGACTACCACTATCAATTTAATTAAAATATCCATTATTGAATATAGTAACCTTTTTATGTGGTGTAGTGGGAGTACTTAAGATAGACTCTTATCAAATTTCAAGTACACAATATATTATTAATAACTATCCCTTGCATGCTCTTCAATAGATCACCAGAATTGTGATTCCATGCATAAAAACATTCTAGAAAAGGCAGAACTAGAAGAATGGTTTTTAGATATTAGAGGTGAGTGAAAGGCTTGACTAGAAAGTGGTAAAATAAAATGATTTTTTCAGTTATAAATTTTCTATACCTTGATTTTGCTGGTGATTACAAGACTAATAGAACTGTATACCAAAAGGGTACATTTTAACATATCAAATATTTGAAAATCATAATTGAACAACAATGATTAGAAGAGCCCCTGTAGACTAGTTGTTGGGCCATCCTCAACATCTGCTCAAAATATCCCTGAAAACAGATGTGTTCCAGAAAGATCATGCACATTTTAGGAACTTACCCATGATAGTGTATTTTTTCAGACAGTGTACCCAACTGGAGCATCTTCCATCTGGCAATAGCTCTGGGAAAAATAAGTAGTATATTTCATCTTGGGCTTTTGGGCATGCATTTTTTTTCAATCTAACGAACTGTTATTGATAGTCCTGTTTTTTAAAATATTTTTTTAGTTGTAGATGGACATAATACTTTTATTTAGTGTATTTATTTTTATATGATGCTGAGGATTGAACCCAGTGTCTCACACACATGAAGCAAGCACAGTACTGCTGAGCCACAACTCCAGCCTGAGAGTCCTGTTTTTAATGTGTTTTTTATGCATATAAATGATATTTATAGCCACAGGTTGTAGATATTATTTATGCTTTAGTAATTAAGAGGCATAGCTCTGAAGTCAGAAACTACACATATTCTAATTTTAGCTCTACCAATTTCTCACTTCATAACCTTGACTAGATTAACCTCTCTGAGCCTCTGTTTCCTTATATGTATAAAGAAAATTGTAATAGTGCCTGTCTCAGAGGACATCAGTGTATCTGGTTCATAATAAGGAAAACAGATGATTATGACAATGATATTGTTGTTTTAGATTTTTAGAACCTGAAAATTAGACAGGACCTGTCTAAAAGATATATAGTACATAAAGTTCTATATGCTCACTTCTTGCACTGACCTCTTCTGAGCAAGCAAGTGTGTTTGCTTAATAATGATTGTCATGCCTTGATATATGGGACCCTAATAGCCTCATTCCTATGTATATGTAACTGAATCATGGATCTATGCCAAGACACCATTTTTTTCTAAAATAGAGTTTATTTGCCTTCTCTCCTGAGAAAACTGCACATTGGTTTTACTTTGCTAAGAATTTCTGGGAATCGGTACGTATTATGAAGATATCTACAGGCTTCAAGATCCCTTTGATCCAAGAGTATATAGGAAGGAGTCAGAAGCTTATATGACAAGTCTATGTGGACCTCTGTGACAAATATAACCAGTGAGACCCTTTTTATTTTGGAAATCTAACAATATCCAGTGGATAGAGAAGACAGAATGCTTTATGGAGATCAACAGGTACCTGGGTCATTTGGAACAGTGAATATACCTTGAATAATTCTAAATTACTATTCTCATTCTTCCTGAGGCCACACATTTCTGTCTTACCTGCCACAATCCCATATATCCCAAGGCATCTCTACATTTGAAGGTCTGACCTAAGCTAATTCAGGCCTTCATGTTCCTTAAAACTTAAAACTATCTAAAAACATTAGCTGAAGGGAGAGTAAGCACCATAAAAGATATAAAATTACCTTCCTAATCGCATTCTGTAGTCAATTGTGGTGACTGACTTCATTCCCACACTGAGAGAGTGACATGATTTGAATGTGGCCCCTCCAAAATGCAGGTACTGCCAATGTGATGGTAATTAGAATTGGGACCTTTAGCAGGTGATTAGTTCATGAGGATTCCTTCCTTGTGAATGAGATTAAGTCCCTTATAAAAGAGGCTTCACAGATCATTTCCCTGTCTTATCCTTTTACCTTCCACCATGGCATTCATTCTCTCCAGAAGAAGCAGTAAAAAGGGACTATCTTGGAAGCAGAGGGCAGCCCTCCCCAGACAACTGAACCATAAGAAAATAAACATCTGTTCTTTATAAATTACTCAGTGTCCGGTATTTTGTTATAGCAGCATAAACAGATTGACAGCTTTTTTGTTATTTCTTATATTAAACTCAATTCTATTTTAACAAGTTCCAAGCCACAGTTCCTGTCCCTGTTGAAATTAAATGATGCTGTTAAAGTGATGTATTAGATTTTCATTTTCCTTTCTGGTTGTCTAGAAAAAAAGTTAATGAAATTTTAAAAATAATTCTTTTCATCTATTGTTCTAATGAGGACATTAGCCATCAGTTAAGTAAGTGAAGTTTCTAGACTAGCCTGAAAAAATGTGTTACTAGGCATCAGGAAAGCGCTATAGTCAGAAGTAAAACTCAAGTTGAGGTATGATCAGAGAAAACTTTAAACTGTTCCCCCATCTGTGTTTACTTTCATCCTTATTCTCCTCAAAGTCTGTTTATTCTGTTATCCAGTTTCCTTCTCTGCCCCTTCAGGCAGGCCGTTGCATTCTCTGCTTTCATTTTTCTTTCCAGGCAGCCCTTTTTCATGCATTGCTCACTCAGCTTTCTCTACTCTGGAATCCTTCCGAGCCATTTTCCCTCTCTGTGTAGAGGCAACCGTTCAAGAGGAAATGAGTGGTAGTTTAACCTGGCATAGGACAAGCCTCTGACCAAATGTCCCTCAAAGTAACAGGGAATCTGGAACTGAGGATACCATAGGGGAAGTCAGGACTATGTTCTATGGCCATGTCTTTTGACCCAACTCTAAAGTTACACAAATGTCAGATAATTCTAGAAGCCTCAACAGGCCTCATCCAAAGGTCATCATCCATTTACTACCTACTTCAGGAAAGCCAACCCCATCCTCCAGAAAGGGCTATACCTTCCCAGATGAAGGATTCACTAAACTCAGGATTAGCTTTCATAAGACAACTGATTTTCTCAGGGAAAGGAGAAAATATAGTATAAATTAAATTAAGTGGAATATGGAGGAAACCTCAGAGGTTATCTCTCAAGGTTCCCTTTAATGAAGCAATTACTGTCCTGGGAATGGGAGTGCTTAGCGTTAGTTATTACTTTGTGATATTACTAAACAATAAGGAAACTCATATTTCTAGAGCATCTTCTGTGTTCTACGTCTTGTGCTAGGTGTTTTATTTATACTGGGGATGATGTTATTGATGGAAATATCCCACTGCTAGGCAAAAAGGGAAATGTTAATCTTCCTGATTCTCTCCCTCCACATCACCCTGCACAGACAACCATTAGTAAGTCCTATTATTGTATCTCCAAAATAAATATTTCCATCTTCCTCCCTCCATATGTTCAGTTATGAATTTGGGTCAACCCACTTCACCTTTAGTCTTGCCTAATGAAATAGGAAACCTATCACCTTATATCTGTTCTTATGTCCCTATAATCCTTCTCCACATGATACTCAAAGTTATCACTTTTAAAAAATTATTTAATTTTATTCATTCATTTATTTTATTTTTATACAGTGCTAAGGATTGAACACAGTGCCTCACACATGCTAGGCAAGTGCTCTGCATTTGAGCTACAACCCCTGCCTCAAAGTTATCATTTTTAAATAAGCATTTGATTGTACGCCTTTCCTGATTCAGTGGTTTCCAAAGGCCTAATAGATAAATCCCACATCCTTAACTTGACCCACAAGGTCAAGATTAGCTTCTGAGTTTATCTATATTCACTCACATTCTCCCTTTTTCCAATCCATGCATAATAGACCAATCCATGTGTAATAGACCATGTTCAGTTCTTTGAACTTGTATTTCTCTTCTATCTCAGAGTTGTGAATAGGGAAGTCCCTCTCATCTGAATTCTCTCCCCTTGTTATTTACCTAAACACTTCCTACTCCTCTTTAAGATATCACTCATACATTATTCCTTAGGAACATCTTTCATGTACTTCACTTTGTCCCCATGCACTTTATCCTTATCCCCAAATGATTAGAGCCATCTATTAAACAGAAAAATGAGCAGAAAGACAACATATTATGGGACAATAAAGATAACTCTAATACTCATTACATTTATAATTTTCTCCTTATGATTTATTTCCTCTGTTCTACTGTAAGTAAGAGGGCAAAACTAATGCCTTCCATATTCCTTGTAGAACTTAAATATTTGTTCTACTGAGACCTTTTGAACTTATATATTTCTTATTCTAAATCCTTATTTCTCTAGGACTATTCAGATTATATTTTTCATATTGGATGGATTTTGGAAGTTCATGGTTTATAAGAAACTGCTCCATTTATTTATTTATTTACTTATTTACAACTTACCAACCATGTCAGCAGAGAACACCTGGAGGAATCTGGATTTCTACTTCTTTGTAGCAATAACAATGAACCTCTTCTCTTCCCCACTGGGGTGGTACCCAGATGGCAGTCAGATTTGACAACTTTCTCAATGGTAACTTTCAATCTCACTTCATTATAAAGACACTCTCCAATAGACTACTATTTAGTAGAGGTTATGTGGGGAGAAATTATGAAACACTCTTCCCCTTGCCACACAGAATGATGTTACTAGAGGTCAAGTGAGAAGTCTAAATTCTATGCCAATCAAAAAGTAAAGGGTAGTTCTCTCACCAAATCTGGATATCAGCACAGGGTGAATGATGAGCCTGGACTTCCTGTTCCACTTGGCAGTAATGAGGGTCACTCAGTTTTCCCACTGGAATAGTATCAGAGAAGACATGCTAAAACAGAAGGCTCAAATAAAATCCAGAGATTCAAAACATAATGCTCAAAGGTCACAGGATGTGAATGAAGATCACTTAATATACCAAGAACCATAAAAAACTCTAATTTAAATAGATTATCAACAGACATCAACATCAAAAAGGCAAAGTTGTTTGAATTTTCTAATAAGAATTTTATATTTGTTTTCAACAAGTAACTACAAATATGCTTGAAATAAATGGAAAGAAAAAAGAAAACTTATCAGAAAAGTAATAGAAGATGAAAAGAGAAAACAAAGGTAAATGTTAGGACTGGAAAATACAAGAATTGAAAAAATTAACTTCATTGTCTTGGCCTAACATTAGAGTGGAAAGGACAGAGGAAAGAATCCATAAACTTGAAGATAAAACAACAGAAATTACTCAATTTAAATGACAGAGAGAAAACAGCCAGAAAAAATAACAGAAAATAAGTGACATATGGAATATGTTGAACATGTAGAACTAAGAAAGGAAAAAATATTTTTTTCATGAGAGCCTCAGAAGAAGTGGTGAAGAAATATAAGGGTGAAAGCTATTTAAATAAATAGTGAAATTTTCAAAATGCTGGCAGACAACCAACTTATCAATTAAAGGTAAGGTTAAATAATAAAACCTCAAATGAATTCATGGCAATACATACCATAATCATTTTTCTGGATACAAAAAGAAACTATTTTGAAATAGTAAGAGAGAAATTACACCTTCTCTGTTGGAGAACACCAATATAAATGGCAAAAGTTTCTCATCAGAAACCATGGGTGGCAGCAGGAAGTGGTACCAGAGTTTTCAATTACTGAAGTAAAATTATCAACTAAGAATGATATATCCCATAAACATATACTTCTTGAATCCGGAAGTTAGGGAACTATTCTCATAGAATTTTCCTTCTATATTCTTTCATAAGATAATGGTCAAAGTAAATTATTTAAACAGAAAGTAAATAAGAAAAGTAAAAAACTTGGAACATTAGGAAGAAAGAACAATAGAAAGAACAAACACATTTGTAAATACAGTAGACTACCCTTCACTTGAGATTTCCAAATTATGTTTTTATGATTAAAGAAAATATTTTACTATTATCTGATGAGGTTCTCAATGTAGATAGAGGAAATAGTGAAGATAATTTTACTGTAAAAGAAGTGGGTAAGGTAGGAATGCTTCATTTAAACAGGTAAAATGAAGTAACTCGTGATGTTTTATATATATATAGATAGATATAGATATAGATATAGATATAGTCATATATTAGGCAATAACTAAAAATCCATACAAAGATATTCATCAAAAAATAATATAGATACATCAAAATATAATCTAGCAAATGCTCACATAACACAGAAAAGTAGGCAAAAAAAGGAAAAACAAGTGAGGAAAGTGAGGAAAACAAAAAAAATATTAAAATCTTAAACCCTAAGATATCAATAATTGCATTATGTATAAATGGTCTAAATACTCTATTTAAAAGATAGAGATTGACTCCACAACATGTACAACCACAAGAACAAGATCCTAGTTAGAATAAGTTACAATTCATGTATGTATAATAAGTCAAAATATACTGTCATATATATTTAAAAGGAACAAAAAAGAAAAAAAAATATTCTTAAATGACCCAACTATATTCTGTTGAATGCATATAGCTCAAAAGAAAATAGAGAACTATATACCATCCCTACATTGATTAAAAGTAAAGCAGGATTGACCATATTGGCATCAAGTAAATGATCAAATAAACTTAAGATCAAATAAAATTATCTGTGACAAAGTGAGAAATTAGACTACCATGAATGGCCAGTCTGCCAAGAAGACTTAGCAATCATGTGCATATGCACCAAAAAAAAAAAAAAAATAGACCAATAAGACATGTGAAAAAAACTAATGCAACTGGAAAGGGAAATGGATAAATCCATAATTATAATTGAAGACTTTTAACATCCTTCTCTCAAAATTAGGAAGAACAACTAGGAAGAAAATCAGTAAGGCTATAGAAAAATTCAACATTACCATCAACAAATAGGATGTCTTCAATATGTATAGAACACTCCATAAAACAAAAGCAGAATAAACATCCTTCCAAGTGTTTATGGAACACTTACCAAGATTGAACATAAACGAGGCCATAAAACAAACCTCAATATTTCAAAGAATTATAAAATCACATACATTGTGTTCTCTGGCCAAAATGGAAACAAGCTAGAAATTAAAAACAGAGAGATAATAGGACATCTCCAAACACACAGAAACCAAATAACCCACTCAAATAATTTATGGATCAAAAAGGAAATATCAACAGAAATTTTAAAAGTACATTGAACTTAATTAAAATAAAAATATAACATATAAAAATCCACTGGGCACAACTAATGTAGGGCTGAGAGGAGAATTTATGTAACTAAAGGTTTATAAGCATTAGAAGAGAGTAAAAGTCTCAAATCAATAATCTGAGCAATCCCCTTAAGAAATTAGAAAAATAAGACAAAAATAAATCCAAAGAGAAAGAACAGAGACCAACAATATTGAAAATAGAAAAATATATAGAAAAATTTAACAAAACAAAAAGTTTGTTCTTGAAAAGGTAGATATAATTGATGGAAATCTAGCAAAACTGTCAAAGGGGGGAGAGAGAGAGAAAGAAACAGATCAGCAGTATCAGGAATGAGCACACATCAAAAGAATAACAGTGACACACAATTGTATGGAAATAAATTTGAAAGACAAATAAGATGAAAAGAACTAATTCCTTACAACCACAAACTACCACAATCAATATAAAATAAATAATTTAATAGCTCTGCAACTATTAAAGAAATTGAATTCATAATTTAAAAATTCCTGTAAAAGTGTCTTTAGTCCCAAATGGTTTCACTGGGTTATTCTAACCAAGTTTTAAAGAATAAACATCAATTTTACATACTGTCTTCCAGAAAATAGAAAATAGAGGAACACTTACCAACTCATTTTACAAAGTCAATATTTCCAAATCCCCTGACAATAACTACTCTGTTCTCCATTTCTAAAATTTTGCCATTTCAGTAATATTATATAAATGAAACCATACACTGTGTGACCATTTGGAATAGGTTATTTTACTCAAAATAATTCCCTGAGATTCATCTAATCTTTATGTGTATCAATAGTTCATTTTTTTCATTGCTGAGTAGTATCTGATGGTATAGTTGTACCATTATTTGTTTCACTTATAAAAGAATAGTTTTCTTTTTAGTTGTTTGTATTATGTAAAAAGATGCCAAAACATTTATGTGCAGGTTTTTGTGGACGAATTTTTTTTTCTGGGATAAATGACCAGAATTGCTGAGTTTTATGATAAGTCTATATTAATTTCTTAAAGAAATTTCCAAATTTCTTTCCATGATCACACCACTTTACGTTTCCAACCAAAAATGCGTGAGAGTATTTCTATGAATTGTCACCAACAACTGATATGTCACTATTTTTAATTTTAGCTCTTCTATCAGATGTGTAATATTATCTTATTGTGATTTGATTTTACATCTTTCTGATTACTATTGCAAATACATTTTATATGCTTATTTAATACCAGTATATACTTTTCAGTGAAGTGCCTCTTCATGTCTTTTCTTTTTTTTATTTTTATTTTTTATTAGTTGTTCAAAACATTACAAAGCTCTTGACATATCATATTTCATACATTTGATTCAAGCGGATTATGAACTCCCATTTTTACCCCGTATACAGATTGCAGAATCACATCAGTTACACATCCACGTTTATACATACTGCCATACTAGTGTATGTTGTATTCTGCTGCCTTTCCTATCCTCTACTATCCCCCCTCCCCTCCCCTCGCCTCCCATCTTCTCTCTCTACCCCATCTACTGTAAATTGAGTTATTTGTTTATTATTGTTCAGTTTTGAGTTATTTATGTATCCTATGTATGTGTAATTTGTCAGAGATATGGTTTGCAAATATTTCTACCAATGTCTGCAGCTTGTCTTTTCATCACTAAAGCAGGCTTTTGGGTATATTAAAAGTTCTTAACTTTAACTCAATCTGATTTATCAAATTTTCCTATTATGGGCCATGTTTTTGGTGTCATGCCTAGGAATTTGTCTTTTTCCTTTGCCTGTGAGTACCCAATTCCTCAAACACTATTTTTTGAAATGAATTGCTTTTAGTTGTATACCTGTTACGTTTCTTGAGTTATTGTAAATGGTGTGATAGTATTATATTTTTAATTTCAGTTTTTATGATTTTGTTGTTGGAATAGAAATAAAATTGATTTTTGTGTGTTGATTTTTGTATACTGCAACTTTGCTGACCTCTATTTTTAGTTACGGAGTTTTGTTTGTTTTAGATTCTTAGGATTTTTCTGTGAAGTCCATGATATCATCAGCAAATAGGGCGAGTTTTATTTCTTCCTTTATGATCTGTATGTTTTTTTCCGTGTTTATACAGCTGGACAGGATTTACAGTTTTGTGTTGAGTAAGAGTATTATGAGCAAATATACTTGTTCTGTTCTTTACCATTGAATATGTTGTTAGCTATAGGTTTTGTATTGACATTCTTTATTAAATTGACGAAGTTCCCAATTTTTCTAAGTTTCACAGAGTTATTTCATAAGTGAATATTGAACGTTAAATATAGTTTTTGCATAAGTTATATCCATGTCATTTTTCTCCTTTGTCTGTTAATATGGTGAATTATGTTCTTTATTTCTTACCAGGGCCCTATCAGTTTTTACCATACTTTTAAAAACCTAACTTTTGGCCTTCATGAATTTTTCCATTCTAAATATGTTTTCAATTGAAATAATTTCTCCACTCATCTTTAATTATTCTGTTCCTCTTCATTTCTTTGGGATTAGTTTGTTTTTTTTTTAATCTCTAACATCCTGAGATGGAGATTTTATATATATCACTGATTTTAAATCTTCTTTCTTATATAAAAATTTAATACTGTATTTTCTTAATATAACAATGCTATGCTTTCTGATATATTTAATGTCCTTCAGGTATGGCTTGAGTTTCTTCATACAACATTTTGTGTGGAATATTTTATTGCTCAATTCAAACTTGTTTCTAAATATTACAGTGATTTCTTCTTTAAGCTATAGATTATCTAGAAGTGTGTCCTATAATTTTCAGACAGTTTAGAATTTTCTCATTAACTTTTTGTTACTGATTGTAAGTCAACTTCCACTAGGTTCAGAGAATATATTCTATATGATATCAACTCTTTGAATTTGTTAAGACTTACTTTGTAACTCACCATAGTGTGAATTTTGGTAACTATTTCATATACCACTACAAATAATGGTTATTCTTTAATTTTAGGGTATAATGTCAACACCTGTTTGCTAATCTTATTTCAACTCTTCAATATCCTTACTGATTTTTCTATGTATGATTAGAAGAGAAAGCATTTCCTAGTATGATTTTAGATAAGTCCTTTTCTTTTTGTAATAATATTTTAGTTTTCAATATTTCCTATTTTTATGTTTAAGTTATGCCATATATATATATATATATATATATATATATATATATATATCATAACATATATATATATATGGCATAACATATATATATATATAATATATTATATATATAATTGAATTCAGGGGTACTCTGACCACTGTGACCATTGAACCACATTCCCAGCTCCATTTTGTATTTTATTTAGACAGGGTCTCACTGAATTGCTTAGCACCTCACTTTTGCTAAGGCTGGCTTTGAACTCATGATCCTCCTGCCTCAGCCTCCTGAGATGCTGGAATTACAGGTGTGCGCCACCATGCCTGGCAAGATATGCCTCTTATAAGAAGTATTTATTTAGGTGATTTTAAGTTTTTGTCTTTTAAGTTTAATGTTTAATTCGTTTACATTTAATGCAATTACTGATTTACTTTTACTTAAATATACCATATTACTGCTTTCTTTTTGTATAACCTATTATTTATTGGTCTCTCTTTTCTTTCTGTATTTATTTTGGATGAATTGATTAATATTAATTATTCCATTTCCCCTTATCTTACCTCATTATCTATATATTTTTACTATTCTTCATCATTACCTTAGGTTAATGCAACATGGTGTCTGTACTTTTACAGTCTAATATCAACTAGCCTTTGACATTTTTTTCTAGAAAATATAAGGAATTCAGAATACTTAAAATATACTTATTTATTTTTACGTGGTGCTGAGGATGGAACCTCGTGCCTCATGCATACGAGGCAAGTTTTCTACCACTAAGCCACAACCCCAGCAGTCTTTTCGGGCATTTTAATTGCATATATATGGTGATATTTGAAAGATACTATTTTAATTTTTATACATAAAATATTAATGTTTATTATCATCATTATTTAACATTCATGTTGCTCTTGATACACTATTGTGTTTTCCTCTGGAATGATTTTCCTACTGTGTGATGTATCCATGACTGTATTTTTATAAGGAGTACAATTTGATAATTTTCTGGGATGTTTTTATAACAAATTATATTTACTCCTCTTTTACAGTGAAAAATTATTCTGCTGGAAATGGAATTCTAATTTGGTGGTTATTTTCCTTCCACATTTTAAAGGTACCATTCCAATATCTTCTGCTTGTTGTTATTATTATTACACAATTAACTAATATTCTTTCTGTTACTTTTTTAAAAATTGCATTTCTTTTTATTTTCTCGCTGTGTTTAGATTTTCTTTTCCTTGATTTTTAGCAGTTTTTTTTTATGTGCTTGGTATGCTTAAGATAAGTAACACTTCTTGAAACTATGGCATTTATCAACAGCATTCAGTCTTAACCATTACTTTTTCACATATGATTTGAGTTCTTTAACATACTTCTCTCCTTTGGAAATTTTTTATACCAATGTTAGAACTTTTCCTTGTTTTCCTTGTTTCTCATGCATGTTCTTTTAGTTATACATGAGAGTAGAATCTTAACAAAAATTAACATATTTTTAAAAACATGAAATATATCTTCACCTAATGGACCCCATTCTTGTGGATGTACACAATGGTGGGATTCACTGTGGTGTATTCATACATCTATTATTCTCTTTATTCATATTTTCCTTCCCCATGCTTCAGTTTGAATGTTTTCTACTGATTTATTTTCCAGTTCACTAATCTTCTGATTATCCATGCCTGATCTGCTATTTAAACTATCAGTAGAGCTCTTAATTTTATTTGTTTGTTTGTTTATTGGTAGTAGGGATTAAACTCAGGGGCACTCGACCACTGAACCATATTCCCAGCCCTGTTTTGTATTTTTATTTAGAGACTGGGTCTCACTGAGTTTCTTAGTGCCTCACTTTTTTGCTGAGGCTGGCTTTGAACTTGTAATCTTCCTGAGCCGCTGGGATTACCGATGTGTGCCAATGCACCCACCTGGAGCTCTTAATTTTAATGATTACATTTTCAGTTCTGGAATTTCCATTTTCATGTTTTTATAGATTTATCCATTAAAATTGATTTATTGAATGTATAAATTCCAAATCTGACAATTACAAAATATGGATCAACTGTGAGTCTTTTTTTCTATAGTGTTTTCCCCCTTAAACTTGTCTTGCAGTATTCTACTAAATATTATTGACTGCAGGATATTGAAATATTAATGAGGCCCTAGATAATATAACTTTTATATCTGGAAGGCAGATAGACTAGAAGCAGGTCACCTTAATCCAGTCTGTGATTGTACTGCTTTGAAGATGTATTTCAGTATTTGTATCCAGTTTACTTTGGTTCCAAGTGTCCCATTTAAAGACCAAGGTGTCCATCAAGACCACTCAAATTTATTTCGATACAAATTTATCTCCTCTGTTCTGTGAAATATTCTAAGCTCTGTTAATCTTAATTGTGTTTTCAAATGAGCTTATCAATCTTTAGGTTTTGTGCCAGTTACATATTAGTAAAGACTTTCAGAGGAAAAAAAGGGGATACAAATGTCTGACTTATTTCTCTGTGCTTTTTGTCTCTCCAGGATCTTGTCTGCTCAAATGCTGGAAGCCTTGGCAGCTCTCCAAGTCATTTTCTCCAATTCCCATAATCATGTTTTATGTTTTTATTTGCTTTATTTCAGGTAATATTGAATTTCATATAAGTTTAAATTTATGTGATAAAGCATGTATAAATAAATTCTAAAGATTTTTTATAAGAACATGGTTCTGGGCTGGGGATGTGGCTCAAGTGGTAGTGCGCTCGCCTGGCATGCGTGCGGCCCGGGTTCAAACCTCAGCACCACATACAAACAAAGATGTTGTGTCCGCCGAAAACTAAAAAATAAATATTAAAATAAGAACATGGTTCTTTCTCTTCAAAACACTGCTTTTCATAATTCTACATTTGTCAAAACTTAGGGGTAAAATGAGTTGTTTGATGGAATCATCTATTGTTTTTCCAATTCTTTGATGTCGAGTTTTAGTTTTTTACAGGGGTTTAGAAAACTCATAACACAAAATCTGGACATTTAAAAAAAATAAGTGTAGATAAAAGGTGATGTAATAGAAGAAGGGTGCATGCTCCAATTGTTCCCAAGCTTGAGATTCAAGCAGTAGGAGTATTGCTTCTCGAAAAGTTGGGCAACTGAGAGAATTAATTGAAAATCAAAATTTAACAGTACTGCAATTATAGAGACACAGAAAGTTCAAAGATTTGAACATAAAATAATAAATAATACATTATAGATGCAACAGTGGCACCAACCCACTGCAGTAAGAAAAAGCACAGTGAATAAAATTGACTTGTGGGAACCTGTGGGATAGAGAATGAGGCTGATCTTAACAGACCCTGAGATGGTGGGACAAGTTGACGATTAAATATTGACCAGAATTTCTTGGCTCATGAACTGAGAGTCATGGCAGGGACCATCTACAAGTGGTTACAGGAGAGAATTCACAGGCAGGAGATCAGGAGCTTGTAGAGGGTGTTGCCAGACTCACCCAGCACTTGCCTGTTGTGGAGTCCAGAGTGTCCCTAGACCAGCATGACTGAAACAGAGAGGATTGTGCACAGGGCGATCCAGTCTGGGATACCAAGGTCAAAGAGAATCAAGTTCCCTATACTGCCGTCAGTCCATATAAATATCTACAAAGAGGCCAGAAACTGGTCAGGCATGTGCCTCTGCACTCCATTTCTGATCATGGGAAATATACATCCCATAGTAGTGGAATATCTGAGACCTGTGTAGAGTTAGATTCCCTACTCTAAGAGTAGAATTTTCAAGAGGTCTCTGAGACTCAGATGTTTAGCAGAGATCATTATCTTCATAGCAACAAAAGGTGTGGATCTAATCTCAAATACCTTCTTACAAAGTTCCAAAGGATAGCCAGAACTAAACACCAACTTCTTACAAAGTTCCAAAGGATAGCCAGAACTAAATATCAACCACTGGAACTTCCCATTTAGAACTTTACATTAGTTCACCCTGGCAGCATATAAATCTAGTCTGTGACAACCTCAACAGAAACAAGCCCTTCATTTATCATCAAAAATTTTCCTGGGGCTGGGATTGTGGGCTCAGTGGTAGAGCGCTTGCCTTGCATGTGTACAGCACTGGGTTCAATCCTCAAAAACCACATTTTAAAAAAAAAGGTATATCAACAACTTTAAAAAATATTTTAAAAATAATTTTCCCCATTTTTTCACTTTTTAAAAAACTTATGTTTATTTTATTGTTTACTTTTTCCATTCTGTGTTTGTGTGTATGTGTGTCAGGGGGAGTTGGTTGCATGGGTGTTCTCACTGGACTTATAAGTTAAAATGTATAATATGAATAAAATGTATAAATACCCATTTGGTATTTAACCTTGTTTTGACTTAGGAGGGTAAAATTTTATGTGGATTTGTTTTGGTTTGATTTGTTATTTGTATGTGTGTTCATGTCATTTTTTTGTTGTTCTTATTATTCTTTCTTCACTTCTCCTTCTAATAGCCATTTTTTCTTGTTACCTCTTCCTCTCTCTCTTCATTTATTTTATATTTAAAATTATGCTTCACTCATTTTTCTTTATATCCTACCTACCTCTCCCTTGCGTCATCACTATTCACTTTTTAAATACTTTAAACATTCTCTTCCTTCTTACTTCATTTTATTTTCACTTAAGGAATAGTTATTTCACCATCTGAAAGAACTATTTAATTCATTTAATTCCTAGGCCCCAGCATTCATGTCATTATAGTTATTGATCAAATAGATGATAAAGTAGCACCTGCTGTTTAATGTTAGATCTAGTTCATAATTGTTATTATTGGTGCTGATATTAAATTCTGACCCCACCATTTCCCTTCATGTGACAATTAGTATCATAGATGTCATAATAGGCATTACACATTCATTTTAAGGCTGTGTATTGATTTCTAACATTATTACTATTCTTTGCATCCTCTTTTTCTAAGAAAGGTCGCAAAGTGAATGAGACACTATAAGTTCACAGGATAGGGATCCTGCTGCTGAGGAACATTCACAACTCTGCCAAGTAATAGCAAGTGTCATCTCACACATGAACTAGCCCAACCTGAGCCACTACAATACTTCATTATGTAGGACAGGGGAGCCAAACACCCCAAACAAATGGCCAGGGCCCAAATAGAAACAACTAGAGGGGAGACCTTAGGTCTCACTCACCAGACATCTGCTCATACAATAAAAACAGAAATTTCCCACAAATTTTTTTTGCATAAAAGAGAAAGAGAAATCTATCTCAACTGATGCTCAAGTCCAAGACCTCTGAAAACATACTAAAAATCAGGCAAAAAGTCTCCTCCCAAATTTGAATCCTCCAACAGAGGGATGCATAGATATAAAAGTGTATGAAATTACAGGGACTATAAAACTTGAATACTAAAATATTCAATGGACAAAGAAATTTTGGTATACATATACAATGGAGCTTTACTCTGCCACAAAGAACATTGAAATTATGGCATATGGTGGTAAATGAATTAAAATAGAGAGTATCATGCTAAGTGAAATAAACCAGACTCAGAAAATCAAAGGTCAAATGTTTTGTCTCATAAGTGGAAGCTAGAGCAAAATAAAAGAAATAATAAGGGGAGAATTTGATATTGTAAAAATACAGGGCAGATAAGTAGAGTAGGAGAAACAGATTGAGAGGGAGAGAGGAGGGATGGGAACTGAGAGGATATGTCAACTTATTTTTTTTAATATTGTGCTGTGTGCACATATAAGTATAACAAGGAATTTAACCTTTATGTATAAGTAGAAATAACCAGTCAAAAATAAACAAATAGATGAGTGAAAAAAAGATCAGTAGAGTAGATGAAGGAGAAAGAGGAGAAGAGAAGGGGAGGGAAACATGAACTGAAATTGAATTGCATGCATGTATATATTTGTTTAAATGAACCCAACTATTATATATGCTCTAGTAAAGGAAAAAAAGAAAAGAAAATGTTCAATGAATAAAAGAACATCTAAGGAACAAATCAAGAGATCAAGCAAAGATGAAAAACTATTTCAATGAAGAAATGGAGATACTAAAAAAAAACCCATTGTAACTTCTAGAAATGAAAAATACAGGAATCAAAATAAAAATTCACTTGAAAATATCATAAATAGATTCAATTACATAGAAAATAGAATTTCATGCCTTGAAGACAGGGTATATGAACTTGAAAACTCAGTATCCAATAAAGAAAAAAATAAAAACCATGATCAGAATATCCACAAACTCTTGAACAATATCCAGAAAGCAAATATGAGTGTCATTAGGATAGAATAGTACATGGAGATACAGGCTAAAGACAAAAATCTTTTCAGTAATGATAGCAGAAAATGTTCCCTAACTTTAGAAGTGATATGGGCATCCACATACAGGATGTATGTACAACCGAAATAGACAAGAACAAATTAAAAAATATCATTCCAAGGTACATCATAATCAAAATGCCTCATTTAGAGAATAAGGAAAGAGTATCAAAGTCACAAGAGAAAAAGATCATGCATATTTAGTGATAAATCAATAAGATTCTCATATGCAGAAAATAGGGCAAAGTAAGAGAGAAAAGAGGGTTAGGGTCCACAAAAATAGAGAAAAGATCAAATGAGTAGGAGGGAGGGACAGGAAAAGGGAGGAACTGCAGAATGAAATTGATCAAATTTTTCCAACTAAATATATGAATATACCACAGTTATTTATAAAGTGTCAATTAAAAGTAAATAAGTAAATAGAGGGAAGATCCGTAGAGAAGAGGAAGGGGAAGAGTAGGAAGTATTAGGGGAGAGAAAGAGGAAACACTGAAGACTGAAATGAAACAAATTATAAGCTGTGCATTTATGATTATGTCAAAATGAACCCCAATTTTATAACTATAATGCACTAATAAAACATTTAAAAATAAGTGTACAGTTTAATAGTTTTGACTATATGCACATTATTATACTGCAGATCTCTAAAACACCTTCATCTTGCTTAACAGAAATTCTGTATTTCTTGAATAACCACTCCCTATTTCACCTTCTTCTAATACTGGGAACTTCCATTCCATATTTGTGTCTATAATTTTGACTCTTCCAGAGTCCTTGTATAAATGGAACCATACAGTATTCGTCCTTCTATTCCACTAGCTTTTTTCACTTAGCAAAATGAACTAAAGATTCATCTATACTCCATCATATTTCACGTAGCATAAACTGTATTAAAAATTCATCCATGTTGTAGTATATCTTTATCCTTAAAGGATCAATAATATTCCATTTTATACCACTTTTTTATTCACTTTTTTTTTGATAGATATTTAGGTTGTTTTCTCCTATCGGCCATTGTGAGAAATGCTGAATGAAACTTGAGTACAAATAATTTGATTTCTGATTTCAATTATTTAGGATATGCTAACGTGGGTATCTGAAATATATAAAAGAGCATAATTGCTAAATTATATTTTTGCCATAATCTGTATTCACATTTTTGAGTAGTCTTTTGTTTTGTTTTTATTTTTACTCTTTGATTTTTTTCCTGTATTGCACAGAAGTTTATGTGGTATTTTACATCTTTGCTTAATTCATTATTAGTTTTGTATTTTGTGGAATCTTTAGTGTTTTGTACATATAAGATCATGCAATCTTTAAACAGGGATAATTTTAACTCTTTCTTTCCAATTTGGTTAGTTTTATTTATTTTTCAAGCGTACATGTTATAATTAAACCTTCAATTTCTACGTTGAATAGAAGTGGGGAGAGTGAATATCATTGCATTGTTCATTACATTAGAAGAACCATTTTCAATTTTCATCATTAAGTGTGGTGTTAACTGTAGGCCTTTCGTATATATACTATTATTATGTACAGATAATTTCCTTTTTATTCCTAATTTTTGAGTGTTTTTATTATGCAAGGATACTGAATTTTATCAAATGAATTTTCTGCATCTGATTAGAAAATGTGTGCTTTTAAATCCCTGTTCAATCAAATCTATGTTTATTTTTCTGTTTAATCAAGTCTATGTTGAAATTCTCCAGTGAAATTTTCAAATACTTTATTGAATGCTTCAGTTCCAAAATTTCTGTTTGCTTCTTATTTATAATTTCTATCTTTGGGCATATTTTAATTTTATGTATTCTTCATCTTCCTTATGTCACTGAACATCTTTATGACACTTATTTTTAATTATTTATAAGGTAATTATTACACTTCCATTTTTAAGGATTAATTTCAGAAGGTTTATTTTGCTCATTTGATAGAAACATATTTCCCTGTTTTTCTTTTATGTATCAGGGATTGAACCTAGGGGCACTGAACCACTGAGCCACATCCCCAGCCCATTTTTGTATTTTATTAGGGTCTCACTAAGTTGCTTAAGGACTCACTAAGTTGCTGAGACTGGGTTTGAACTTGCAATCGTCTTGCTTTAGCCTACAAGGTGATGGGATTATAGGAATGTGCCACCTGCACAATACTTTATAACCTAGCTTTGTAAAAGGAATGACCTTCACCAATCAACCAGACTAAAGAATTTCAGAACTCTCAAACTATTGCTGTGAGTACATCATCTTTGGATTTGTGTACATGAATTTCCAATTATGCAGATATTACAATATCATTTTTCAGTTGTTCACAATCTCTTTCTCCCTATGTGTCTGTTTATAGTAATGCAGGTTCTATGGAACTGCCACAGGTGACCCAACTCTCTTTTGTTCTTGGTGGCCCAAAGTTCTTAGATTATGTTGGAGTCCATTAATGTTCCAAGTCATGCAATATAGAAAATGCAGAAACTATTACCTTGAGCAGACACCAAAAACCAGAATACTGGAATCATACTCTGACTCTTTTTGACCCATGGAGAAATTCAGAGTTGGAAATTTCCTCCTACCTATTCTTTGCTCATCCAGGGGAAGGGACTATCACAAATGAGTATTTGCTAATCTAAACCATCACATTGGTTTTCAGTGGTTCCCAACCCTGTGCCCTTTCTCATCAGTACTTAGATTTAGTCAAGGGATAAGCCAATTTTGGGGGGCAGCCCTCTCAGAATATTCATTGCCTTTTAAAATTCTGAACACTGGATGTGTGTTTGACTATTCTTTTTCCCAAACAAATAGAAACCTGGAGCTGGAAATTTTCTCACTGTGCTATGGTGAGATGAATAAAGGAACTATTGTGTGTGCCATGTATTTTTCTGCCTAGCTGTAATGGAATCTGTTTTGTGCTCACTTGAGATGCAGAAAACTCTTGACTGGTTTCTAAGTTCCTTTCCAAGGTGTTTTTCTAACCCAGGAGTCTTTGCTGCCACACCTGAATGTTTGGTTCTAGCTCCATAGCTCCCTTAGCAGTCGCTGGTAATGGCCTCCATATCTTTATTTATAAATGAGGGATCATATGGTTTCCATCACAAGGCCACGGTGAGGGCTAGTGAGGTGTGAAGCACACTGCTGTTTTAAAGATACTCTGAACAACAGCTGTATCTGTTGTGTTTCAGTACTTTTTATGTGTAGAGCTAGTCTTTGTAGAACCTGTGTGCCCAGCACATTCCCCTCAGGGCTTGATGGAGTAGGGTAACAAGGCAAAGCAAGCCAGGTTTGCCCTGGGGTTTCTCAAGCCCCCAGAATATCAAGGTGCCTTGATTTAGATACCCACTGCTCCCTACTTAGGTAAAAAATACATCATTGGACTGAAAAGGAAGATGGCCGAAGTTAGCTAGACAAGGAGTCCAGAACTCCTAACACAGAAAGGAGGCAGTTAAGGAAAAGCAGAATTGAGAGGTGGGTGATAAATAAATGCTCTGAGATTCACTATTATAAGTTATGAGACCTGGAAAGACTGGGAGATAGGTTACCATGGTAGAAAACAAACTCAGATTACCCAACCCCAAACCTGAACCTGAGGATTAGGAGGGGGATGGGAAAACAGAGAGAAAGAGAGAGGGAAGCAGAAAAATCTCTTTAAGTTTACTCACTTAAAAAAAAAAACTATTGGAAAGACAGAAAAAATAATGTGCAACGGTAACAGGAGGGTCCTTAAAACATAGCAAACAGCTTAAAAACAAATCATGAAAAGAAAACTATACCAGAGAACTACAGACTTCTTATGAAGTCCTCAGTTGACCAGTCACCTCCTAAAATCAACACAATGACTTCACACACATAGACAGCTGCAAATGAAACCAGAGGAAAGTCTCCTGCAATGGGACCTCTTAAGAACCTGGCCAGAAAGAACTTCTAGAAAGACCATAATGAGCTGAAAATCATTGAAATATCCTCTACCTTCCCTTCACCACTAATAAGGTAAACTGTACTGGTGGAGCCCTCTGATGGGAACTATGTCTAACTCCGCTCAATTTGACCCAGACAAGGGTGGAAAGCTGTGCACAGCATCTGCTTACTGGACTCAAACATAGATGGCAAAGAAGCAACTTTGGCCCTGAACAGAGTAAAGCGGATTCACTAGGCCTGAACCACTGACACTGCGGGGAGGCATCATGGGAAACCTAGAGATGGTCCTTAGGATTGCAGGGCCATAGCAGAGGGAAGCTGCCCGAATATCCAGTGACATAGAAACCCAATGGAATATTACCAGAATTTACCTAGCAGGAAGGGTATGCTTCCAGCCTTAACTGGCACACTACCTGAACTGTGATCACAGCTGGCAAGTGACTGGGCATGTTTGGAAACTTGTAGGACCTTGCATTATACTTAGTAAATAGAGAGAATCAATGCCTCATGTTTATATCCTGGAGCAGTAGAAACTAGAGTACAGGTAAACCAGTTGAGACTCTTCACTACAGTACCTCAGAGAGTGGCATTGGCTATAGGAATACTTCTGCACCACAGAACAGCAGTGCAAAAATCCACAACCAGACTTTCTGCACTCACAGTCACCAGGATCTTCACAACTGCAAAAAGGATCTTGAAGAGACTGCTCTCTGCATGGTGACCTACAGCAATCACAGGGACTTTCCAGGGTGTGCATCCTGAACTACTGCACACAACAGAAACAGCCAACCCACAATACTTCACCCTTTGAGCAGTCAGCTGCAGGTCCCTGAACTGACAAACCAGAAACTGCTGATAAGAGGTTCATAGCTACTAGAAAATTGGCACCTGTGCCCCTGCAAATCAGTCGAGATCCACAGCTAAATACTGATGGACAGTCTCTCTTTTTCTCTCTCCTTTCCCCCCAATCTTTCCTCCTCCCAAATTTTAGCCCTCACTTAAAGTTACAATAAGTTTACTAAATTGAATAACTAATTTTTTACCTTTTCCAGAACTTTATTATAGGCTTATACCTGAATCTGAGAGGCTGTTGCAGAACAATGGCAAAAAGTTTTTCTTTCTTATAAGGTTGAAAATAAGGAGCCTTGGCTCTGAAGTGATTATAGTAAACAAGATTCAGTGGCATCTCTTAAAGTGGTGCTGATGTTGGTATTAGCAGAGGTCACACATTGACTTAAAATATTATCAAGATATTAACCCAACCCAGGGCTCTTAATAAAAGGAATCTTACAAAATAGTATGTCACTTAAAAGAAGGAGTGAGACCCCATGCGGGGTGAGGAGAAGCCCCCAGGGGCTTTTGCTTCTGGCTGTGTGTGCCACACATGGGCCTACTCCAGGGACAGTGCCAGGTGGGGAGTTTGACTGGGGAGGTACACCTGTCAAACGGTAATGCAGATGTCCTAAGGCGAGCTCAGGAAGAACAGAAACCTCCTGTGGAGCAGAAAGGCAAACGTTTGCTCTGTCTGGATTTTCAGTATGAATACAGATGGTGAAAGCAGGGCCTCACTATCCTTCTGACCTTCTAGGTTTTAAGCAGGAGGTATCAGAATGGTTACCACAGGGATAAATGACTTGTGGCAGGAAAAAATTTTAAAAAGAAGAAGCAAGAACTATATTGATAGGTGGATAGTCATACAAACAATATGAAAAAGCAAGGGAAAAAACCATCCCAAATAGCCCATAATGCTTCAACAAAATAGACTTCATTGACACCACAGTGGAGGAATGGTCAGAGAAGGAATTTAGAAAGTTCATAGTTAAACTGTTATATGAACTAAAAGATGATGTAAGGAGTGAAATCAGAAAGAAAATACAGGAAGTGAAATATCACTTCAATAAAGAGAAAGAGATTCAGAAAAAGAACAAAAAGGAATTCCTCATAATGAAAGAATCAGTATACCAAATTAAAAATTCAATGGAAACCATCACCAATAGATTAGAGCACTCTTAAACAAATGTTCAGTCATCAACAACAAAGAATATAATCTTGAACATAATTTGACCACAAAGAAAAGGTATTAAGAGACCCTGAACAGAATATTCAGGAAATATAAAATAACATGAAAAGGCCAAATTTAAGATTTCTTCAGATCAATAATGTATCTGAAATACAAACTAAAGGAATGCACGATCTTTTCAATGAAATAATATGAGAAAGTTATTTTCTAAACTTTTAAAATAAGATGGAAATTCAAATACAGGAGGCATATAGGACTCCAAATATTCAAACTCACAATAGATCAACTCTAAAACACATTATAATAAAAGTACCTGACGTACAGAATAAGGATAGAATTTTAAATTCTGCAAGAGAAAAGCAATGTCATATTTAGAGGTAAATCAATTTGGATTTTAACTGATTTCTCAATGCTGACACTAAATGCCAATAAGGATTGGAATAATTTGTATCAAACTCTGAAAGAAAATGGATGGCAACCTATAATACTATACCTAGAAAAGTTAAGCTTTGGAAATGAAGATGAAATAATAACCTTCCATGATAAACAGAAGCTAAAACAAATTCATAACTAGAACGTGTGCATTATAAAATATACTCAGTAAATTATTTCATGAGAAAGAAATCAAAAGTAAAAATTAAAAAGAGGCATAGGGATAAATCACACCAGAAGAATAGTCAATTAAAGGAGAATCAAGTCCAATTTAAACATCAGAAATAAATAAAAAAATGGCAGAAAATAAAATCATCTCTCAAAAATAACATTGAATATAAATGATCTAAACTTTTCAATCAAAATACAGATTGGAATTTTTAAAAAGACCCAAAAATATGCTATCTGCAAGAGACTCCCCTCACAGGCAAGGGAATCCACAGAGTGAAAGTGAAAGAATAGGGAAAAACATGCCATTCACATGTGGCTTGTAAACAAGCAGGTGTTGCTATTCTAATGTAAGATAAAGTGGACATAAAGCCAAGATTAATCATAAGAGGAAAAATAGTCACTTCATACTGCTTAAGGGAATCAGATATCAGCAAGATATAATTATTATAAATATTTATGCCCCAAACAATGGAGCATCTATGTACATCAAACAAATTCTTTTCAATATTAAGAATCACATAGACCACACTACAATATTACTGGGTGACTCTAACATGTTTCTTTCACCATGGAGTAGATCATGTAAACAAAACTAAGTAAAGATTCTATAGAACTACAATATAATTAATAATATCGACCTAACAGACATTTGTAGAGTATTTCATCCAACAATGAATGAATTCACTCTCTTCTCAGCAGCACATGGAGTACAGATCATATTTTAGGTCACAAAGAAAATCTTAGCACATATAAAAGATATAATACATTGAATTCTATCAGATCACAATGATATAAAATTAGAAATCACTGATCAGATAAAAATCAGAAATCACTCTAAACCTAGAGATGGTAATACATTTTGAATGATGAATGAATGGCAGAAAAATTTAGGGAAATTTTTTTTAAATCTTGGATGTAAATGAAAATAGTCATGTAGCATATCAAAATTTCTTGGAGACTACGAAGGCAGTAAACTTCATAGCATTGAGCTCATATATTTAAAGAATAGAAATATACCAAATAAATAATTTAGCATTACATCTCAAGGCCCTAGAAAAAGAACAAACCTATATCAATATCAGTATAGATCAGGAAATATTAAAATCAGACCTGAAATCAATGGATTTGAGATTAAAAAATACAAAAAGATCAAAGAAATGAAGAGTTAGTGTTCTAAAAGTATAACAATATTGGTGAACCATTAGCAAAACTAACCCCTCCCCAAAAGAAGGAAAAACTCAAGTTATCAAAATCGAGATTGACAAAGGAAATACCACCACAGACACTACTGATATCCAGAGGACAATCAGAAACTATTTTGAAAATTTATACTCCAATAACAGAAAATTTTGAAGAAATTGACAAACTCCTAGAGACACATGACCTACCAAAATTGAACCAGGAGGATATAAAAAATGGATCAATTTTAAATAATGAATTGAAGCAACTATAAAATGCCTTCTAAAAACAAAACAAAAAAAGACCAGATGAATTCTCAACCAGACCTTTATAAAAGATCTAATACCAAACCTCCTCATATTATTCCATGAAGTAGAAAAGGAGGGAATACACCCAAACTCATTCTAAAATGTCAGTATCATCCTGATACTAAAACCAGATAAATACCTATCAAAGAAAGAAGACTTCAGATCAATATCTTTGAATAACATAGATACAAAATTCATAATAAAATATTAACAAATTACATACAAAAACACATCATAAAGATAGTGAACTGTGATCAAGTGAGTTTCATCCCAGGGATGCAAGGTTGGTTCAACATAGGTAAATCAATAAATGTAATTCACCACATCAATAGACTTAAGGACAATAATCATATGATCATTTCAATAGGTGCTCAAAAAGTATTTGACAAAGTTCGGCACCCATTCATGTTTAAAACACTAGAAAAACTATGGATAGTAGAAAATTACCTCAACATTGTACTGACTATACAGAACAAACTTAAGGCCAGCATTATTCTGAATGAAGAAAAACTGAAAGCATTTCCTCTAAAAGGAAGAACAAGACAAGAGCACCCACTTTCAACACTCCTATACAATATAATCCTTGAAACTCTAGCCAAAGCAATGAGAAAAGAGAAGGAAATTAAAGAGATACAAAGAGGAAAAGAAGAAATCAAATTAGGATGAGAAAACCTATGTTTATACCACCCAAAAATTCCACCAGAAGACTTCTAAAGCTCATTAATAAATCTGGCAAAGTAGCAGGATAAAAGATCAACACCCAAATCAATTGCATTCCTATACTTCCATGATAAACCTGCTGAAAAAGAAATTAGTAAAACTATCTCATTCATGATAGCCTAAAAATTAAAAAAAGACCTTCAAAATCAGTCTAACACAAGAGGTGAAGGACCTCTGGTCCTCTACAATGAAAATGATAGAACACCAAAGAAATAAATTGGAGAAGACCTTAGAAAATAGAACGACCTCCATGTTCTGGCATAGGCAGAAATAATATTGCTAAATGGTTATACTATCAAAATTGCTATACAGATTCAATGCAATTCTTATCATGATTCCAATGACATTCTTCACATAACTAGAAAAAGCAGTCATAAAATTCATTTGGAAAACAAGAAGCCCCAAATAGCCAAAGAAATCCTAAGTGAGAAAAGCAAAGCAGGGGGCTGAGATTGTGGCTTAGTGGCGGAGGGCTTGCCTCACATGCATGAGGCACTGGGTTCAATCCTCAGCACCACCTAAAAATAAATAAATAAAGATATTTTTTTAAAAAATCAAAGCAGGATGCATCATAATACTGAACCTAAAATTATACTACAAATCAATATTAACAAAAAGAACATAGTACTGGCACCAAAACAGGCATGAAAACCAATGAAATAGAATAAAAGACACAGAAACAAATCCACATAAGTACGTTTATCTCATACTAGACAAAGGTGCTAAAAATTTTAATTGGATGAAAGATAACCCTTTTAACAAATTGTGCTGGGAAACCTGCAAATTCATATGTAGAAGAATGAAATTTTTAAAGTTTATTCTTTTTTTGACACATTATCTTTTTTCATTTATTTTTATTTTTTTTTCTTCTTTTTTTTATTGGTTGTTCAAAACATTACATAGCTCATGACATATCATCTTTCATACATTTGATTCACGTGGGTTATGAACTCCCATTTTTACCCCAAATACAAATTGCAGAATCACATCGGTTACACATCCATGTTTTTACATAATGCCATATTAGAGACTGTTGTATTCTGCTACCTTTCCTATCCCCTACTATCCCCCCTCCCCTCCCCT
>NW_026000294.1:4452739-4460968 GCF_001458135.2 Marmota marmota marmota | reverse complement strand
TAGAAAAACTAGGGATAACAGGAACTTACCTCAACATTGTAAAAGCTATATATGCTAAGCCTCAGGCTAGCATCATTCCAAATGGAGAAAAACTGAAGGCATTCCCTCTAAAATCTGGAACAAGACAGGGATGCCCTCTCTCACCACTTCTATTCAATTTAGTTCTTGAAATACTAGCCAGGGCAATTAGACAGACAAAAGAAATTAAATGCATAAAAATAGGAAAAGAAGAACTTAAATTATCACTATTTGAGGATGATATGATACTATACCTAGCAGACTCAAAAGGGTCTACAAAGAAACTACTAGAGCTAATAAATGAATTCAGCAAAGTGGCAGGATATAAAATCAACACACATAAATCAAAGGCATTCCTGTATATTAGCAACACATCTTCTGAAATGGCAATGAGGACAACCACCCCATTCACAATATACTCAAAACAAAAAAAAAAAATACTTGGGAATCAACCTAACAAAATAGGTGAAAGATTTATACAATGAAAACTACAGAACCCTAAAGAGAGAAATAGAAGAAGATCTTAGAAGATGGAAAATATTCATTTATTTTTATGTGATGCTAAGAATCAAAACCAATGCCTCACCTGTGCTAGGTAAGTACTGTACCACTGAGCTACAACCCCAACCCCTAGAAGAATGAAATTTAACCCCTTTCTCTCACCATCCCCAAAACTGAACTCAAAATGGATCAAAGATCTAGGAATAAGACAAGAAACCCTGAAAATGCTAGAAGAAAATGTAGGTCCAGCATTCCAACATGTCAGTTCAGAAACTGACTTCTTTAACAAGACTCCTAAGCCACAAAACATGAAATAAAAATCAATAAGTAAAATAGCATTGTAATAAAAATCTTCTTACCTGCAAAGGAAACAAGAGTCTGAAGAGAGAGACAACAGAATGAGAGAAAATATTTTCTACCTGCTCCTCACATAAGGCATTAATATCCAGGATATACAGAGAACTTAAAACTTAACACCAAAAACATAACCCAATCAATAAATGGGCAAAGGAACTGAACAGACATTTCTGGAAAGAAGAAATAGAAATGGTCAACAAATAAATGAAAAAAATATTTCATATTTCTAGCAATTAGAGAAATGCAAATTAAAACTACACTGAGATTTCATCTCACTCTACTCAGAATGGCAATTATTAATAATACTGGTAACACTAAATGTTGCAGAGGATATGGAGATAAAGGTTTACTCATATATTGTTGGTGAGACTACAATTCAGTGCACAAACTCTGGAAAGCAATATGGAGATTCTTCAAAAAACTAGGAATAGAATCAACATATGACTCAACTATCCCATTCCTTGGTATATATTAAAAAATTAAAATCAGCATATTTCATTGACACAGCCTCACCAATGTTTAGAGCAACACAATTCACACTAGCCATGCTATGTAACTAACCAAGGTGCCCTTTGATAGATGAATGGATAAAGAAAATGAATTTGTTGGTAAATGGATGGAACTGGAGGTTATCATGCTAAGTGAAGTAAGCCAGTCCCAAAAAGTCAAATGCCAAATGATTTTGCTGATATATGGAAACAAACCCAAAAAAAGTGGGAATATAAAAAATGAATAAAAGAAAGATGAGTATAGTAGATAAAATGGAATGAAGGAGGGGGGCAGGAATGGGTTAGGGAAAGGCAGTGGAATAAATCTGACCTAAATTTTATATGTGCATATATGAATATAACACAGTAAGTCTCATCATCATGTACATTCACCAAGCACTAATCTAAAAAAAAAAACTATAAGTAAATAGCAGAAAAATCAGTAGAGGGAAGGAAACAGGAGAAAGGAGGAGAAGGGGGAAAGGGGAAGTACTAAGGACTGAATTAAAGAAAATTATATTTCATGTTTTTATAATTATGTCAAAATGACATAATTATGTATAACTAAAAATAACCAATAAAAAGGTGGTGTTCCATGTATTATTGTTGAATCAGTGTCTGCATGGATGGAGGCTTTCCATTTCACAATCTTGCTGACATTACAACTCTATTTCAACTTATTTTTCCATTTTTTCTAGTTTTTCTTATAAAAGTGTTAATCTGATATAGCTTAATTAAAATTCCCTAGAAGTAGAGTTCCATGAATTACTTTTTTATTGTGTTAAAATATATGTAACATTAATTTTCCATGTTCACCATTTTGAAGTTTGAAATTAAGTTGCATTTACTTCATGCACAATGTGCAACCATCATCCCTCTCTACTCCAGTTGCATTTACAATACCACAAAAATAAACTTGTATAATTAAAGATTCTCTCTCCATTTACTCCTCTTCCCAACACTTGAAACCACTAATCATTCTATCTCCACAGTTTTGCCTATTGGGGACATTTCATATGAATAAAATCATGTAACATATGGATTTTTGTAACTGGCTTCTTTCTCTTAGCATAATATTATTGTGTTACTCAGGTTTACATCATTGTGACAAAATCCCTAATAGAGTCAAATTTTTTAAGTTGACTTAAAAAAATTAAACTTTGGGGCTGGGACTGTAGGTCAGTGGCAGAGAACTTGCCTAGAATGTGTGAGGCACTAGGTTCAATCTTTGGCACTACATAAAAATAAAATAAAAGCATTCTGTCCATTTACAACTGCAACTTAATTTTAAAAGATTAACTTTTAATAGGAAAACTTTATGTTTGCTCACAGCTTCAGAGGTTTGGGTCCATAATCACTTGGTCCTGTAACTTTGGACCTTTGGTGAGGCAGAAAAATAAGGAGGGATGATGGGGTGGGGCAGAACTTCTTATGACAGCCAAGAAGCAAAGAAAAGGAATAATAAAGAGTCTAAGGACAAAATATAATCTTCAAAAACATACCCTCAATGACCTACTTTCTTCCAACTAGGCCTCGTCTTCTAACATTTCCATCATCTCCCAATAATGCCACAGGCTAGGGATTAAACCTTTAAAACATAAAATTTGAGGGGATATTATGGATTCAAAATACCAAAATTCTCAGATTTCATCTGTCTTGCAGATATATATAAAACTTTTTAATATATAATTTAAATTTATATTTAAATTTAAATTATTTAAAAATTTAAATAAATATATATAACTTTTTAATACCTAAATAATATTCTTTTATAAGGCTATTCCCTTCATTTTTTTAATTCATCCATCTATTTTTTAATATCTTTATTCCATTCATTTAGTTTTATGTGGTGCTGAGGATCGAACCCAGGGCCTTGCACATGCTAGGCAAGTGCTCTACTGCTGAGCCACAATCCCAGCCCCTAATCCATGCATCTATTAATGAACATTTGTATATTATGGATAATGTCACTATAAATATTTATTGACAACTTTTTGTTTGAATGCCTGTTTTCAATTGTTTGGCATATATACCTAGGAAAGGAATTTCTGACTCATATGTATATTTTGTCTTTCATTATTTGAAGAAACACTGAGCTGTTTTCCAAAGAGGATGCATAAAATTTTAATACTCTCAGAAGAAATATATGAGGATTGCAATCTGACCACATCCTTGATCACACTAGTTATTTGCTCTTTTTGATCACAGTTGTCAATGGGTGTAAAGCAATATTTATTATGGTTTGATTTGCATTTTCTTCATGACTGGTGATGATAAACATCTTTTCATGTGTTTCTTGACCATTTGTATGTCTTCTTTGAAAAGATGACTATTCAAAGCCTTCCCCCAATTATAAATGGTGTTGCTTCTCTTTCTTGGTAAATTGTGGGTTTTATATATAGGAATTCAATCATATATATGTTTTGCAAATATTTCCCCAATTCTGTGGGTTTGTATTTTCATTTTGCTGATACTACTTTTTAAATTTTTTTGTAGTTGTAAATGAAGAGAATGCCTTTATTTTATTTGTTTTATTTTTAGTTGGTGCTAAGGATTGAATCCAGTGCCTCACAGGTGCTAGGTAAGCACTCTGACACTGAGCCCCAGCCCCAGCCCCTGATAGTACTTTTTGATGCACAAAAGTTTTTTTTTTTTTTTTCATGAATCTTAATCTACCTTTCATTCTGTTACCTAAGAAACCATTGCCAAATTCAAAACCAGGAAACTTTACTCCTGTGTTTTCTTCTAAGAGTTTTATATGTTCAATTCTTATATTTATATCTTTGATCTATTTTGAGTTAACCTTCATTGGGTGTCAAGCAAGGGTCCAATTTCATTTTTTTTTTTGCACACAAAAGTTCAGTTGTCCCAGTATCATTTGTTAAAGAGTCTCTTCTTTATCCCTACAGAAAGCCTAGATCTATAGGCATATTTCTGGACTCTCATTATATCCTATTGATATATATGTGTATCCTTGTGTCAGTACTACATTGTTTTATAATTGTAATTTTGTATTAAGGTGAAAATTTGAGAAGTGTGAGATCTCACAGTTTTCTCAGGTTTGAAGACTGGCTGGTTTTTACTGGGCAATGCATGGCATCCTCTGCACTAAAAACACAGTTGCCCTACTGGGTGTTATACAGCCAACTTAATGTTGGGAGTGGTGCCCCTATGGGCTCCTTAGCATGTGGGGGTATCTGGTGTCTTCCCTCTACTCTGGGGACAGGAATCCCAAGTGGCTGGATGCTGCCTCCTGGACCACTCTTGGATTCCCTCTCTGATAGGCATGATTACCCATTCCTTTAGAGGGCAGGACACTCTATGGATTCTGGTGCAAAGGTTACAACATTTTCACTGTGCCTCCACTCCCAAAATCCAGAATTGAGACACCAATACCACTGGTGCAATGGAATTAGAACCTCAGTGGTGCAATGCCCCCAGAGTAAGGCTCATTCTAGCTATGGTTCCAATCTCAAGATGGTACAATACAACAGTAATATTGAAAACAGAAGTAGGGGACCAAAAAGGAGTTTCTTCTTTAAGTAAATGCATTGGTGTATACTCCAGAAAGCTCCATAATGTAGCTTCAAGGACTGTGAGGACTGCAAGATTCTATATCAGTAAATATTTTAAGTGTCGATGCTTTTAATGGATACTTGTCAGTGCCTTTTAGTTACCATTATTTTCCCCCAGGGAAGTTCCTCCTTATTTTGAGTTATTCCTGACTGAGGAGACAGGGTTGCAGAAATGGTGTATTCCCTCCCATTTTCTACTCAGCCTTCTGAATCTGCTGGCCTGAAAGGGTGTCCAATATTCTTGTGCTGCACTCCAGTATTCTACCTAAGACACTGTAGTCATAATACAGTTGGTGATTCATTGTCCATTTTTGTTGGCAAGAACCATTGGTATTTTTAGTCAGTCATTTTGCTGTGCCCTCTCAGATCAAGGGATCAAAAATTACTTTGTGCTGGGCACAACAGTGCATGCCTACAGTCCCAGTGACTTAGGAGCCTGAGGCAGAAGAATCTCATGTTCAAGGCCAACCTCAGCAACTTAGTGAGGCCCTAAGTATCTTAGTGAGATCCTGTTTCAAAAGAAAAAAATGTGCTGGAGATGTGGCTCAGTGGTTAAGAGCCTCTGAGTTCAGTCCCCAGCACCAAAAAAGTAAAAATACTCTGTACAAAACTGAAGCCTCACAAAGAATTCAACACACACACACACACACACACACACACACACACACACACATACCACAGACACTTGAAGTAATCCACAGATCTAAGGGTTCTTAGAAGTACATTTTCAAATGCAGATATCTAGGCCAACATTCCTGTAATGATGAGATAACTCATAGGAGTCTACAGGGACCTGACCAGCCAGGGTCCATCAGATATTCAATGACAGAGTCCAGCTTAAGTGCTAATCCTTTCTAACTTCTTTATTCTTCTTTCTCTGCCTCTATCCTGAAGCTTTCTCCATCCCTTTGCAAGAATTCATATCTCTACTGGAGCCATCAGATTACATAATGACAAAAGTGGCAAAATGAAGCTTATTAAAGGCCCATTGATGCTGAAGCACAAACAAATGGAATCAACATGCTCAGTGAAAAAGAATAGAGAGCAATGGGGCCTCCTCAGTGCCTCTCAAGAGCTCTGGGAAATTACATAAACTGCCTAGACACTTCCGACTCTCCCTAGCAAGCTAGTCAGAGAGGTCTCTATTCAAACATTAGTTTTATAATGACTCTTACATTTTCTGTTGCCTTAATCAGAAAATAGTTCAACAATTTAAAAAGTCCTGCTGATGGGCAGCAAAGGTTAAATAATCCAAGGCTACTTCAGCTATATTGTCTGTCCTGACAAGAGCTTTGGACTGGACTTTTGGTTGCATGCCTTTTTTGGAATCTCAAGGACCTGCTGGCTCTAGTTCTTTCAAAGAAGTTTTATTTGCTTCCCTGTGTGCCTCCTCAATTCCTAAGCCTGTTGCTAAGTTACATCTCTTTTCATCACTCTTACCTTATAGGTCTTGCTCTCTCCCTTATTCCTTCCAAATTGTATAACTATATCTCAGCTTATATCCCAAGTAAGAACTAGCCTTCTTGTATTTTAAGATTACAGACTCTAAAGAGTCCTTATCAATCAGCCAAGTGGGAAAACTGAGATTCCAGAATAGTCAGGCAGTTTTCCTTGAGGTAAACAATAAAATGGTGGTGAACCAGTAACTACTCTCAGAGCTCTCAGCTTAGCATCCCTTATAATTTTCAATAAATCATGTGGGTAAGAAAATGGAATAAAGAATTTAGATAGACAGCAGAAACCTGCCTGTAATCAACTGTCTTTCCCATGAGAACTTACTTTTCTCTTGAATATTTTCCTTTCAAACTGCCTTGAGCCCTACCCATTATCTGACCATCTGATATGATGTAGTGGAAAAAGTTCTGAGCTTTTTGCTCTGCAATTAACTTTTTATGTGATCTTAGACCCCTCCCTTTCTCTCTATGGGACTCAACTCTCCATTTGTAAAATGAGGAGATCTAATTAGATTATCTCTTTGGTTCTCTATTTCCAACTATTTAAGTGGCCTAATATAAATAGAATACACTCTAAAGCCAAGTAAACTTAAGTTTATCTGTGAGTTGGATGATATTGAAAGCTTTGAGCTTCCTTTCCTTACAGATCTTTTATAAGAACAAAATAAGATAATATATGCATAATAAGATGGAAAAAATCCTCTTACAGTAAACATTGTAGCAACTACACAGACTGCTATATTTCTATTCAGAAGCCACTTATTATCTTCATAGTAATTATTTTGTACGGGATAAAAATCTGTCCACTTTTAAAAAAAACTCTAATTGTATCACCCTCCTTTGTATATAGGTGTGGTCATGTGATACCTTCTGCCAAGCAAAATATAAGCAGAAATATTTGAGTGAGGCATCCTGGAATACTCTTTGAAAGAAGATGTTTTGCACATTTGGTCCTTTGCCTTTCAGGAAGGTAGTGGAAGTTTTGACAATCATCTTGAGGATATGTAAGTGAGGGATGCAATTTAAGGATAAAGAGTAAAAAGTTAGAAGACTCCTGTGTCTTGGTAATATTATAAAGCTGAATTACCAGTCATGGCCTGACTTAACTTTTAGTCTTTTTATTTATTTAGGTACTAGAGATTGCTTTACCACTGATCCACGTTTTCAATCTTTATCTATCTATTTATCAATCTATCTGTTTGTTTGTTTATTTATTTATTTTTCAAATAGAGTGTTGTTAAGCTACTGAGGGCCTTGCTAATTTTCCAGGGTATGCCTTAAACTTGCAATCTCAGCTCTCGAGTCACAGAGGTATGCCACTATGCCCAGCTTTGGTCATCTTTTAAGTGAAAGTAAAGCAACTCCTTACCTTTTGTAAACCAGAGATACTTTGTTGTTGTTGTTGTTGTTGTTGTTGTTGTTGTTGTTGTTGTTTTTCAGTGACATGCTAACACTTGATCCTAACCACTACCACATGTTTGGAAGAATTGTTTTATATAAGCTTGATGGAGCAGGACCTTAGACCCCTAAGGGTGTGCTGAAATGAAAATAAATAATCCATCCACCTGAGAATGATGGGTACTGTTAACCTAGGTCTCTTTTTTATTTTTGGAGCATTGAGATGAATACAGTACTCAAGTTTAAGGCAGAACAGAATTAGTTTTCATATTATATAAAAAGGGTCTAGGAACCCTGAGCCCCATGTTGAAAAAAGAAAAAAAAAAGTGGTACAGAGGATGGAGAAAACTTTGGGATAGCAGAAGAAAAGGTGACTATGAGGTATAAAGCATGTCTAATGGTGATTTTAAAGTTCTTTGTTGTGTGTGTGTGTGGGTG
>NW_026000294.1:4439376-4449437 GCF_001458135.2 Marmota marmota marmota | reverse complement strand
AAAAAAAAAAAAAAAAAAAAAAACATTGGGAATAAATCTAACCAAGGAGGTGAAAGACCTTTTCAATGAAAGCTATTGAATAGTGAAGAAAACACAAGCAGATGGAAACATCTCCCATAGATAGGCACTATTATGTACAACTATAATGCACCAATATAAACAAAAAAAGGAAAAGAAAAGAGAATAGTGTTTGGAGTCAGCAGCACCTAGGTCCCAATTCAGCCTTTCTGTCTCCCTGTAAGTGTAATTTCAACAAATTACTTAACTTCTCTGAGTCATGGTAAGAGCCCTGGAGGAGCCAAATAAGAGGAGAAGAGGAGGAAAGCAGATAGAGATAAAAATAATATTCCTCCTTAAAATTTCAGAGCTCCATTCACCAAAGTCACTGCCCAAAATAAAATCAAACTTTTATACTAACCCTAGAGAAAGAACTGTTAAACCATTTGGATTCTAACAAAACTTAAATGGTACAGACTTGTCAGAAGCCAGTACTAATTTTTCTCTATTAAAGCATTATAGCAGAATTATTGAATTGTTAATCTGTGCTCTGTTCTGTGTAATTTTTCTTACTACTTTATTCCAAACGAATCTCTGCATATGGTCATATGCTATATTAGTTAGAATGCATGGCTGATAATTGTGACAGAAAGACCCCCAAATACAATGTCTTAAATGAGGTAGACATTTATTTATCTCACTGATAGTCTGGCACTATATCCAAGGTATAGAGTCATCCAAGGTATAGAGATTTGACAGTGACAGGAAATTAAATCTCTGCTACCTTGTTATCTAACATCTTTCAATAGGAGACTTCCTGGATGATTTTTCTGGCTCCTCCCTTCATGCCTACATTCTGGTCAGTGGAAAATGAAGAATATCATAAAGAAGAGAATGACTAATGGGGAAACAACTATTATTCTTTTCAAATACTACCTCTTTTTAAAATAGATTTTAGTTGTCAATGGACCTTTATTTTTTATTTATTTATATGCAGTGCTGAGAATTGAACCCAGCCCTTCCCACGTGCTAGGCAAGTGCTCTACCACTGAGCCACAACCCCAGCCCCCATATACTACCTCTTGACATGAACACTCAAATACTTCTCTCAGAACAGATAAAACATCCACCCTATTCCAGAAAACGTAACCCAAAAGTCTTTGCATTTGCTAATTTTGACCCAAAGACATGCAATTCTTTCCATCAGATCTGAATGCAGTTTCATATGGGCTGGTGAACTATAAACCATGAGATATTATATCTCCCCCATACCCCAACACTCCATATATATTTGTGGAATAGGGCCAAGCAAGTGCATTAACACTTCCACATGGAAAAGAGAATAATAAGAAACACCTAGTCATCACTGCTTCATAGCAATGATCATGTCTCAGTGAGCAAAAATTGCAAAAATTTCAGGACCAATAATTGAGATGAGTTTGTTGCTTAGCTCTGGAGATCCCTGGCTCTGTTTCCTGGGAACATCACTTTTGGCTGTTGTTCTCTGTAGTCCCTGGCTTTTCCAGTGTGTTTTTGCAGTTTTCCTTATTATCTGTGGCCCATTCTAAAGTGGGTATTAGAGAGTGTTCCTTCCTGTGGATTACTCAGCTTTTGTAGTCTTCTTCCTGTTTCAGGCCTGGAGCTCATATTTAATTTAGAGATTAAAAATGGGATATTTTTACAGACCAGGGAAACAATTTCTTTGGCAATACAATTTACCCAAAACATATCTTTGTTCCTGTGTTATGTTCCCACTAATCATATGGTTATACATTGTATACCAATCAATATAGAATTATAATTATTGTTTTATGCATTTGTCTTTTAAATGAGATAAGATGAAAAAAATAATTATTGAAATATATAGTATATAGGGGCTAGGGTTGTGGCTCAGCAGTAGAGTGATTGCCTAGCACAACAGAGGTACTGGGTTTGATCCTCAGCACCACATAACAATAAATAAATAAATAAATAAATAACTAAATAAATGTATTGAGTCCAACTACAATTAAAAATATAATCAAAAATATAGCATATACTATATTTATGTAAGTATTTACCTTTACCATTAATATGCCTCTTTATTCCTTCAAGTGGATTTGAGTTACTATATAGTATCATTTCATTTCAGCCTGAAGGACTTACTTTAATAATTCTTGTAGGGAAGTTTTGCTAGTAAGTAATTCTCTCAGTTTTAGCTTGCTTAGGAATGTCCTAAGTTATTTTTTATTTTGGACACCCAGTGTGCTTGATATAGATTTGCTGGTTGAGGAGAGTGACATTAATAGACAACAGGGTAGGATATAGCAGCCTTCACTCAGCCACACACAAACACACACACACACACACACACACACAAATAGGCTACTATCCACCAATAAAAATAGCCTTAAGAGAGTCCAAGTAAGGACTGAAATAACACAGTGGAGTAAAGATAAAGAATAACCACACAGAAAGAACCACTGAGGAGATAGACATACCTGAAGTGTCTGGAGATAGTGAGAAATAAAAGAAAATGATCGGAGCTTCATTATCAGTTATAGAGTGGGTGCCAACATAATTCCCAGCAGTCTGCTTTGCAAAGGACAGAGGACACTGACACTACTGAAGTAACCACAAACCTTCCCCACTATGACCCTCCAGATACACAGAGACTGTTGTGCCTACCCCCAAGAAGGAGGCACTGTTGTGATGCCCAGGAACCAGGGTCTCTATCCCTCCAAACACTGCATGTGCTTAGACCATGAAGTTGCAGGCAATTACATACATTGTTATACACAAGATCCTCATTTCATGGCTGAACCTCAGGAATCTATACCATTGACAGACATCAAAACTATTGCTTATGTGTCCCAGTTCTACCCTGGGCCCTTTATTTTTTGATATGACATCAAAATCACAAACAATAAGAATAAAAATAAATATGTGGGACTGAATGAAACTAAAGTGTATGTGAGTGTGTGTGTGTGTGTGTGTGTATTTTTTTTTTTTTTTTGCTAATGGCAGGGTTTATCCTTCATTTCAACCAGAAATGAAGGAAAAGCCCTGCCATTAGCAAAATCATCATACAGGAAATGTGACAGTATTATGCTAATAAAATAGGCCAGACACAGAAAAACTGTTGTCTCTTATTACCCATGGGAATATAGGTCCCCCCACAGATAATTAAATCTGCAGATGCTCAAATCATTAATGGTATACAATTTGCATAAAACTTGTTAGGATTCTCCTTTATACTTTATTTTTATTAATGTATATTTTATTGATACAATGTAATTATATATAATAGTGAGATTTATCACTTACCTTTTCACACATGCACAAAATACAACAATATATTTGATTCATTTCCTCCTATATACTTTCAATCACTCTATCTTACTTAAAATATTAATACAATATAAAAGCTTATACTGTATTGTTCAGGGAATAATGATGAGAAATATATCTGTGCATGTTTAGCGCAGATACAAATTTTTTCAATTCATAGATAGTTGAATTCACAGATGTAGAACCAATAATACAAAGGGCTGTCTATGCTATATCATCTCATATATATGAAAAATAAAAAAAGGGAATGCATAGAAACAGAATAAGAAGTGGGGTTACCAGGGGAGTTGGGTGTGGAAAATGGGGAGACATAGGTCAAAGGTTACAAACTTACATTTATAGGAAAAATAAGTTCCAAGACCTTGTGTATAGCATGGTCACTACAGTTAATATATTATGTGCTTGAAATTCTCTAAAAAAACTCCCGCCACATTAACAAAGTTTTCTCACCACATTAAAAGAGTAAGTATGGGAAGTGACTGATGAATATGCTAATGAATTTGATTGTGATAATTATTTCACAATGTTATTTGTTTATCAAATCATTACATTTCATATCTGGGCCAAGCTGCCTAACATTGTCTGACTTGTTATTTCTTAAGAGGATATGCTTGGGAAAGGCTTGGGGACCTTATTTCCTGCTGAGGCCATTTCCTCAAAGCCATCATTTCTTACCGCCTAAAGTTCATCTTCTTCATGGAACTTTGTAAGTGATAACAGGCAACTAACACATATCAAGATGACATTTTTCAAACAGTGCCACTACAGTTGGAGGCTATGTTGTTAATATGTGGTCTGACATAAAGTATACTTACCTAGCAAAATAATTAAAAAATGTTTTGCAGTGAAATAACTAGAATTATAAGATTTCTAGTTTATTGTATTTGTGTTCTTTCTCTACATCAATTAATTTGCTAAATCCTCTAGCAGTGCCTCAAATTTGGCACCAAATTCTGTTAGGATACATAATGTGATTGATATAACTGAGTCACCCAAAATGCAATGGACAGAAGCTATTTTGTCATGGAAAATTCAGGTAAGTGGTCCAAGGCTAGTGTATGGACACTTGATAATATTGGATGCTTAAAGTATGAACACTATAGGTTCTTTAGTTTTTCACCTTTTATTTTTGATATTTGTTAATATGTGTTAATTGTAAAATCAATGGGATTCAGTGTGATATTTCCATATGTGCATACAGCATGTACTAATGAAATCCAACCTTTCTTTATTCACCTTCCCACCATATATCCTTTCCAACCTCTATTAATCACTATTCTACGTTTGAGTCAACATGTTTTATCTTCCATCTAGGAGAAAGAACATGCAGTACTTATCTTTCTGTGTCTGTCTTGTTTTACTTAATATAATGTCCTCCAGTTCCATCTGTTTTGTGACAAATGACAGGATTTCATTCTTCTTTGTTACTAAATAATACTCCCTATACATATATATATTTATAATGTGTATGTGTGTGTGTGTATATATATATATATATATATATATATATATATATATATATATATACTGCTGACAGTTGTTTAGGCTGATTCCATAACTTGGCTATTGTGAGTAGTGCCACAATAAACATGGGTGTGTAGGTATCATTAGTATGCTGACTTCATTTCCTTTGGATATACTCAGAAGTGGTATAGCTGGATTATATAGTAGTATTCTTTTTCATTTTTAAGGAAATTCCTGACTGTTCTCCAGGGTGACTCTACTAAATTACATTCCCACAAAGAGTATATAAAAGTTCCTCTTATTCCACATACACATTACCATTTATATTTTTATAATAACCATTTTAACTGGAATGAGATGGTGCTCTTTTTCGTTTTAATTTTAATTTCCCTGATGGCTAATGTGATTGAGTATTTTTCATATATTTGTTGGCCATTTGAATTTCTTCTCTACAGAAGTGTCTATTCAGATCATTCATCTATTTTTAATTGCATTGCTTTTCTGTTGAGAAGTTTTTTTGAGTTTTTATATATTAACACCCATATAATTAATAGTTGGCAGACATTTTCTCCCATTATGTATCTTAATTCTGTTTTTATTTCATTTGTTGTGCAAAACCTTTTTAGTTTGATGTAACCATATTTGTCTATTTGTCAAGTTTTGCTTTTGTTTCCTATTCTTTTGGGGTGCTACCCATAAAACCCTTGCCTGTATCAATATCTTAAAGTATTTTCCCTATGTTTTCTTCTAGGAGTTTCAGAGATTCAAGTGTTAGATTTAGGGATTTGATATATTTTGAGTTGTTTTTTTAGTATAGGTGAGAGACGTCAATTTCCAATATTCTGTGTGTAGATGTACAGTTGTTTCCAGCATCATTTATTGAAGAGATTGTCCTTTCTCCACTCTGTACATAGTGCCTTTGTCAAGAATAAGTTGGCTATAAATGCTTGAGTTTATTTCTGGAATCTCCATTCTGTTCCATTTGTTTATGCGTCAGTATTTACCAGACCTTTTCTTTATAGTTATTTTTGTCATCCTTAAATTGCTCAAGTATTATGGTTCATTCCTGCATTTCAACCATCAGTAGGGATAAGAGAAAGGATCAAAGGTCCATCATTTCTCTTTAAGGAAGTTTAAGTGCTCACCCAAATTGATTTTGCAAATACCCTGTTGACCACTCAGTAAATACAGATACACACTCAGATGAAAAACAGGCTGGAGAATGTAGTTTTCATTTTGGGCATCCATGGGCATAGCTTAAATATAATGGGTCTATTTAAATGAAAAAGGGAAGAACTGATTTTAGAGGATAATTGTTCAGTCTGTATGTTCTTTGAGAGATATCAAGATCCCATATTCTCTCATAAAAAAGGGAAGCTTGTATTCTTGGCGAAAAACAGAAGTTTACTTCAGGGAACTTAGTTTTCTGATTTTTTTCCTCCTAAATGTGTTCTTTGGAGTGGGAAGGATTTTGATAGGGAAGTAGGCAGTAAGGTGGGTGACTTGCGTGAAGATATGAAAAAACAGCAAGACAGAGAGAAATCCTCCTACGTTAGGAAAGGGATGTAAGTTTGTGTTCCTTCAGGTAGAGATGATCCACACTTTACTCACTGATTGAATCTTAGAGTTGTTGGAGGGCCTTATAGAAGAATGGTAGCATGAGACACCTTGGGAGGCTGGACTTGAGTCCTGAAGGAAGAGAACTGTCCTTCCACCACTGAGGATAAAATTCCCATAACCCCAGAGCAATTTGATTTAAAGAGAGCATGACAATTCTTGTACAGCCAAATGTGAGAGGTAAGATTGATACACACTTCAGAATGAGGAGAGCCTCTGGAGTGCATGAGGTCAGCAGACATTTCCAAGACAAGAGATTGTTTCTCTTAGAAAATTCAAAACAAAACAGAACTGTTGATGGATCCAGTTACAAGGCCCAAACTAGGTCATTAAATAGGCAGGAAAGTTTGAAATCCCATTTTATTGCTGTGCCCAAAAGGCTCCTTCTGCATCCCACAGTACTTGGAGGAGCTGAAGTCTAGTTATACAGCTGAGGAGAATCAGCTGCACACCATTTCCACAGAGAAAGACCTAAAAGGAATATACTGGAACCACTGCTGAGATGGAGGTCAGGCACATGGAAAGGCTTTTTGGGCAGCACCCCAAAGAGTAAATGAGGGAACCTAAGAAGACTCCTGACTCTAGACTCATTTTAAAGATACAAATTAGACCATTTTATGCCCCGACTTAAAACCTGCCATGGCTCCCAATTGCCTATAAAGACCAAGCTCCTTAACATGGAACACAAAATTCATCATCTGACCTCTGCCATTTCCCTGGACAAAGTGTTCCCCAACACAGTTTGATATTTCCGGTTTCTATGCCTTTGTTTATTCTTTTATGTCCTCTGTATATTAGTTAGGATTATTTGGCCATAAGCAGCAAAAATAAGCCACAGCATATTCTCAACACAGCCAGAGTGATTCTTTTAACATATAAATCAAATCAGGACATTTCTCCAGTGGAAACCCTCCAGAAGATCTCCTTTTCACTCAGAGGAAAAGCCAAATGACTTACAATGGCTTTTAAAGGCCTGCACGAGTGTGTTCCTTTCCTATTCTCTCCTCCTTGCTCACTCACTTTGCTCCAGCCACACTGTTCTCTTTGCTATTTCTCAAATGCATTAGGCATGCTATTGCCTTAAGCCTTTTGCACAAACTGTTCCCTCTGCCTAGAAGCCTCTTCCTGGAGAAAACTACATCTCTGCCTCCTTCCCCTCCTTTTCAATCTTTGCTTAAATGGCAATTATTTAGTATGGCCTAACCTAAGCACCTCATTTAAATGCTCTTCTCTCAGAGCTTCCATTCCCTCCTGCCTACTCCATGTTATTCATTGCACATATTCCCTCTAACATACATGAATGTGAGTGAGTGAGTGAGTGAGTGAGTGAGTGAGTGAATTTATTCCTCTTATCTTTTCCACACACTGGAATGTAAGCACTTTAAAGGCAGGACTCTTTTTCTGGTTAGTCCATTGACATATCTTGAGATTTTGATATAGTAACTGCACATACTAGATATTCAGTAAATACTTGTTGAATTAGTATTGAAAGATATTCTATCTACCAGAAGCAAAAAAAAAGGGGGGTAATTTACTTCCATAGCTCACAGAAATGAGGTGGGTGTGTGCAAAATGGGCAAAGCAACAAAACAGTCAACTTTATTCTCTAGTAACTCACTCTTGTGGTAACTGATACAATCCTTCAAGAATGAACTCAGTTCCACAAAAAAAGGGGTTTAACCCTCTTCACTACCTAATCGTCTCTGAAAGATCTCACTACTCAGTGCTGTTACTTTGAGGACCAAATTCAATACAGAAATTTAGGATCCTGCCTTCTTGATCTCTCTCTCTCTCTCTCTCTCTCTCTCTCTCTCTCTCTCTCTCACACACACACACACACACACACACTCCATTTATATTAGCAATTACTTCTTATTCTACTTATAAAGTGCACCCCATACTCATATTCTTGCCTTCATCTCCCCTACAACCACTTTTCTAAGCCACCATCACCTCTTACTTGAACTACTTTGATTTGCTTCCTCTATTATCCTTTCTTCAGTAAATAATTGTCATATTATAAACAGTAACTTTTTTTTTTACAAACATGAATTAGGTATTCCTCCTCTGCTTTGAAACTCTACAATGACTTCCCACTGTAGTTTGGAAAAAAGCCCAAACTCTACACCTTGGGCTAAAAGGCACTTCACTAACTTATTCTTTTAATTTAATTTCATAGCTATCTCCTTCTCACTAATACAGCCCTAACTCCAGTGGTCTTCAGCTCTTTTAACTCTTTCCAGATTTGGAATGTTGAGCATGCTGCTATCCCTTCTTGAAATGCTTGTTCCCAAAATTGTTGTATTTTGTTTGTTGTTTGTTTTTGTTGTTGTTATTTCCATCTTTCAGGTTTCAGCTTAAAAATTAAATTCTTTCTAAGGATTCTGAACATATCATATACAACAATCTTAGCAAATTTCCTCTCCCCCACTACACAATTATTCTCTACCTCAATGCTTATTTATTTGGATTTGGGTAGTACTTCAAATGTCATATGTATTTTTATTTATTCATTTATTTATCTATAAATTATCTTTCTCCCTTTCTAGACTATAAACTCAATGGGAGCTGAGACATTTTGCCACTTAAAAATGCACAACCAACTTCTGGCACATTTTTGCCACATTGTGGGCACATAATTTTTTCCTGAGAAAGTGAATCAATACATAAGTACAAATGCCACTGTGGCCCATCTACAGATAAGAGATGCATGTTTCTAACTTTATAGTTTAAGGACACTTTCTACTCTGACATGACATAATCTTGTAATTCCATCATTATATTCTACTAAATTATCCAGTTTCTTTGGTGTGAATCTATGCAGTTACACTTATTCAAAGAGGAACTAACAAAAACTATGGTTTCAGATATATGGCCAGTGGGTTGCAGCCAGGGCTTTGTGTATTTACATAAAACTCATACTATTGGGGCTGGGGATGTGGCTCAAGCGGTAGCGCGCTCGCCTGGCATGCGTGCGGCCCGGGTTCGATCCTCAGCACCACATACAAAGATGTTATGTCCGCCAATAACTAAAAAATAAATATTAAAAATTCTCTCTCTCTCTCTCTCTCTCTCTCTCTCTCTCTCTCTCTCTCTTTATATAAAATATGATTTAAAAAAAGATTTAAGGTTAGGGATCAAATTAGCATTAGGGTTAGGGTTGGGGTTAGAGCAATGGATAGAATTAGGTTTACAGTTAATGTTAGGTTTAGAGTAATGTATAGGGTTAGTGTTATGGATAGGGTTAGGGTCAGGCCTAGGGTTAGCATTTGGTTTAGGCTAACCAATGAATAGGTTTAGTGCTTGTGTTAGGGCTTTGGTTAAGGTTAGGATTAGAGCTAGGGTTTGGGTTACTCCTAGGGTTAATGTTAGGGTTCGGTTTAGGGTAAGTGTTAGGGTTTGAGCTAGGGTTAAGGCTAGGGCGAGGGTTAGGGTTATAATCAGGGCTACTGTTAAGTTTAGGGTAAGGGTTATGTTTAGGGTTAGGGTTAGAGCTAGGGTTAGCATTATGGTTAGGGTTAGGTTTAAGGTAATGGATAAAGTTAGAGCTAGGATTTGGGCTATGGTTACACTTAGGATTAGGGATAGGGTTAGGGTTAGCTTTAGAGCTAGGATTACATTTAGACTAAGGGTTAGAGTTTGAGCTATGGTTA
>NW_026000294.1:4423992-4437234 GCF_001458135.2 Marmota marmota marmota | reverse complement strand
TCTCTCTCTCTCTCTCTCTCTCTCTCTCTCTCTCTCTCTCTCTTAAAAAAAACTCATACTATTTACCATCTCTTAAAATCAAAGAAAATAACCAAAAAAGATCTTTAGCTACTATTTTTCCAGCCATTTCGTGGCCATTTTTGCATCCACAATTTTATTCAATCTTCTCAAATATTTTGTTTTCTACTAGAAGGTATATTTATCTCTAACTTACTCCAATTGTTTAACTATCTTCTAGATAGAGTCCCACTCAGTAATGCCTATGAATCCAGTTTCTGAGGGGAAAGAAAATTTGTTGTGGTAGGGGCTCTTCATGGAGACAGATAGATGAATGCTGACTTAATGACTATACCTGGTTAAAATCAAGCTGGGGTAGTACATTGGAGCTGGTGACTTACTTTCATTTGTGGCTCTCACCAGTCCTGTGAGATAGGCAGGCAGAGCCTTATCAGCCCCATTTTTTTTTTTATTTAAAAAAGATTAATGCTGGGACTCACAAGGGACTCCAACAATAACCAACAAGAATAATATCTACCATCTATTAAATCATACTCTCTGCTAGACACTTATGTACATTACCTCATTTGGGCCTCATAATAATTCTAGAAGGTGGGTTTCACATAATTTTTACATATAATAATTTACACAAAATAAAACAGAGACTCTGAGAAATGAAGTTACTTACCTAAGATCACACAGTTTCTGAGTTGCTAAGCCAGGACAATATGGTGTGCCTAATCTAAATATCATGCTCTTAAAATTACTCTTCTATAAGAGAGACTGATATTGGAATTCAGACTTACATCTTGACAAATTCAGGGCTCAGCTTTTCTTTTTATACGGGATGGCCACTCAGTCCCCATCTTGGGAAGAGGTGCAGAGTCAGGTCCTGCTGTCATTGCTCTCACAGTTAATGTTCATAAGTTGCCCTTCACTCACAACTAGGAGGAGATAAACTCCTCTTTACTGTATTGCCAATCATTTGTTTTGTTTCTCCAAGCTTAAAATGTTTAAAATTATGAGCCTTTAATAAGAGGCTTCTGAACAGTCAAGGTCAATATATGGAGAGGTGTGAGGACTGGTAACCATAAAGGAAATCAAGACCATTCAGGGCCATTCATTTGAAAAGGAAAGCAGTGGCTTTCAGATAGGAGAGGCAAGAGCTTTCAAGCTCTGGGACAGACAAAGAGCAAACGAGAAGAGTTTTAAAGTCCATCTAGATACTGTGCTTTTAAAATAAGGACATCCTTCCTCTACTTAACTGATGTCTCTCCTATTTTGATGGAATTCCTTCTCCCTTGTCTTGTCTTTTCTTTTTTCCCCTTAGTGTGGACTAGCTTACATGTATTAGAGAAATCATTTGACCTTTGACTTTATGATATGGGCTTTTTCACTTAACATGGTGGTCTCCAGTTCCACACATTTGCCAGAAAATGTCATAATTTTATCCTTATTTTTGGCTGAGTAACACTCCATTGTGTATATATACCACATTTGCTTTATCCATTCATCTGCTTATGGACACCTGGGTGATTGGTTCTAAAGCTTGGCTATTGTGAATTGTGTAAAGGAAGAATAGTGGAATGAATCTAACTTAACTTTCTTATGTACATATATGAATATACCACACTGAATATCACCTTTATGTATATCCACAGGGCACTAATTGAAAAAAAAAAAACCTCTAAGTAAATAAGAGAAAGATCAATAAAGTAGAGGGAAGTGAATGAAGGGGATAAGGGGAAGGAAAGGGGAAGTACTAGGGACTGAAATATAGCCAATTACATTCCATGCTTTTATAATCATGTCAAAATGAATCCTAATGTTCTTTAAAACTAAAATGAACAAAGAGGAAAAAAACATATGAATGATTAATAAAAAGATTAAAACCATCCTACCAAGAAAAATTAACAATGCCAACTCACTCAAAAGGCAGACAATAAAATGAGCTTTGGCACTACTGAATTCCCTTTCAGGACAACTATTTTGTACTCTTACTTCAATCCTGTCATCTTTGTTTGTTGTTCCCTTGTAAAATGTCCCTGGCTTCTTCCAATCATCTGCTAGTTCCTCTCATCCCTGGATGTGGTTTGTCCCCCAAAGGTCCAAGTGTTGAAGTTTGGTTCCAAGAATGATGGTCTGGAAACTTAAAGAGATGGAGCTAAATAAACCTCTTTTCTTTATAAGTACTCAGCCTTAGGTATTTTTTAACAGTAATGAAAACAGACTGATATAGTGGCCTATGCTCATTTACTGAATTTAATAACAGAATATGTCTTTCCAGATTTGACTCTTGACTTTTCCCAGGATGTACCTTGTTCTAGATTTTTCTGTGGCTCTTCTCCTGGAAGCTTTAGAATTGTCCTGGGAAAGCCAGCCTTTCTCTGGAGATTACCAACCAATATTTGGAGTTTCCATGTAAAATCATCTTGGTTAAAATGTTATAAGGACCAGAGCCATCAGTTAAAATCAATAGGTGATAGATTCCATTTTCAAAGAGGGACAGCATAATCTTAATATAATGAAATAAATGTACCTCAGGTCAATGAAAATTCTCTGGAAGATCTGATCTAAGGTACAAAATCAGATTTCTGGGATATAGAGATTTTAAGTTCTTTCAAAGTAAGAGTGGCAGGAGATGGATGTCCAATCCATCAAATTCATTCACCTGGGCCCCAACTGAGAGAAACATCTACCCTAGGTGTAAGAGTGATCTTGAGACCAAGGAAGCAGCAGAATCAAAGGTAGTAAAAGCCTCAGACAAAAGGGACTGCCTGGAGATTGGAGCTGACAAAGTAATGACCTGCCTGAATTTACTCTGGGCTAAATTCGGTTATCTTGGATTCCAACACAATTTAATTTCAATTTTGAGGCAAAGAATGAGAATTGAGGCCACGTGCCTTATAATCTGTGAGTCAGGCCATGCAGCAGCTATATTTGAATTAAAAGATATGTTCTCTATAAACATCATGAATCTCTTCTTTTGTTATTGTTTTCCCTTTCTTTGATTTACGCATTAATATCCCTTTTGAAAAACTTCAACCCTGCTAAGGGAGAAATTATTTGAACACATTTCAACTCACCTAAGATAGGGGTAAGATCAAATACAGCCAAATTTTTCTATGTTCAGCATCTTGGAACAAGCTAGTGAACTTGGGCACAGAAAAAGGTAGAGATTCATAATTGAAAAGCTGTGATCATCAATCCCATCCTACTCAGGAATTGTTCTCCCACCAGTATTTGGTAGCTGGCTCTATGGCTTTCTCCTTGAATTCCATAAGCCATATACACATTGTATGCCTCACTTGGAAAAGGGACAGTCAGAACCACTAAGAATAAAAGATGACCTCGAAGTCAGATCTTGGTCTTTCAAAGAATCATGAGGTCTTCAGTGTCAGAATCGGGAAAGTTTACAGAGATCAACTTGTTCAGTGGTTCTCAACCTTGATGTAACATCAGTCTCCTGGGGTGAGGATAGTGAACCTTGACAAAATTGCAGCCTTCTTGGCCCTTTCCTCAAAGATTTATATTTTTTTGTTTTTTTGGTACTGGGTTTTGAATCCAGGGGCACTTAACCACTGAGCCACACATTCAGTCCTTTTTATATTTTATTTAGAGATAGGATCTCACCGAGTTGCTTAGTGCTTCTCTAAGTTGCTGAGGCTGGCTTTCAACTCATAATCCTCCTCCCTCAGCCTCCCAAGCTCCTGGGATTAAAAGCATGTGCCACTGTGCCTGGCATGTATTCATATTTAATTGGTTATGGATAGGGCCCAGGAATTATCACATTTAAAAGTTATCGAGGTAATTATTCTAATGAGAAGTCAAGTTAATAAGCATTAATGTATCCCTGTCATTTCAGTGGATATGTGAGGGAACTAAGGTTTACAAAGGGAAAAAAGAATTATTCAAGGCATCATAGCAGGTGAGTGAAAGAAGTTAGAATATAGATATCATTAATTACTTTTCCCATACTCTTTCTGGTGTCCGACACCAGAAACAAGATTCTTAATGTAAAAGGTTAATACAGTTCTGAGTTCCCTATGCATATTAAACATGCTTATATAAGGTTAAAAACTCATCAATACCCTTCCATTCAGCCTATTTCACACACATCTCACACAACCTTAGACTAGGAGGATTGCTGGAGAAGTGTGTAGGAGCTGTTTCTAACGTAATATGACATGCCTTGTGTCATGTCATTCCCAGACCCAAGGAACGCTTAGCATCAGCACATGGTAAAAATTATTTTTAATGAGGTAATTATGAATATTTGTATGCTTTTTAAGAGTACTTCCTAAATATTTAAATATGGCTATAGAGTCTACTTCCTGGTAACTTTGATTTAATTAATAAACCCACATTATTGTACACTTAAGTAGTCTCCATTTGTTTTGCTATTAGAAAGAGTACTTCAATGAACTTATTTCTAGTAAATTTTTGACAACATTAAAGATAATTTCTTCTGAAGTTAGAAAAGCAAGCTATAAGAATTGTTTTCAGCTCCAAGTTGGCCTTCAGAATAATTTACTGATTTGTATTGTCAAGGAGAGTATGTAGAATGGACCAATTTTTCATATTCTGCTCAATACTGCACTTCAGTTTTAATTCTTTATTAACCTGACAAAGAGAAAAATTCAAATTCCACTTATATTATTATTATTATTATTATTATTATTATTATTTTATATATGTAGTAGTAATCCATATTTTTATCATTCCCCTAGTCATGCCCTTTGAACCTTGTAATAAAAAAAAATTTTAAATGATCCCCTGATTCCTAAACCCTGGGGTACATGCCCTCTTCTGCAATGTTTTAAACCAAAGGCCATGAGATTGTCAATCCCATAATTATGTTACATTATAAAAGATTTTAACATAACATACTGGGAAATGATTCTCCTGCTGGCTTTGGAGAAGTAAGCTAACGTGTTATAAGAGGGTCATACAGCTAGAACCAAAGAGTGATCTCAAGGAAGAGAGAATAACCTTCGTCTCTCCAATTTATAGTCAGCAAAGAAATGTGGAAACTCAGTCCTACAATTACACTCTGCCAATAACTCCCAAAATCTTGTCATAAAGCCCTGAGCGTTAGTGGAATATCTTCCAAGATTTCAAAAGCTAAGTAATAAGAAGCCCCAGAGCTTCTACCTGTTTCCCTTTCTATACTGTTTTGTGACTATCCATGAAAATCCAGACTATAGCTGCGACAAGATCAGTCAAATAAAGAGACTATGTGTAAGCACCCTTCATGACAGATACAGATGTTCCAGCATAATTGCTAAAAATACCAGTGGGCCATCTTGGATATTCCAGGCCCATTGGGCTTCAAGATGACTGACACCCCAACCAATCGGACATGTAGAGAGATAAATACTAAACAAAGCCCACAGAATTATAAGACATTACAAAAATAATTTCTCATTGAATACAGTAAATCTTGTGAACTTTTATGCAGCAATCAATAATAGAAACAGAAATAGGCAGTTGAAATGTGCTTTAAAGCATTGTAGAAAGATGCCCATTGGATTTATTATGCAGCAACAGAAAACCAGAATACATATTAATGCATTTAATCTTCTTAATAACTATATGTAATAACTGTTTTACAAATGAAGAAAGGGGAATGTTGATTATTTTTTTCAAGATAATACTGCTGATGAATGATTAGGCCATAATTTAAACTCTGGTAGTTTGACTTCAAATTCCACATTCCTAATCAATATGCTATAGTGCTGCTTCTGACTGCAAATAAGTCTTATAAAATATTGACAAATCCAGCTACATCTTAAAAAAATAATATGACATAAAACTAAGTGGGTTTTATTTCAGCAATGGAAGCCTGGCACAAGAGAAAGCCTATCTTTAAAAGATTAAAAGACAAGATACCATTTGATCATTTCATGAAATGTGGAAAAGTAATGTTTTAGCTTTTTCACTAAAGGACCCAACCAAAACAACTGTAGAGGAGGAAAGATTTATTTAGGGGCTCACAGTTTCAGAAGTTTCAATCCATAGAGAGCAGCCTCCATTCCTCAGGACTCACAATGAGAGGAAATATCATGGAAGAAGATTGTGGCAGAGGGAAACAGCTTACATGATGATCAGAAAGCAGAGAGACACTCCACTCACCAGATACAAATGAATACCCAAAGCCACGCCCCAATTCCCACCTCCTCCAGCCTCACCCTATCACTTCAATTAGCACTCAGTTAATCCCTATCAGGGGATTAATTCACTGATTGGGTTAAGGCTTTCATGACCCAATCATTTCTCCTCTGAACCTTATTACATTGTCTCACAGGTGAGCTTTTGGAGAACACCTCACATCCAAACTGTAACAGTAAGAAACTTACATCCACTATTTCATGAAAAAAGATCTTGGCAAAGTAACATTATAAAAGAAATCCTTAGGTTGAAATACGTCGTACAAATGAAGCATAAAGTTGAAATAATAAAACCATTTAAATTAAAAGGAAAGAATATCTAAATAAACCTATGGCACAGACAAATCTTAGTGGTTAAAAACTGTAAGCACATTCATTAAAGTCAGGAAGAATACCAAAATGCTTACTATTACCACTATTAAATGATTATTCACTATTCTACAGGTGCTAGCCAATGAAAAAACACAAGCAAGCAAAATAAGAAATACAAATATTGTAAAAGAAGACAGACACATTCTAAGAGGAAAAACAAACTTAAATTTTTAAAAAGATGGCCACAAAATACAAACTTTAATAGCTCTCCTACAAACCACTCCTTACCAATTAAAAATGTGAGAGTGAATTTTTCCCCTCATATGCAGAAGCTAGACAGAAAAAAGGGGATTTAAAAAGGAAATCTGATGAAAACAGAAGGGAGAATTAGAGAAAGTGAATCAAGGGGGAAGGGAGGAAGAAGGAAAGGAGATAAACTACGAAAGGAAATTGATCAAATATGCTATGTGCATGTACGAATATATCACAATGAATTCCATTTTCATGTATAATTATAATGCACCAATTGAAATAAATACTTATAAGGAAGACCAGCACAATAGAGGAAGGAAACCAGAGGGAGAGAGGAAGGGAGGGAAAGGGGAAGTGCTTGGGAATTAAATGAAGCAAATTATGTTATATGTATATATGAATATGCACAATAAATCACACTATTATTTTTTCTGTTCATTCTTTTTTCTTTTTTTCATAGATATACATAACTTTAGGATTTATTTTGACAAAATTATAAAAGCATGGAATATAATTTGTTCTCTTTCAGTCCCTAGTACCTCCTCTTTCCCTCCCTTCCTCCCTACCTTTGTTCCCTTCCCTCTGCTCTACCCTTTTTCTGCTATTTACTTATTTTTTTAATTAATGTCTTGTGGATGTACATGATGGTGAGATTCACTGTGATACATTCAAATATGTATATAGGAAATTTAGTTCAGATTCATTCCATTGATCTTTCCTTATCCCATCACTCCTCCCTCTTTCTTCCCTTTCAATCTCCTTTATCTACTCCACCAATTTTTCTTCTCTTTCTTCTGATTTTTCTCCATCCCCTTTATTTTGGATTACCTTTTACAAATCAGAGAAAACATTCAACCTTTGACTTTTGGGGACTTGTTTATTTCATTTAGCATAATAGTCTCCAGTTGTATCCACTTACTGGAAAATGCCATAATTTCATTCTTTTGTATGGCCAAGTAATACTCCATTGTGTGTGTGTGTTTATGTGTGTGTATACACACACACAACATAAATACACACATACACACACACACACACACACACACACCGCTTTTTCTTTATTCATTAATCTACTGAAGGGCACTTTGGTTGGTTCCATAACTTGGCGATTGTGAATTGCATGGCTCTAAACATTGATGTGTGTGCATATAAATACTTAGGTATCAATCTAACAAAAAAGATGAAAGAGCTGGGCCCAGGTGGTGCATATCTATAATGCCAACAGTTCAGGAGGAGGCAGATGAATCTTGATTTCAAAGCAAGCCTCAGCAATTTAGTGAGGCCCTAAGCAACTCAGTGAGACCCTGTGTCTAAGTAAAACATGAAAAAAGGCCAGAGATATGACTCAATGTTTAAGCACCCCTGGGTTCAATCCCTCATACCAAACAAAACAAACAAAAAAGTTGCAGAACCTCTACACATGACCTGCAAAATTCTACATCATATACAACCAGAAGAAGGAAAAGGTATACTCTACTTATGTATAATATGTCAAAATGCATTCTACTGTCATTAGGACAAATAAAAAATGAAAAAAATATATAAAACATTGAAAAAAGAAATTGAAGAAGACTACAGAAGATGAAAAGAGCTCCCATGTTCTTGGATAGGAAGATTAATATTGTTCAAATAGCCATACTACTAAAAGCACTCTACAGAGTCAATGTAATTCCCACCAAAATTCCAATACATTCTTCACAGAAATAGAAAAACCATATTATTATGTATAATTATAATGCACTAATAAACACATAATAAAATAAAGTATTTTTTGTCCTCAAAAATAAAATAAATATGTAAGAGATAAACTGGTGACTATGGTTCAAAATATCCTATTATATATTTTATGAGTAAACTAAGAGAAAGGATCATGAAGATGCCAAAGTAATGATGAGATGGAAATATTAATTGTCTTGATTTGATCAGTATATATTGTATACATATGTTGAAGTATTGGTCTCACACTCTACTGCCTAAATATGTACAATTATCATATCTTAATAAAAATATTTTCAATGTTTAAGGAAACAAAAATATTAACTTCCTTGATCTGATCACTGCACACTGTACTTGTATGAATTATGACATAGGACCATGCAAATTTATGAAAAGATAAAAAATATAATAGCAATATATTATAATTACAATTATAACACAAAACTTATGTGTTTAGAAATGCAGCATAACATGACTCTAAAGACAAACTAAAATTTTACTGATGGGGGTATGAGATAACCTAAATAAATGAAGAGATATGTCACGTTAATGAATTAAAACTAAATATTGTATAGTTATTCTAGTTTGTTAAATTAAATGTTTTATTGCTTCAAAACAGTTTGCCATATATATTTGATCTAATTGTTCTAATATGTTTACATTTGATATTTGTACAATGGATGGGGGCGGGTACTGTGGATTGAATCTGAGTGCTTTACCAATGAGCTACATCCTCAGAATTTTTTATTTATTTTATATTAAGGGAGGACCTCGATAAATTACTGAGGCTTGCATTGAGCTCGTGATCCTCTTGCTTCAGCTTCCCAAGTCCCCGGGATTACACAAGTTCCCCTCCCCATGCTGCCAATATTTTCACAATTATAAATGGTCAGTGGGTGCTGGAAAATAATGTTTAGTCTCTGTTAAATGGGTAAAATACTCAATACAAGCTGGGCACAGTGGCACCCTCTTATAATCCCAGTAACTCAGGAAGCTGAGGCAGGAGGATCCTGAGTTTAAAGCTAGCCTCAGCAATTTAGCAAGGCCCTAAATAACTCAGTGAAACCCTGTCTCCAAATAAAAAAGTAAAAAAAGGGCTGGGGATGTGACTCAGTTGTTAAGTGCCCCTGGGTGCTTGCTTCACACCTTGCTTTTGCTGAATCTGACTTTGAAATCACAATCCTCCTGCCTCAGCCTCTGGAGCCACTGTGATTACAGGCATGCACCACCAGGCCCAGCAAATTACTTTTAATTATTATTTGGCAGTAATTGATTTTTATTCTTTTCATGGTTTGCCTGCTCAAAGGGCGTGATAAGTTTAAAAAAATTAAAGCAAATCATCTCTTTATAAATCAGTAAGAGAAAGGAAAGAACCCATGTAAGGAAAAAAAGTGAAAAAGGACATGAATCAGCAATGCACTAAAGAAAAATCTATGTTTAATTGACATGTGAGAAAATACTTAACCTCAGCAGAGTTCAGAAAAATACAAATGAAAGCAATAAGTTCCCATGCCCCCTGCATTACACAAAATTACAGTTCATCTAACTCAGACTCACTCTCTCTCTCTCTCTCTCTCTCTCTCTCTCTCTCTCTCTCTCTCTTCCTCTCGTGACAGGTCCAACATGTCTAGTCCTCAGAAAGTACACAATACCCAAAGAAGATAAAGAAGAGCAGTAAGTGAAGCTCCAAATAATAAATGGATCCAAATAATCAGTTTATTACAAAAGGTCCAACAGTTAGTAATGGAGGAAATACTGGGCCTATGAAATACTATAATGAAGAGACCTGCAATAGGATTTACTGAGATCCATGCAACATTTTGGAAGTCTGTCCACAGGCATCAGGGAATCATTGATGATAGTGGATGTGAGGATCAGGGAGGCTGTTAGGAGATAGGCTGGACTCTGAAGAGCTTTTCCAAATTATAGTGAACACATTTCACAACTTCAAGTTAGTCACTAAAAATAAAATGGATGTCTGTTCACATCTGCCAACAATTAGAAAAAATATTGGCCATGAATATCCTTTGCCTGTGATGAGAAAAGATGTTGGCTGAGACCCCAAAATTCTGATTCCTTCACCAGCTGCAGAAGATCATGCTAAGTCCTCAAAGAACCTACTGCTCTGTGGACAGTCAGACCAACACACACTTTTTATTCCATGTCATTGGTCTGGACTCAAATGTATTCATTCTTACCCCAGAATCAGACTGCATCAGGTGGGGGATATCAGGAGACTAAGGACAAAACTAAGCAGTCTGCCTTATGGCCTATTCTCACAAGGGCTCCTCAGAACCTTGCAGAGATTGTAGCCCTCTTGATCTTATTGCTCCAATTTCCAGAAGGGTCCCTGGAAAACAAACCAAAGAACTTGTGTTGAAATCAATGAGTTTGAGTTCCCAAAAATAGTGACCCATTTTATGTCCTAGAGGGCTTTATTTTATTCTTTTCTCTTTCATGAATAAGGGAGGAATATGAGAAACCTTAGACTTCTCCTAGGGTTAGAGAATGACACTACTATTCTTTTACATATTGGTGAGCTCCCATAGGATAGGGAACTTGAAACCTACTCCATTTGAGTATATGAGTACTCTTTTGGATTGTATTCTACTGTATTTTTTATAAAACCACGTGAGAAATGGAAACAAGGAAACACATATTTCCAAATCACTTCTTCTGTTCCAAAATCTCCGGAAAAACAGCATTCTGAGAATGAGCTGAAGTCATTCCAGATGATGAGACAGAAAGTCATAAGAGATTAGCAGGAGTAGGTATCTCCTACCTTCCTAGAAATGGCTACCGACACAAACCCAAAGGCTGGGGCTGTAGCTCAGTTATACAGCACTTGCCTAGTGTGTGTGAGGCACTGGGTTCAATTCTCAGCACCACATACAAATAAATAAATAAAATAAAGGTCTATTAACAACTAAAAAAATATTAAAAGAAAAAAGCAAACCCAGTGTAAATCCAATAAGCATCAAGATCCAAAGGAACTTAGTGGGGTAAAGCACTACATCAATGGGGAAAGCAGGAGGATTCTATCAGACACTGATTGTTGTTGGAATCAACTGAAGTCCAATTTTCTTTCCACAGGAGCAATAGTTGGATCCCCCCTACTACAGAAGAGGATTAAAAGGAACTGAGCCAAATTATGGCCTACCAGTTAAGTGATAGAAACACATTTGCCCCCAGGAGTTTGGACTAGCATGTGAGGGATCAAGAAACTGACACACAGTCCTAGCCAGCCAGTGTGTAATAAAAGTTCAGATAGAAAAATCAACATACATCAGCAGTTTCCAGTTAGACAATATTATGGAAAAAAAGATAATATTTATTATGTCAAACAAAACTAAAAACCTATCTAGGAATAAAATTAACAATACATGTATAATACTAATATGGAACAAAACCCTATAAAACATTACTTAAGGATATTTTAAAACTCTGAATAAGTGGAGAGATATGTCACTGACATGGACAGAATGACTCAGTATTAACGTGATGACCATTCTCTCCAAATTGCTCTATAAATTTCAAAGGACCTCAATAAATCTAATATGTTTTATTTAAACAGAAATTAACAAGCTCATTTTAAATGTATTTGGAAGAGAAAATGCATAAATATAGCCAAGATATTTTTGGAAATAAAAATGACAACAAATATCTTAATATCTTGTTCTACAAGATATTAAGACAAGCTACAAAGCTATAATTATTTGAATTGCATAATTGGCAAAAATTTCAAAGTATCAATGGACAAAGTAGAGATGAGCAATTAACTTTAAATATACAGAAAGAGATATAAATGTGAGCTGATACATGATGATGGTGAAAAGGTGACTGAATTTAATATGTGGATTGAGAATAATTGGTTATTGTTTTAGCAAAATGAAAAAGCTAGACCCCATCTGACATTATTTGAAAAAGTAGATTCCATATTAATTTTAAAAAGTTTTATGTAAAAACTAATTTTAAAAGATTTTTATAAGTATTATATAATTATCATAAATACTTATAAATAAATTATAAATTAAAAATTTGAAGTGTGAAAGCTCTTCTCTATATACATGAAATGGGAAAGTATAAAAGGAAGAGATGTATGAATTTGACAACCTTAAAACAGAAAGCTTTTTACAGTTAAAAATAATAATAATATAAGCAAAATAAAGTAACAGACAGATTTGTAGAAAATATTTTTTAAAAATTAGTGTTTGGACTAAAAACAATCCAAACAGAAGAACAGAAACAATCCAAATGGAAAATGAACAAAGAGATAAGGAACTCACAGAATAGGGAATTCGAATAGTCAATAAACATAGAAGACGATGTTTAACTGTCCCTTAGAATCTTGGCAATCCCCATTTAATAAAAATGGGATGTTTTGTCCATCAAAATAACAAAACTTTTAAATGCTGATAATATTCATATTGCCAAATTTGAGGGGAGAAATTCTCTCATATTCTCTCTCTCACTGTTCATGAATATATAAATTGGTACAAACATTTCTGGAAGTCAATTTGCTGGTGCCTGTCAAGATTTAAAACGTATGAAAACTTCCTTGAAGTTATTCTACTTGTAAATTTCAGGTATTTTCACACATGCATAAGTAAACATGTATAATGATGTTGGATGCACTATTGTTTATAATAGAGAAAACTGGAAAAACCATAGGGAAATGAAAAAATAAACCATGGCACACCTATTATGTGGAAGACAATGCAGGAGTTTAAAATGAGGACATACTAATTTGGAAAAATCAAAATCATATATATATATATATATATATATATATATA